>NW_026889794.1:5335000-5727500 GCF_033153115.1 Saccostrea echinata | reverse complement strand
TCTTGTTACCTTTGTTCATACTTTAGATCAAGAGCAGAACTGCATGGTTTTGATCTTGGCATCATTTCAGATTGATAATTACTAGGGATGTCAAATTGGTCAATATTTGATAATGGGTTACTCGGACGATTTTCCGATCGAGTACCCGGGTACTCGGAAAAAGTGTGTATACAAGTAAAAGTTTGTTGATTATATTCAGACCTGTTTACCCCATCAGTGTTTTCTTTCGTTTATAATGCATGTACATAAACAACGAAACGATTTTTTGGTACTTAATTTATGTGTCAAACAAACACAAAAGACATGATTAATTAATACATAAATATTACAAATGCTTTACAGTTCTTGTTTAGGAAGACGATTTTGATCTACGGAAGAGAAGGATGCAAGTTTGTAATGATTAGACTAGCGAAAGAGAATATCTTTGGGAATAGACGTTGTCGTGATCGCGAGTCGTATATTATTTACATTTTCAAATGTTTAGGTTGTGATAATTCTGAAAGTTAAGTATGTTGATTTCTCGATATTTACAACTTCTCCCGTTATGCATAAATTATCCCATGTTTCGAACTGTCTTTGATGCCCTGGCATACCCACCAATCTAGACAGTTTTTCCTTAAATATATGATCCCCCCCCCCCCCTCCTTACGCTAAATTTGCTAAGCACAGCTGACTTTTAACATTTTTTGTAATCTTCGGTTACTTTTAAATACTTCTTCACTTTTTAATTGGTAGCAGGATTTCTATGTATGTCTGATTTCCCTACCATATGCTAATTAAATAATCTAAGGATATTTAATGGATCATAATTAAAAGATGTTCATTGAAAACAAATAATTATAGCCTTCCAAAAATTAGGATCACGTGAGGTGAGAACAATTGTGAACACTGTCCAGTGAATGGTCACGGTAATTACTGTACATACATGTACACAGCCACAGGTGATATAACGGGTAGGTGACGCTAATTACTGTATAGACATGGGCAATACATATTTATTTAAATAAAATTTTTTGATAAGTTTTTAATAAATATGTGCACTTTGAAATATGAAAAATATATTCATCCGAGTAACCGAGTACCGATTTTAGTATTCGATACTCGAACGTTCGATCGAGTACCCAGTTAACCGGGTACTCGTTGACATTCCTAATAGTTACAAATTGTAACAACTTAAATGTGCTGCGAGTCAGAAGAGGGGCCACATGTGGCCTTTAATTTTCCTTTTACTATTGCAGAAAGATATCTTAAATTCTCAACCTACCTTAACATATACTTCTTACTGAAATAGATAATAAGATAATTAGAAGTACAGTACTTTAAAATAATTTCAATTTTTGCTTTACAAAATTATACTACTTAATTTGGTGCTTCTGCAGAAGTTAGACACATACCTTAATAGTGTAATATCATTATAAATATCAATTAATATCATTAACTTTTTGCTGCATTTTTACAACCAAAAAAACCCCCCAAAAAACAAAGAAAAAAAAACAGCAGTGTGTGAATATGAACACCAAATGGCATCTTTATCATTATTTATGTACATTTACAGTAAAACACTGTTATAATGAAGCACCGTGGACTGATGATTTTGTTTCATTATAAACAAATTATATTAAAGTCAGGGGGAGTGTTTGTTTGTTTGTTTGTTGTTTAACGTCCCTCTCGAGAATTTTTCACTCATATGGAGACGCCACCACTTGCCGGTGGAGGGCTGCAAATTTGTACCTATACTCGGCACTTAAGGCCATTGAGCAGTGAGGGATCTTTTTCTTGCCAACACTTACTGCGACACAGGACCTTGGTTTATATGGTCTTATCCGAAGGACCAGTCTCCACGTCCTGCAGTGGATTTGAACCCACAATGTAAGGATCAACTCCTTACTCTATGGCAGATGCTCTCACCACTGCATCATGAAGGCGACCAGGGGGAATGAATATCACTTCGTTGTGTCATGTTATTGTAAGCGTGTTTCTTGTATAGAGATTTTTACTGTCAATAATACATATAGTTTATAGTACTTTACCAATCATCAATAAAAATATGATGACCATACAACTAATAAACAGTAACTTACTATTGGTGCTTCTCATATCTGAAGACACATACTCCAATCAGTACCAGGATGATAACCACTATGAGCACACTGACCACTATCAACCACATGACTATTTCACAGTTAGGGTTGCCTGAAGGACAGGCACAGTGATAGCTGCCCTGGTTATTGTGACAGACAAATGGGGGTTTACAGGGGTCACTGAGGCACTCATTGATGTCCTCTGTACAGTATCTACCCTGATATCCTCCTGTACACCGACATCTGTAGTAGGCATCAAAGCTGTGAGTCCTGTGGGTGTCATTACAGGGGTAGATTCCAATAGCTACAATGTGAGGAAGAAAAATTCCATTAATTTTGTAAAATTGTTTAATATCATGGATATTTATACTTCTGTTAAAATCCAACAAATACAAATACCCTAAAATCTTGTAATCTAAATAAGGTTTACTCATAGTAATCATGCAACTGCTAGATGTCCTTGAGTTAAGAAGTTTTTGTAAGATGAAATGCACTTTCAGTATTTGACCAACTTAACCCCATCCAGGAATTTGAACCCAGGAGGCATAAATCAAAAGTTTGGTAAAAAGTACACATATTTTTTTCTTATGATCATGTCAACAGATTGATTGCTTGATGTCCAGGAGAGAAGAATAAGATTTTTGAAGATTGAATTATTTTTTATGATTTAATTGGCTACAATCCTCAGGCCCCAGAGAGGTAGAGACTATGAAATTCATAAATTTTGTTCCCGTTATTCATAAATGTTTATCATACCAAAATTGATTGAAATTGATTCATCTACTCCAAAGAAGCTAAAAATGTTCAAAAGTTTACGATCAATGCATGATTGAACAAAGACAAAAATAGATAGCAATAGGTCAACATAGAGACTCGGGTGACCTAAAAATGAAATGCAACACATCCACCTGCCAACGGGGGGGGGGGGGGGGGGGGGGGAGGATACACTGTACCTTCACATGTTCCATGGTTATGACAAGGTATTTCCATAATACCAAAGGATATTGTAACAGGCACAGATGTTCCATTAGAGCTGTCCTCAAAATAGAAACTAAATGTGAAATTTCCAGACTGATTTTTTGGCTGTGTGAACTGTATATTACAGGTAAACCAGCTGAGTTGTTCCTCACTATGTGGTAGATTCTGTGAGAAGTTTTCTGCACATGGCATCATTGTGGGCTAAAAACAGAGATACTTTTATTTATAAGAATTAAAGTCTTGAAATTATTTTCCATTTTCTTTTAACATGAATGATTTGATTTTTTTTTTTAAATTCACTTAAAGACAAAGAAATTTTAAGTAGATAGTCATCTTTCACACTTACAATTATTTCTTTTTCAAGGCTGCAATTGTCAAAAAGTTTTGGTGTAACATGTTTTTCTTCTGTGATGGAAATGTTCAAGTTCAAAGGGTTAGATATCTTGAGATTCAGAGCATCAGATTTTTCTACATCATAGGCACCAAGTCGAGCTTTCCAAATTCCTTCTTTCGTAGAGTTGAAATCATTGATGGCTTCCAGCAACACCTAGAAATACATTTTTATAAATGAAGAAAAAGAAAAGACAAAACAGATTGAACAATGCACATGCAAATATGTTGACAGAGTTTTACAGAGTGTTTAATACCCTTTCTTTTAATTTGCTACCGAATATTTCCATTACACAGAAAAACTCTGAGAAGTCTAACATACATACAATTATTGGTTCAGTTGGATCTTTGTTCAGTAATGATGATCCATTCAGTGTCAAGAACACAGTTGGAGGATCGTTGATGGGCTGGATGTGGATATTGATGGCCACTTCTGTGCTGGTTGGTGGAATTTCTGGGTTTGTCTGATTTTCATAAAGCAAGATTTTAAGCCTTTCTTCACCAACACAATCACGACAAGGGGTGTACTCCAAACTATAATTAATATATCAAAATACAGCAAGGTTTCAATCAGATGCAATCAAAGCTTAGTAGTCTTTATTTAAAACAAGAAATATGTCCATAGGACATGAATTCCCTACCCAAGGTACATTTATATTGCAACAGTAAAAGAGAAATATAGCTTCCTTCTTCGGTAATAGGGAAAGTCAAGGTAAAAAAAAATAATGCAACAGTTGAATAGCTCCCACCAATAGATAGTTTTCGATAGACACGATTTTAGCAAGAGTTATTTCCCGTCCATTGGTCGCCATATTGGAGGTATACGAGCCCGAATTCCTTCATTATTCAACCAATTTAAACTAATTTGTTAACATAATTTTTCTTATGAATTTATGTTAATACAATATTCCTTTAATTCGTAATTTTAGTATTTTAAAGATTTTTGCTCTTATATTTCTCCCATACAAATTTAAAAAAAAATTGCTCAAAGAGGAAAATTCGCTAGTTGGACCTCCAAGATGGTGGCCAAGGGAAGTAACTTGCAGGGAAAATTATACATCATACAAAAACTATCTATTTGTATCAGTGTATGAATTTTGAAAAATAAAAAAATCTTGAATAGTTTCTTTTAAACTGAGCTAAACATGAAATAGGGAATAGTGAAGTCAAGATCATGGGGAAGGTCAAGGTCAGAAAATCTGTTGGAAAGCTCTCATCAATATGTATCAGTGTATGAAATTTGGTTAAAATATCTTGAACAGTTTCTCTGAAACTAAGCAAAATGCAGACCAATTGATGAACTGATGGAAGACAGGCATGACAAACACTAAGTGCCCCAGCCATATTCATGGCTGGGCATTAAGGTATCTAAATTTTGAAATTCTGTAGAACTTACAATCCACTTGATGACAAATAAGCCTCTCCTTTCAAAGTTTGGTTCTGCAATACAAACAAGATGACATCCCCTTCCTCATCAATAGCAGTTAGCTGATAGTTTAAGATACCTATTCAAATATAGTTGTACAGTACAATTCGTTTTTTATCATACCGGTTTTATATCATACTTCTTTTTTTATCATAGATATCTGAAACACAAAACCATTTCTTAATAATTCATTATAAATTTTGTCTGTTATTATCATAGGTAAAAGTATACACTTCGCTTACTATAATAGAAAATGTCCGTCCGTAATATTTTTTTCACACCTTTTCACTCTTGGGACAATCAACAAAACAAAAGATAACACCTATCTACACCTGTGGTTCATGCACTGTCGCTTGTCTATACACAATGGCTTGATTTTCACTCTGAAATTTGCCGATAGTGAAAGACTGGGGAGATTAGTCACACTTCAGTGCACTTACCTGAGCGATTGACAGGGAGTCTGTTTATTTCATGAAGTACATGACAGGATAACACGAACTCTTTTTTTTTCATAACTTATTTTCTTCTTATGTTAATCCTGAATTGTACGTTCGTAATAAATACGTTTTACCAAATGTGTTGAAACTAAATTTAGTGTCAATATTAACCCAAGCTTTCTTACGCTTGGTGTCTGGATCAATGCTCATAGTTAATTACATTTACAAAACTGCCCGATTAATTAAGAGATAATTAAGTGAAATTAACTCTTTCGCCAGTCTGTCCAAGCGGCTTTGAATGCATATGCTCATCAGTGTATCAATTAATTTTAATTATACGGCGACATTAAGTGTAAATAGGTAATTTTTTTATGTCTACTTTGGATGAATAAAAGAAACAATTTGAATGCATGCTTTGTTGCTGTGTTAATTTATTTAATATGTGACCAAAAAAATAAACCAAAAAAAAAAAATACGAAACGAAACATTGGTAATTTGAATTGACCATAAATTAAAAATGAAAGTAGATCAAAATAAACAAGATGGATGCCAAGGGATCTAGAAGATTGAGTTTGAAGCGTATTAAGCTTTATTTAAGTGAATTTATTTATAATAAAAAGTTGAAACAGTAAGTAAATATTGTGAAATGATATGTCAGTTAACTTGTATTTCAAATAAGCCGAAAAAATCGAAATTATATGTAACGTAAGATGTATAATACATCCAATAATTTACACAAACGTCGTATCGTCAGCCGTCCGACATGAATTTCAGCCGACTGTGGTTATTATAAAAGTCGCTTATTATAAAGTTTTGGCCTGACAAATAAACCATGATAATAAACGAATTGTACTGTATCATTATGATAATAAATCATGTGGAGGATATCATTTGAAAAGGACTTCAAGCAATTCACACTGATTATTCAGAATTGCAAAACAATCTTATGAGTGATATTGCTAGTACCTGAATCTTCTATTACATTAACATCAGTTTGACTGTTTATTTTTGGAGCAGAATTATAGATGGATGCCCTGGTTATAGAGAGGGCAAATAGTGTTTCTCTCCCAAAATAAGTAGTGGTGTCTGAGACTGCCCTTCTTCTTCTTATCAACTCCTTCCCTTTCACAGTTTCATCAACCAAGTATGTATTACACACCTGCAATAATATTAAGACATACACAAGGAATACAAAACAACTCACTGGGCTCATTTAAAAGGTAACTTACAGATAAAAATGTGTCTACATTTAATAGATACTTTAACAAGAAAGATCCATTTTGCTTTCCTTTAACTAACTCCCATGATCATACTACAAGAGTTAACTTTCACATCACCAAAGAAGCATTTTTTGTTGACAGAAAAAATCCCTGGACTGATATTTGAAACATGAAGACAATCTCAACAAGAGACCCATGGGCCACAACATTCACCTGAGTAACTTGGCTCTGCTGTTCTTCATAAGATTTTCCTCCTTGTAATACCTATTGTGGCCCCATCCTATCCCTGGGGGTCATGATTTGAACAATTTAGAATCTACACTATCCCAGGATGCTTCCGTATAAATTTAAGCTTTTCAGGCCCAGTGGTTCTTGAGAAGAAGATTTTAAAAGATTTTTTTCTGTATATAATTTAATGTAAAACTTGGATTCCCTATTGTGGCCCCACCCTATCCTGGGGGTCATGATTTTAACAATTTAGATTTTACACTACCCCAGGATGCTTCCACATAAGTTTCAGCTTTTCTGGCCCAGTGGTTCTTGAGAAGAAGATTTTTTAATGACCACACCCTATTTTTGTCTTTTCTTGATTATCTCCCCTTGTACATGTAAGGTGACTTGGCCCTTCATTTTATCAATTTAAGGACCCCTTGCATGGTAGTGCAGTGCTCTACCAACCAAGTTATAGGGTTAACCCATTTGCTTAGTCTTGTTGGAAGCTGTGTATCTTTCTTATTGTCCTCTTATTTGCAGTATTTAATTTGAAGCTAATAAGAAAATATCAACACAATTGATAGGACACCTTGATAGACATGGTTTGTTTGGTAGCATCATAGACTTCTTCTTCTTCTTGAGGAAGATGTTTACAGGTCCTGCTAGAAATCTCCCAGTGTTGCATCACTAAGAAGAAAAGTACAATTGTTGAAGCTTTATTGCACTCTACAATCTATGCCATGACAAATTTTGAAAATGGAAAGAATGCTCATAAACTTGTTTACACAGACATACTGACCTGGGTTCCAGTGCAGTAGCATTGTTCTGTTTCCTGTGGTACCATGACCCACACGGTCTGGGTATGTAATGGTTACTGGACCAGGCATTGGGACATTGCCTAGAGGTACCACAGAGAATGCAAAAAATTTTCCATAAAACCTGAAACACAGTCTAATATTTAATAAATATCACTGGAAAGGTGACCGTCTAAAAGAACCATACTTTTAATAAATGGACAAAATGGTAAAGGGAGCACTCTTTTACTCTTTAGTGAAAAGTGAAACAAACTTATCTAAGCATGAAAAATGTTAAAGGAATTTATAAAAAGATCAGCATTATTCTTGACCTCTAACCAAAAAACTTAGCTCAAAGTCACAATTTCCAACGGGCACTTTTTAAATGAACCACAAGTCTATGATGAGACTGTAGTTCTACTGGTTTTTACTTCACGAGAGTAAAGAAAGGTAGCACTTGTGGCAAAAGCAATAATAAAATAATGATCCTTGGTTTAGTCTCTTTCCAAATCAAGCTTAATTGCAATTGGACAAAACTGCAGTAGGACAGGGGCTGACAAATCCCATTGCCCGACGCCCTGGGCTAGTGAATTTTAGGAGAGGGCAAGAGAAATTTTATCAACCACTTGCCCGTGGGCAAGTGACTTAAAAATAAAATAAAATAGATATTTAAGTCATAGATCTAATTTTGGGCACAGGGGATTGCATGTTCTTCTCAGTATTTTTCTTCCTTTTTTTATATATATATATATATATATATAAATACAGTATTAGTTTATGGTTGGGCAAGCAAAAATTCAGGTAGGACAAGTGAATTTTCACCATACACTTGCCCTTGGACAAGTGCCTAAAAAATCTATTTGTCAGCCCCTGAGTAGGAGTAACATTTCACAGAAATTTCTATTTAAGTAAATATGGCCATACCCTTCACCAAAATCAAAACTGATCAAAAAACAAGATGTGTTTGTGAAACACTGATGCCCCCGTATGGCAGCTTATGGCGAAGGTTAAATTTTCTTCAAATGCAAGTGAAAATCCAGGCCAAAAGATAAAAAATGTTGATACCCTAAGAAAGGTCTTGTCTCTAGGAATACACCTGTGAAATTTGAAAGACCTAGATACAACTGTTCAAAAGTTATGGCGAAGGTTGAAGTTTTTTAAATAAAAGTCAAACGTCAAGGTCAAGGTCAAAGTGGTTGGTATCCAAAGGAAGATCTTGTCACAAGGATTACATATGTGAAGTATGAAAGCCCTAGCACCAAGCATTCAAAAGTTATGGCCAAGGTTAAAGTTTTTCAAAAGTAGGTCAAACTCCTAGGTCAAGGTCAAAGGGTCAAAGTGGTTGGTATCCAAAGAAGGTCTTGTCACAAGGATTACATATGTGAAGTATGAAAGCCTTAGCATCAACCATTCAAGAGTTATGGCCAAGGTTAACGTTTTTCAAAAGTAGGTCAAACTCCGAGGTCAAGGTCAAAATGGGGTTTGGTATCCAAAGGAAGGTCTTGTCGCAAGGATTACATATGTGAAGTATGTAAGCCCTAGGTCCAACCATTCAAAAGTTATGGCCAAGGTTAAAGTTTTTCAAAAGTAGGTCAAACTCCTAGGTCAAGGTCAAAGGGTCAAAGTGGTTGATATCCAGAGGAAGGTCTTGTCACAAGGAATACACATGTGAAGTTTGAAACCCTAAGCACCAACTGTTCAAAAGTTATGGCCAAGGTTAAAGTTTTTCAAAAAGAGGTCAAACTCCAAGGTCAAGGTCAAAAGGTCAAAGTTGTTGGTATCCAAAGGAAGGCCTTGTCACAAAGAATACACATGTGAAGTTTGAAACCCCAAGCACCAACTGTTCAGAAGTTATGGCCAAGGTTAAAGTCTCATAAAACTTTGCAAAAGTGGGTCAAACTCCAAGGTCAAGGTCAAAAGGTCAAATACGATGGTACCCAAAGAAAGGTCTTGTCACAAGGAATACACATGTGAAATATGAAAGTCATAACTCCAACCAATCAAAAGTTATGGGCAAAGTTAAAGTTGACAACAGACAGACAGACAAACAGACAAACAGACAAACGGACAAACAGACAAACAGATAAACAGACAGACAGGACAAAAACAATATACCCACGGGATCTTTCGATCCGGGGGCATAAAAAAAGTATATTAGTGTAGTATACTTGTGTACCAAGTCATATTGAAATTGGACTGAAACTGTAGGAGGAGTAGCATTTTGAGAGAATTTCTATTTTTGGTAACCATGGCAACACTGTTCATTGAAATCAAAAACCAAAATGAATAGTAAGAATTAAGTATCATAGTGTAGTCTACTTGTATACCAAGTTATACTGAAATCAGACCAAAACTAGGAGGAGAAGCATCTTGAAAAATTGTTTACAGACAAGCAGACAGATGGATGGATGGATGACAGACACCTTACTATTGCATAATCTCTTCTGGTCCCTGGCCAGTAGAGCTAAAATGAGCCAGGTTTGGCCCAAGGACAGAAAATATATTCTGTAATTAATATCAGATGAATAGATATACATACTAGATAGATTAAAGTAGGGTGACTGAATAGAGATCATTGATAAAATCTGCTGTATACAGGGAAATTTTCATCCTTGTTTCACTGTGTCTGGGGGAATTTTAAAATGAGGCAAATTTGTTTGCAATTGTGAAAGGGTGAAAATAATATGGGTCGAAAATAAATCTGTATATAGTATGATCACACATCAACAGTGGTGCCATGGTAATTAATGGGCCAATAAGCCAGACACATCACCAACTGAAAGACATATTTTGTGAATTTAGATTCATAGATTAATGATGTTGTTTTTCAGCATGATTTGTTTACACACATATCATCACTTTTTTTTCTATATACATAGATCAGATAGTTAAAAATGAACTTGAATATTAAATAAATCATGCATTATTTCTTTTAACTGATTAAACCAGGGCACCAGTTCTGACATTTTCCTTGAAAATGTCAAATAGTTTGGGCTACCTGTACCCACATTTAGGTGCCATGATCCACTTCCTTCCTGGAATCACATGAGAAGGATTTTTTTTAACTGCCACAACATTAAACACCACAAGACTAGTACAAACCTTTTATATAGAAGTCTTTCAACCATGTCCATGGATGTTGCTGGATTCTGTATGTAAGACACAAAATCTATAGAAGCATCTGAACGGTAGTTTTTGGCAAGATCAGAATCACTCAGCTTGGTAACAACGATGGCCTGACCATTTGCTAGTCCTGTTGAAAATTTATATCAATTTTAATCAACTGGTTTTAAGTTTGAATCATCATATTTTCTTGTTTAGTAGCAAAAGCCTTACCACTTGGTGTCTGTATGTCTAGTTCTGCTGCTGCTCGTTTTCTGCTGTTAATTGATAATTTCTCCTCTATGGCACTACCATTGGTAGAGGTAGCTACTACAGAATCACTGTTAGTTATGATTACCACACCCAGACTCTTGTTGGTACACAACATTGCTTCATTACACAATCGCATGGTTATAAACATCTGCTGGCCCACTGGCATTGTAAAACCTTCTCCGGAATTGCTACTGTTGGCAGTATAGTCCTGCACAGGTTTGAGGTCTGACAGCTTTCTAATTTTCAATCCATTTACCCAGAGAGCACCATCTTTTATTTCTGCAGAACCTGACAAGTTGTAGCCAACCCAGGTACAAGGAATGATGTCGTCTGTTTCTGCTGCAGACCCAACACAAAGATCTGTCATATCAAAAGGACAAAATTTTAAAAAATTGTGATGTATTCATATCCAAAGACTCTTTGTTTGTATATGGAGTTTAACAAATATGAGGCCCCCATGCAATCTCACATAACTTTAAAACTTTGGAAATAGATCAAGTTGTGGAAAAAACAGAAAGACAAATCAATGCATCAAAAACAATAAACTCACTGAACCTCAAAAACCAGAGGTTTTAAACTTATGCTATGTACTTCTTTGTATTTAATTCTTAATAAGATAATAAATCTGAAATATTTTCTGTTCTTGAACTTGTTCACATGACTTACAATAAATATTTGAAGAAACTTCTCAGTATATGATTATTTTGTTCATTCAAATTCACTAGATGAGTGAAATTCAAAATACCATATCTATTAACAGAAGGGTCATCAGACTTGGTGAATGTGATCCCTATAGAGGTGGGGTCATGTTGCTGGAGGGATTCTTTAGGGTAGACTTCCTCAGTGAAGTGAGAGGTTCCTGGTATAGTTGTATTCACCATGTCAACATCTGGTGGGATCAACTTTACATCCACACCTCAACACAATGAAATATTATACAGTTCCACATTTAATACTTATAACTAGTGCAAGTTAAAAAAATCTTTCAAGAGAGAATAAGAGAAAAGTCAATAAAACTCACCTTCAGTGTCAATGTAGGTTGCATTTAACCCTGCACCATTAGTACAGATAAAGCTAGCATAGTAAGTGTAGCCATGTTTAAGGATTCCACCCAATCCATTGTTGATTCCTGTAATACTTTGACCTGTTGATATGAAGTTCTGAATGTTTGTTGCTCCTGGTGATGTACCAATGGCCCAAAAGTTTTCCTGATAAAGAGTACCAAAACTACAACTGTCCTACTGTGAATAATACCCCCCCCCCCCCCTTAAAGCATTGGTAGTGAAAGATTATACAGCTCCTTATGATGATGACAGCAGCAGAACTAATAGTGTGCATACCTAAATGCAACATCCATGCAAATTTCCTCACAAAGTTCTTATAGTTACTTAGTAATTGACCTGCTTCAAAAATTTTAACACATTCAATCATCCTGAAAATGTATGTCAGATGCATCATCCAAATCAAGTAGTGTGCATTGCCCATGCAAAGAGTTTATTGTTACTCAGTAATGACTCTTCATGAAAAACTTTAAACTGTTCAATAATCTGGCACATTAATTATGTTAGATGCAGAATCTGAGGCACACCTGGTAGTGTATACAGAGTTGTAGATTGAAGGTCAGAACACTTTGCCCACCAGCAACCTTTGTGTTGGGTATGAAAGTATGACTTTTCAGTCCTAGCATTAAAAGGAATATCCCAAAAACTTAGAACTGGGCCATGTCACCTTGACCTTATCCAAAGAACCTAGACTAACACTCTGACAGACCTCTTTGCACAACCAATCTGTGTGTCAAGTATGACCTAAAGATGCTCTTTCATTACAGTCTTTTTTTCCCACAAAATAGAATTCTGAAACCTTCAGAATTTTACACTTCAAAAAGTGACCTTGAGCTAGGTCAACTGACTTTTTTTCAAGGCCATAACAGATCCAACCCTCAGGCCAGGTGTAATCTTACAAATCAAGGAATGGACAAGTAAATGCAGTGACCTTGACCTTGTTCAAATGACCTCAGTGCAGGATTGCTACAAACCCTCTGGTCACAAATAACATGTACAATCTTCAAAGCTATGAATCATAAACTTACGGCTACTTATATAATTTCTGTATATAATTCTTATTTGATACATATTATCAATTAAAATCATCCCAATACATTCACAGACATTAACTGACATACCATAATTCCACTTTCATCATCATCACATTTCCACATACACTTGATTGTGTCATTAGATTTTTGCAGCTTGACTGGAGTATTCTCCCCTTGTCCTACATCATAGTAGAAAAATCCACTCATGATTTCCGAGTCAAACACAGGAGGCGTGTCATCCACATAGAAACCATTAGAGGAGGCTACAGCAGTGTCTCCTGATCCTGTCACACCCCTCACTAGGAATATAGTGATAATATATACTGTTTAAGCATTGAATCATTATTTTTTGAAAGATATAGTCTCATAACTGCAACGGTGTGTGCAAACAAATTTAGTAACGCGCGTTAGCACGTTATGAAAATTTGTTTGCACACACCGTTGCAGTTATGAGACTATATCTTTCAAAAAAAATGATTCAATGCTTATATTTACATTTTTTAACCCCTTGCCTTGACTGCAAAGGTGATTTATATTTCAAAATTCCTGTATTATCCTTCGGGTAAATTACAATTAATGGAAGAGCCGTTGCAACAGCTTCAGTTCAATGTGAGCGTGAATTTTGATTTTCGCTTATGACGTTGCACTTCCACGGCATTGAATGTTTGTGACGTCAAAATAAAATGCATACTTTAACCTTTTGACCACCTGTCCGTGTTGGTGTTTTGAATGCCGTAGCTTTCCTCACACTTTATAAGCAAAATACATGTTGAATGTATAAATATTTTGGAAGAGTCTGAATTCACTAATATTTCTTTTGCACCTAACTTATTATAAATTCACACAAATTTAAAATGTGTCTTCATTGTGTGTATATTTACCGGTAATCTTTTCTCAGAAATATCTAAGACGGTACATATGAGTATTTCAATATTATTCATCAATGCCAAGCTGGCATTATATCAGGTTCGCAATTCAATTTTACCGATAAACAATATATTTACAGTAAGTCACTTAAGGAATTAGTTCAGTGAATAATTAACAAAATAAACAATACACTCTGAAGATAAAATAAAGTTATTAAAATTTCTAATTTCTAAATATCTGACGTACTTAAAGCATAATCTTTGAATACATAAATAATAGAATCTTAGAATACACTAAATAAATACTATGTCCAGACTTTAGCAACGGTAATCGTAGGAGTTGTTTAAGAAATACTACATTCCAGAAAAATACCAGTCTTTTTATGACTCGCCTATAAATCGGACATATAATTTGGACTAAAATTAAACTCCCAAAAAAGTCCGTGAGTATATATGGTACTCCCTTGTATGTTCCCTTCCTTAAATACACTACTTCCAGTCTTTTTTTCCAAGGTTGGGTTCTTTAAATTTTTTTATGCCCAGAGCCACTTAGAATTATTGGACTACCACATTTTCATTTGACTTCCAACATGCCATTTGTTGACAAGCCACTGCACATGCTCAAGCTTTGCATTCTCTTTATTTTTTGTGTGACCCAATAGGAATTACTTTTTCAAATTTAATATGTTCTAGAACACATAATGCAACTTAATGCAACTTCAATCCATTTAGTATAATATCTTACAGTTACTCAGAAATGGAGCTGCAACAAAACTTTCAATCTAGCTGGGACATTGAAGATAACCATTTGGATTTCAATATTGTAAGCATTGGCTAAAAGTTGGGACTTTTACCTGTTAGATAGTATGTTACGATTTCCTCTGTCTGATGTCCAGTATCATTTACTGTGACCCTCTTGGAGGGTAGGCTGATATTGGTGAGGACAAATGTTTTCTGGACAGTCTGTGCTGTCAAACAGTTTACATCACAGACATAGTAAGAGCAATTTCCAGTACAAGGAATACAAGGCTGATCAATCTGTGAAAATATTAAAAAAAAATGACTGAACAGAAGAATCAAATTGTTTTTCTGATACAAGTACATGAATATGTAAATGAACCCCTGCCTAAAAACTTCAATCTTATCTACAATAGATTGCTTAATGCTGTACGTGTATATAAGTTTATATAAATCTTGAAGTTATTGGGAAAAAAGTCAACAACTATTTTGTTATTTTAAAGTATAAACACCTTTTGTCCTCCCAGCATCCCCAGCCTCTTGCAAGATTTGAGCATTTTCCACCTATTGTGTTCCCACCCTAGCAGTATGGGCTCTGATCTGAATTAACTTGAAATCTACAATACTGGGAGACACTTGCAGATTAATATATGACTCGTGTACTAATGATTTACCTCTCTGAATTCAACAACATCTGTCCCCAGCAGTGCTGTACCAACTCCTGCTTCATACTTCATGATAGGATTAGTAAATCCAATGAACTGTGGACCTGATCTACAGAGAGTTCCTACAGGGGGTGGCATCTCCAGAGCCGAAATGGAGGCTCTAGCTGACCAAACACTGAACTTGTCTGCATGTTCTGGTAACTTGTTCAGTCGTTTGAATACATGAATGAACAATAAAGCATTAGTGGATAGATGAGGGACATCACAAATCTCATTCAGGAAATTCTCATCCATGTATACCATCATGCACATCACAATCTACAAAGAATAAAAGGTCAGTAAGCCTTGAATGATCTACAATTACATGATTCTATTCCTCAAACCAAGAAATCCATAATGAAACTGTAGCTCTATATCTGCTAGTTGATATTAAATAATCAGAAAAAAGATGCATATGGCGCACTTCTCCTGAACTCTCTCTAAGATTTTAATAGGCAAAGCATTTCTTTCATTTAATTAAGGAGTGGCATATTTAAATAATTTTAGAAGTAAAATTTTAAGGGGAAAAAAGCACACAAAATCAAGATGTACATAGTCTAAATGTGTACAAAGTTCTATTCATTAAATAAGAAAATCAGAAGTCTCTCATAAGACTGTAGCTCTACTGGGTTGTTATTATACATGTGGTAGAAAAATTGCACCTGGATTTAAACTAGAGGTACTGTGAGCAAGCTCACAAAATGATACCCCTGCTGCATTTTTTTAAAGCGCCCATTCAAATTTTAGTCATAAACAATCTTTTTACCAAGTATGAGCTTCCAATGATTCTCCATTAGTTATAGTCTGGACAAGATTTTTGTACTCTTCTTCTGCCAGTGACCTTGAACTTGATTTATTTCTTTACGTTTTAGTTTCGGTACTTTCCGTGAATCTTCATATCTTAAGAAAACTGGTTTTTCATGCACGAGCGCTTGCGCCCTCAGTATAAATGCATTCACCCGGGAATGTTCGATTAATGCGACGTTCGTTACAAAGAATCGCAGGTTGTTTTGTGTCTTTGGCATGTCTACAGAATCTACAAGTTCAACTTCTAACAGAGATGTTCCTCGAGAATTACAGACAGAGACAAACTCCAATTCTGGACAGGGTTTTGATGATCTTGACGCTGTTAATCTATTCAGCAATGAAGTTGAGTATATGAAAGACATTTATCAGATCATGAATCTGACTTTGATTAAAAATCTATAGCACCTCTGTAAAAGATCGGTAAAAAAAAATAATAAATAAATAAATAAAAAAAAAAATAATAAATAAAAAAAATAAATAAAAAAAAAATTCTTTTGAATTTTGGAAGAATGTTATAAAGCCAGACGATTATATTTTAAATGTTATAAAATTTAGTTACAGGATAGAATTTATTACATACCATGAAGGTGTAATTTTGCCTAACAACAAATCAGCACTGCAGAGCGCCCCTTTTGTTGAAAAGGCCATGTTAGAATTGTTGAGTAGAGTTAGTTATATAATGCTTTAAGGTAGTATGGGATACTTGCATGTTATTATGTACTTCCGTTTGAAGAATTGCTTTAAATTTGTTTGAGTTCTCATTATCAGGTCGAATTGTGTAGATAAACCGTGTAAACACTCTGACGCTATTTTGATGCAAACTTTCACAAGTTGGCATTTTATTTGAAATAGACAAAATAATTCGCAAGTATGTCACCACTAGTAAGTGTACTATGGACAAAAAGCAAACCTTAAAAAAAAAAATGTTAAAACTTCGCTGCTTTTGAACACTTTTAAGCAAAAGCTGTATTTCAATTGTTTGAGTACCTGTACAGCATCTTGTGTGCGGTGAGGCATGTATAAGCATGTTTACTTCATTTTACGCTGAATTATCATGTTAACCAGAATTGGTCTTCTTTGTTATTCCATTCAAGAAGTAACTGTTTGGTCACAAATCAAATAGTTTTGTATATAGTCCCAAATCTTTTAGGGCTTTGGTTGCAATTGCTCTGAAGGAGACATATCTTGGAAAGCATTTGTTCACACATTGTTTTCAAAACAGTTTAAAGTTGAAAACTACCACTGCACAAGTGCGATTATTATTTTTTTTAAGTTTGGGGGGAAAATGCTTCTGATTTCAGAAATAGCACACAAGATACTTCACCCTTTTTTAAAAAAAAAAAAAAAAAAAAGGATAACTCTTCATGTCGGATCTTTATTTACATGTGTATGTTATTTTTCTATAAATATATATTTTTTTCAATTTGTATATTTCACTTTGTTATCATATTTAAGCACATCCTTATTGCAGACCACCAAGGATTATTATCCGTCTGTTTCCCCCCCCCAAAAAAAAAATAAAATAAAAAAAATGAAGTTTTTCCAAGTTTTTTAAAGCTTATTTTTGTTGAAAATAAAAAAAAAAAAAAGAAGGAAACTGAAATTTTTTTTATTGGTCATTTTGTTTTTATATCAACTCTATAACTCTTGCCTATAATATTAAGCTTTTAAAAAGCGAATTAAAAAAAATCATTTTTGTATTTCTCAAAAAAAAAAAAAAAATGTATATATTAAAACTATAATTTAACATACTGGTAGGTGGGGGTATTTCAAATCCTACTAATTTAGGCATACACAGACAGTCAAAACGTTGTTAGAATTTCACAGATAGGCTACATGAATTCGGATTTACAATCCCTTGCTTTTTTCTATATATACAAAATTTTTGATTAGAAACAACGATTTTCTGAGCTTGAGTTCGGATCCAAGAGATCAAAAGGTAGAAGTAGATTTTGTCAGCAAAGTTTTTGATTTTCACGATTGGGGTATAAGCAATCATATTTTTCTTTTTTCTTTCTTTTTTTTTTTTAAATGGTTTGGGGACCTTACACTTGTGATATTTTTGTGAGTTGCAATAATTTCGAACGGAAAAAAAAAATCTTTGTTTTGGACATCTGGAACAAGCGGCGTCGACACATTTGTGTTGGATTGGTCATATGATTTGAATTGGATTCCCCCTCCTACATGTATTTACTTGATAAGGAGGGAAATAAAGCATTTATTACATTGCAGGTACCTTACTTGTTCTGAAATGGAAATTGCTTTGGCCTTCTTTGGAAAAAAAAATGGTTCAAGTTCTTGTGGTTTGTGAAAGATGTAAAAGAATATGATAAACACACATTTTTTCATTTCGAGTTCTGATAAAAACAGCACATATACAGCTCACAAATTTAACAGTATTGTTATAGCACTGAGTTTTCATGCTTTGTAATTAAGTCACTGTAACAATATATGTTCAATCTATAGGTATACTAGTTTTAGCATGCTTTGATTGTGAAATATGGGCAGATAGTACACAAAGGTTGACTGCTAACCAGTGTACGATGTGCATGTGTATTGAAATGAAATGATTGGATGAATATGGACAGATAGTACACAAAGGTTGACTGCTAACCAGTGTACGATGTGCATGTGTATTGAAATGAAATGATTGGATGACTGCTATCCAAAAGGGGGTATGATGTGTGAACTCTGAATGACTGCAATTCATATATAAAATTATAACATAGTATACTAAGTGGTACTGAGAATCGGTTGACTGCTATCCAAATCAAGGAGGACTGCTCTCCTGTTTTGGTGCTGATTATGTAATATTTTGTGTGTACTTGTGTTATACGTCCGTGGCTACAATCGGCTATGGTGCAAATTAAATTGAAATGATTTTAATTTGCAATAATTTGTTATATATTTCAGATATTGATGAATTATCAAGGCCAATGGATAAATATAGTAAAGTTTAAATACGATCACCATTTTAGCAATATAGTGGAGTCTGTGCCGCATATCGTAAAAAATGCAACATCTCAATCGACAACAAGAAGTAAGACATATATTTCTCTAAATTCAGAGACTAGTGTTTTATAGGAGTCCTTTACAGATCTTTTGGCATCAGTATCCACCGTTGATCCTTTTATGGGAGTCTTGGTACAACAGAGGGTTTTAACGTCGGTTCCGGAAGCGTATTTCTATAGTATAAGCTGGATGCACGAATTTTCTTCAAGTTCAAATCCTTGCGAGGACAAGTTCTGAGTACTTGAAGGAGGAAGACGTATGTTATCAAAACCTATCAACAACAACAACAACAACAAAAAACCCCAGAACTGTCCAAAAGGGACAAATACCCCCCGCTGGGTTTTTTAGAGAAGGTGCCAAATTACTAATATTTTATGGATCTAAGAGGTGTTCACAATTTTCTTATAAACATTTAGAGTGAAAATGTAATTGCTCATTATATTTTTTTTAATGAATGAAACTAAGGTGCAACCTAATAAAATATCAATACTAATACATTGTAATTACTTTGTTTTTTAATACATTGAAAAAATAAATTGCAACTATCTTTCATCTTTGTGAGACATGACACTGTGCAAATTGATTGTTGAAAAAACACAACATATATGTATTATACAAAATCAAATTAATCTTGATAACTTTATATCAAATTTATTTTAAAAATAAAAGGCTGGTCAGTACATTGACAGACAATAAATTACAATTAAGAGAATTAGAGAACAGAGATCTTTAATTCTTTTCCCAAATTCCCAGGAGATATAGATGACACATGCTTGATCAGAGATGCCCTAACAACTTGCCACACTGAACTCATTGATTAATCTTTAACTGGATGCATGTCCACTCATTACTCCCAAGGGACAAATGGATTTACACTATCTGTTGTGTAATGTAAAAACTGTTTTTAATACCTGGTGATGGTTTTTTTTTTTTTAGTTTTCATGAGTAGTTTTAAGCTGTAGTTCACATTTTTGTACACTTCAGTTGTTCTTGAATCTATGTCTCAAACCTTAGACATTTATAAACCCATAATGACTAAGTCAATAAAAATGAAAAAAAAATCTGTAAAATGCAGAAAAATTATCAAATAATGTTGAAAATACCAGGTGTATATCTTCATATGGTAAATAATGAGTGTACAAATTTTCATACAAATCTATGCAATAGCCCCTGAGAACAGGTCTGGACAAAACCACACAATAAAAATGAAAAAACACCTGTAAAATGCATAAAAATTATCCAATCATGTTGAAAAAACCAGGTGCACACCTTCATATGGTGAATAATAAGTGTACATATTTTCAAACAAATTCTTGCAATAGTTTCCGAGAAACGGCCTGGACAAAATCTCGTCTACAGACAGATGGACAGACAGATGGACATGGTGATTCCAATATACCCCCCCTAAACTTCGTTTGTGGGGGGTATAAAAAGAATCTTTTAATACAGATATATTATGTAACTTACTGGATTTTCTTCCAAAGATCCTTCAAATGTTCTGGAATTAAGATCGTTTGTGATGTGTTTATTGGGATTTTCTGGATTCTTTAGATTCAGTGAATTACCAAATATTCGATTATGTGATATTAAATGGGAAAGTGCTTACATCGACATCAGTAAAAAATATGTCTACAGAAGAGGAAATTCAGTGATAATCGCAAAGACTGGGAAAAAATGTGTCCTGTGTATGGTTAAATGAATACTTTGACTTAGTAGAGTTAGATAAGTTTTCCGACGATCATCTTTTTACTGCTACAAACTTTGTAAAATCCCTCAATATTCACAAAGCTTCTAATAAATATCCAAATCTCAATCATACACAAGTGCTAGAGGAATATTGTTGTCATCTCTAAAAGAAATTGGCCTTGACAGTTCTAAATATTCATTGCATAGTTTGCGCAGTGGCGGAGTTACAGTCACTTCTAATAATAATGTGTCTGATCGACTGCTTAAAATACATGGTCGTTGGGTCACGGTTAAGCCAAAGACGGTTATATACAATGATTCTTGAACGAAAATACTTGTTTCAATGAATTTTGGATGATATATTTTGATTATATTACAATAGCTCTCCTTTGTTTAATGCGATTTGTAACGAACACAACAATCCTATAAAATATTCTTAGTTTGTTTTTCTAAAAATTAGTCAAGAAAATATTTATTTTCGTCGGAGTGAAACGAGGGAGAAAATAAATTTATTTCTTTACGTTTTAGTTTTGGTACTTTCTGTGAATCTTCGTATCTTAAGAAAACTGGTTTTTCATGCACGAGCGCTTGCGCCCTCAGTATAAATGCATTCACCCGGGAATGTTCGATTAATGCGACGTTCGTTACAAAGAATCGCAGGTTGTTTTGTGTCTTTGGCTTTCCCTGCCCGCCCAGCCCTGTCATTGTTTATTTTGTAAAATTTATATAACTATGTCATTTGTGTTATATTGAATAAAAATGCGATTTGTAACGAACGCAACAATCCTATAAAATATTCTTTGTTTTTCTAAAAATTAGTCAAGAAAATATTTATTTTCGGAGGAGTGAAACGAGGGAGAAAATAACCAGAATGATCTTTGGTTAAGGATATGACACATCTTCAGGTCATAAACAATTTTTATATCAAACATTCTCCATTACAAATTTATAGCCCAGACAAGAATTCTGTAGTATTCTATACTTATTCTGTCAGTAGCCTTGAACATTCTAGAATGATCTTGGGTCAAGGTCAGAACACTCCACTAGACATGAACAATTTCTGTACCAAGAATGAGCTTTCAAGGATTCTCCAATGCTAAGTTAAAGCCCAGACAAGAATTTAATACCTTTTCTGAATTTGACCTTGAAATTGCCCAAATGATGTTGGGTCAAGGTCATGATACTTTCTCTAGTCATGAACAATCTCTGTATGAAGTATGAGCTTCCAATGATTCTCCATTACAAAGTTATAGCCCAGACAAGAATTTTATACCGTTTTCTGCTAGTGACCTTGAAATTTCTGGAATGACCTTGGGTCAAGGGCATGACACACCAATCTCTGTACCAAGCATGAGCTTCCAATGATTCTCATTTACAAAGTTATAGCCTGGACAATATTGCATGGAGAGACTGCCAAGGTGATTCCTATATATACCCCCCCCCCCCCCCAACTTCGTTTGTTGGGGGTATAATATTTTTTCTTCAAATTTTGTATATATTCCTGAAATCCAATGCAAACTGCCTAACTTCTGAATCATTTATGATGAATTTCTCAATTTCGAAGAAGCTCTGTTCATGATACATATTTTAAATTAAAAGCTGCTGTGAAATTGTTGTTAACCATCTAACCATCACTTGCCCATTCACTTGCCTATTAGGGCAAGTATTCTACAGTTTTAAATTGTCACCTGTCCCAGACAATCAAACAATTGTTAATGTCTATTCCTCTGCCTGTATTTATAAGACTCTGTACCCTTAGTTTAACCCCACCCTAACCCTGGAATTATAATTTAAACAAACTTCAAAATTTCACTACTTGATAATGCTTAGATGTTGGTTTAAGTTATTGTAGCCAGGCTGTTTCCTTCAAGAATTTTCCTATACTTATTTGTAGAAATTTGAACCCCCTATTGTAGCTCTATCTTAATTAGGGGGGATAATTTGAATAACTTGAAGAAAGTAAAGAAGCTTAATTTTATCTTTTCTGACTCAGTAGTTATTTTAATATTGCTTTAAAAAGTTTTTTTTAACCATCATTTACTTTCAAAGGAATAAAGATATCATATGATTGGTCAACTTACAGACTGAGCATCCTCATTTTTCACAGCAAAGTACACCCTGTAGTTGTGAAAATTTTGACTTGGATTAACATCAATATCAGTTCTTAATTTTCTCAATTTGTAGCTGTCATTATGATATCTGCACCAGGACACAACAAACGCACTGGAATTAGCTTCTTTATTCTCTGAAAATCACACATAAAATTACTAATCATGCTAACACACATATGTATAACGTATATTGTAGCATTTTTATTCACATTAAAATCAAAACAAAACAGAAGTTTTTAAACATGTCTTCTCCATTGTCAACCATACCAATGATAATTACCCCAAGACCTTGCAATCACCTTGAATCAAGACAACACACACCTTTAGCTCATTGGCAGCTACATGCAGAGGTTTACACTCATACATGATAAAACATGATCATACAGCCCAAAGATTGATTTATAACATAATTCCAAACTCTCACTGCCTCTCTTCTTTCAGTCAAATAATGATATACAACTAATTGTCAAAAGCAGTAATGTAATTATATTTGATTTCAATCCTAATGTAGGCCGGTGTAGCATAATATTTTAATACTGCGATATACTGAACCCGGGTTCAATATACATGTATCACATAATATTTTGAACCTGGGTTCATTTTACGGGTCACATATTATAAGCTCAGAATTGATTGTCATATGATTTATATAGCTCATTGCCCCTGAACAAGATCATTTCAAACCTTTGGATCATTGGCAACAATATTTAAGAACTTTTGAGTACATTTCTAAGGTCATTAGCAACAATATTTAGAACTTTTGAGTACATTTCTAAGGAAGGATTGCAAAAATTACTATTGGCTGGATATATTTTGTAACCAACAGAGAGAACAGTTGAAAAACAAATGTGTGCATAGGGGGAGCCATAACTCATGAAATATAACCTGAGTAAATCTGGACTCCACAAGAACTTTGAGCGATGTTAGTTGTAGGATTAGCTTTGTCAATGACACTAGTTCCTTGTTGGTCCACAACATCATATGGTGGGTAGGTTATATTTACGGGAGCTGAAGTAGTTGGGGCTGGAGTTGTACTGAAGGTCTCATTCAAATAATATCCTTGGTTCACAAGGTAACTGGTGCAATTACATCCTTCACATGACTAAAGTAAATATTATAATGTAACCTGACATTCATGAAATACATGTACTACAATTTTTTTTAAAGAGTTTTAGAGATATTACCACTTAGATTTTTCAAAATACCTGAGGTATTGGATTTCTAAAACAGCACACACAGTTTTCAAACTCCTTCTCCAACTCGTATTTGTATGTAGCAATTCCATCTTCAGTGCTCTCCCAGAACAGAATCTCTGTCACTACCTCACCATTTTGGTCAGCTGCCTTCATTCTCACCTTTTTTAAAAAATATATATATAATTATTCATGAATTTTTTTTAAACATTTCAATTAACTACAATAAGGTATCCCTCTGCAATTTTTTTTTTTGGGGGGGGGGGGGGGAGGGGGAGTTGTAAGAGATCACTGGCTACAACTGCCTAGTCTCTACATAATGGTGCAAATGCAGGAGTATTTGAAGTCTGAGCCAATGCTCACTAATAATACCCCTGCTCTGATGTAAATACACAAGTTCATTTATGGACAGACACTGGGATAAACAGGAAGTTGACATCAGATTCATACAAAAATAAATTCCGCCATATGACATGCCTAAACAAAGAGTGTGCTAAACTCTCAAGCATTCTGCGATAAGTAGATGCTGAGTAAAATGTGACCAAAATTTGTTATGTATGGTAGGGACAGATGCATGGATAAACAGGATGTTGACATCGGATTCGCACAAAAATGAATCCCACCATATGGCATGCCTAAACAAAGAGTGTGCTAAAATTTCAATCATTTGTGATGAGTAGTTGCTGAGAAAACTGCAACGAAAGTTTGTTATGGACAGACACACGGACACACAGACACACAAGGGTAAAACAATATAACCCCCTCTCCTTTGGAGCGGGGGTATGATTATCCAAACAAGGTAGCTCGAATTATCTTACTACCTTGATATATACAGGAAAGTTTTGCCCCAGTTTTATTTTTGCCCCTTTTACCCTACTGTCAGTTGGGCAAACTTAACATGGGGCAAATTCAAAGAACACAGCATAATTTCTTAAACAGAACTGTGACTGGGTGAATTTAAAATGGGGTAAAATTGTTCATAAATTTGAAAGGGAGAAAATAAAGAGGGGCGTAAATAACCCCATATACAGTATATCATATTAATTAATTCACCTTGTACTCCCCTCCATTATGAAGCTCAGCTTTTCTATAAATAGCACCAGCTCCCAGGATATCTCTGTTTGTAGAATCTTTGGTGAGGACCAATTTGAGGTCCACTTTGTCCTCAACAGGAGCTGGTATCACATATTTGTCCTCATACTTAATTCTCCAGGCTTCTCCGTCAGGACTCAACATTCCCAGCTTATTCAGTTGTTTCCATCCTGTGTCCTTCATCGAGATCTCACGATTTGGACAAGCATGTTGTAATAAATTTGGATTGGTGAAATGTAGAAAAGATCCTATAAATAAAAATATTTTTGATTTTTTTCTAAACATTATAAATTAGAAACATTAAAAGTTGCTGAAATATAAAAATACTACATAGTACATGTACTACTATAAATATATATACCGTATAACGGGTATTTTCTGCCGTTGTCCAATTTTTGCGGAATTTTGCGGATAGGACAAATCCGCAAAAATTACAATCGCAAAATATTTTCCAATATTTATTCAGATATTTTTATACATGCAATTATGATAAGTGGTGCGTATGTCTGACAGGATTCTCATTAATGCAAGAACCTGCGTTCAGGACGCATAAAAATTATTTGGAACGCAAGGTTTTTAAAAACGATGCATCCGCGGACTCATGAGTTGAAACGTCCTCGTTAGCGAGAAAATTCGGGTGTCATCGAAATTCGAAGATTTTAGATGTCAGGATTTGTTCAAAACATATTGAATCAAAAAATTTCTGTAAATAATATCAATTGAATAAGTTTCTTTTCTTGTACCTATTTCGCAATTATTAGTCCAAACTCCTATAGCTGCAAACAACACATGATAGCTTTCCTTTTTCCTTTTTTTAACACTTTTTTCAATCTTGTGTTTTGTCTTGAGACAATAATTACTGCTTGTATACACAATGCGGCTTGATTGTCTCGTGAATTTCACTTAATGCAGATGACTGACAGGATTAGTTATGCCTCGATGCACATGGTACATGTACCTGTGTTTGTTAACCGTCAACTTTAGGGTACTATATTATGCAACTGTTTGTTCTAGCATAAAATACAAACAATAATTTATTTTGATGGTAATTAACTAAAAGTGTATTTAAGAAAATAGCTTGGATGCATTTATTATCATTATCTATATATTTGAATATTTTAATAGATCGCATAAGACGTCTGTTAGAATTAAGATTTTTATTGTTGTTTGGGGGGACTGATACTGCATTAATTCATTTCAATTGGGACTCGACATATTTTTCAAAGACTAATTAAAAGACAGTAGTCTAGTTAAGCTTAATACCAGTTCTCATGCACCTTCAATCAATATGTCTTAATGAATTTATAAAACGTAAACATGGCAGGGTTCTGGTAATTCATAAAGTTTAGTGATCATACCCCATAAATAAATTTTTGCGGTATAATGCAACCACAGAAATTGAAAACGCAGAAAATAATTTGCTACCTCTTTGGGGTAAAATCGCAAAAATTTCCAACCGCAGAAAATACCCGTTATACGGTATACATGTACATGTATATGCTATTTTCACATATTGGTTGAAAACCTAGATGACATCATTTAAATACAACCTTCTATATAGCTCGGGTCTGAGAACCACAGCTGATCATTCTGGAAATCCTTGCCATCTTGGACCATTCCTGATGTGGGAAGAGTGTAGTCCACCAGGATTGGTGGTGAATGCTTCACAACAGACAAACCAGCACAATTTGTTGCTCGCAATTTTAAGTAATATGGCACATTAACCTAAAATGAAGAACACTAAATCTACAGATCTATGCAAAATTTCAACCTCTTGTAACAACTTCATCACATGGCTGTTATACCATCTTACATAAAACAAAACTAGATGCCCACGAGCCAGAATGCTCACCTCTGTCAATATGTTTCTGTTGTTCTTCATCAGGAAATTTTTAAGTTAGTTTTAATCTTTATTTCCATGTAAAATTTTGACCAGATATTGTGAACTTGTTCTATTCCCCCAAAAATGTACATATCTATAAAATATTCCATATTTTATCATCTTAAGTCCTTCCCTGAGACCTGGCCCCGGGGCCATAAAACTTTGATGAGGTCACTTTTGATCTCAGTCTCACTTTTTCACTATATATTCCTTTTGTAATAGTGAGACTGAGACCAAAACTGAGGTCGTCTAAGTTTTATGGCCCCGGGGCCTGAACTCTGGGCACATGAATTTCACAATTTTGATTGAGAAAAATAAATGTGCATCAGAGTCATACAGTTTGCTTGCTTCAAATGCAAAAATAAAGAAGATTTTCAAGTATATAATGCATTTTTCAAAATATGAAAAACCTAGCATTCATGCTTTGGAGTATGAACCCTAGACTCAGGGGACTTGAATTTCATAATTTTTTAGACGGCTAGCTGCCCTTCAAAATCTTAAATACAGCTTTCCTGGTAGATGTCCTGGAGTTTTTCAAAGAAATTTTTTAAAGATACATGTATAACATTTTAAATACAACTTGGCCCTGGGGTCTGAATCCTGAAAGTAAAGGTCATGAATTTGACTATTTTTGTAAAGAAAAAAAAAAAGAAAAAAAAAAGAAAAAAAAAGCGTATGGATTTTACAATTCTGGTCTAACTGCTCATTGAAATCATGCATTTTTTGGCTATTAAATGCCCAAGAGTAAAGACCATTTTTGAAAATAGCATTCAATTCTTTAGTTTTGTCCCCAGCTCTAAAGCCCTTGGAGTGCAATGAATATAAAACATATTCTTAACTTTTAATCCCCTTTGTCCATATTGTTTTTAAACTATGGATTACAATATTTTTTTTGGTAGGCAGGTCTGCATGCAAACAGCATATAATCCTGTTTTTAGGTCACCTGAGCTACTCAAGAGACCAATTGCAATCTGTTCTCAACCATTACATTATCATATGTTGTCTGTTGTTTGCAAACTCTAAAATTATAATACATGTATGATTTTCCATCACTCAAGTGTTTGCACTGCTTTATTTTTCTTTGCAATACTCTTCAGAGAAAATGGTGAAAATTAATTACAAAATCAGGACATTTGACATGTAAATCATAAAGCACAGTTAAGGGGTCAAAAATCGTAAAAATTACAGGTAAATTGGGAGAGTATGCAGGTCTGTGTCTGTATTCTGGTAACACTTATGTACAGTACCTCTAGTTCTTGGTCCACAAGCTGATAAAAGGAAGAATTTCTGCTGAGCGATATCCAATTTGTTACCAAGGCTGATTCACTGTTTCTGTGACAGCTTTTATTCTTCCATAAGGAAACCTCATATGTTGAAATTCCAGACTCTAAATCTTCAAAATCTTTCCAGGTTACATTAATGGTAGAATTATCTGCAGAATATGCTACACTCTGGAGAAAAAAAAAACAAAGTTATATCCAGAAGATGAAAAGAAATTTAATGGTAAGGCTTTTATGTAGAGTTAATAAAATGGTTTTGAACTGAAAAGTGCTGTTGTCAGTCTTATCAAGTTTTTGAAACAAAAGTTTACCTGTATGAGAATGAGCAAGTACAACAAAATTAAATCTAAAGTGTGTTCATTTTCCACGTACCATATTATACCAAGGGCCTGTCTTTATGTCACCTATAACTGGAGCTGTGACATCCACCAAAAACTTGGAATATGTCATATCACAGGCTCCGGACTTATCAGTGCCTTACAGTATAAAAAAATAAAATAATGAAACCATAGGTAATGTTTAAAAATACTTTTTAATTAGCAAATCAATTTCTGTCTATCTTTGCAGAATGTTCACTCACCCATTACCCATATATAATAAGATTTCCCGTGTTGTAGATTTAACTCTGTCAGTTTAATATAGGTGTTAAGTCCTTGGTTTTTTACATCCAGTACAGAGAATAAGGCTTTTCTCTCATGTTCGGGCACACTACCCCCATCAACCTAAATGTATTCATTATTTTTTTTATATATAAAGGTTAAATTTTCCATAGAGAAATGAGATAAAGATACATGTGGTGACTACTTACAAATTCTTTACAGTTAGTTGTGTTTGCCTCTGTATGGTTTGAAATGCCAATGTAATACATTAAAATACCAAGTTTAGAAGTGAAACCATCATACTGCACATCTAGTTCTGATGTACTAGGAACACATGCACTTGGACTTAATATTGTTCCAGCTAAAAAATAAATTTCATTATATTTCTTCAAGCAGGAAAAAGTTGATGTAAAAATATTTGACATTTGATTCTTAAATTGATTTTCAATGAGAAAAAATTTTTCTTTGAAGTTTACCTGTAACACCACCATCATATACGACATAAAATCCATTGGAGGTTACCAGGGTTCTGGAGAAAGATTTACTGATGGCATAGACAGAGAAGTAGTACAAAGCAATGCCAGGAGTCAGGTCAAGGTCATAGAAGGTCACTGAGGTGTTGGTTCCTACATTAGTGTATGGTACCACATTATCCCTGGTCTTGTTGAAGCGGCGGTCAGTTCCCAGCGCCACTAAGTAGTAAGCCACCTGTTGGCTTCTATCCTGTGCCTCAAGCTTGTTCTTGTCGATTTGTATTCCTGGGTTACCTGCACGCAACCATAAAAATGTTCACATTATTCTTGTTCTATAACTTTTTCTCTCTTCTAAACTAATGATTTGAACACATTTTATGAAACATTTGTTCTATTTCAGATTGCATGCTCGAAACTCAAAAAAACACCCATGACAAGTATTGGAATAGTCACAATAAAAATGCAAACAAAAGCCAACTAAGTTTCAAAATCATTTGAACCTTTTTTTCCCTCAATATTTATTATTGAAAATAGTGTCCTGTTTAATCTACAAACAGTTCTATGTCTATACAATCACCAAATTAATGGACCAAAAAACCCTAATTTATTCTTACCACTTTTCAAGTCAATCTGAACAGTGGCATCAGGTGATAATCCAAAACCATTCCAATTAGCAGATACAGTGGTTATCTGTGGTTGATAGTTTAAATCAAATCCATCCACGTCTCCATCATACACTTTGCCTGGCAGCAATGGGGTTTCTTGGATTGTTACTCCATTAGACCTCATTGTATACTGATACCCTATTGCATTGGTGACTCTCACCAAATTTATGTATGTCTCTAGATTTTTCATAACTAAGCCATCATTCAATCCTGTTTTCTTCACTGCAAGAGAGACATAGAATTAGACACATGAAAGACACCACATCCCCAACACCTTATACATTTTTACATGGATGTTCAGGAAACATGAAGGTTTATTCAGCCAAGAAAAATCATATTTCCCCAGGTTTTTTCCAAGGGGAATATGATTTTTCTTGGCTGAATCAATCTTCATATTTCCCAAACATCCAGGCAATAAATAGTTTAATATATCGAAACTAGTCTTTAAAAATGAACACAAACTTTCAAATTGGACACCACTCTCAAATTCACTTTTAGTTTGAAAGAAAGTCACCAAAACAATTTACTGAAGTCCCTTGGACACTTCAAAGACAATTGTCTTCAATTTGTTTTTTAAGCATCCTTATTGGAAATAAGATCGCTAATTTCAACGCTGCTTGGTATATGAAACCTTAATTTCTACTGTTGTAAATTTTGTGACATCTGCTCCTCTCTCTGAAGTTTTCATTCAACAAATGATAAGTATTGCGGGAAAAGTACAAGGTCTCCAAAGAGGTTGAATATGATGAAAAGCATTATGATGGCAGGAAATTTTTTTTTTTTTTTTTTTTTTTTAATTCAGATTTCACAAAGACATTTTGGGGTAAAGTCTCCTCAGAGACCCCCCTTATAATCCGCACCATATGTGCCTACAGCTTTCTGGATTGGATAGCATAGATCTATATATACATTGATATTATTAATAATAATAGTATAATGACAATGAAAAAAAAAAAAAAGAAAAAGAAAAAGATAAATTTCTAAACAAAAATGACATAAAAGTATTCCGTATTTTTTTCTTCCGTTTTGTAATGTCAAAATTTATACAGTACAAATGATATCCGGTTGTAACTTTGAATATAAACATTGAGTAATATCTTCGACTTTTTTTTTTTTTTTTTAAACAGTGAAATAATGCAAAAAGACTCGAGGTAAAATTAAAATCTACAGGTTATGTGTATAAAAATTTACTGCTTATGAAATCCGTGTTATCATAGAGGTCCCATTTCACCTTCCAAAGTCCATATTGACCCCCACTTGTTAACATGCTTCTTTGGTCAGGCTACCCAAGAAGCTTTGGATTTCATAAGTTGTTACGTAATTATAACATGAAGGAAAAAAGCTCTATTAACTATGAATTATATATGTCTTTCAACATTTATACACATTTCAGCTAGTTTGAAATTTTTATATGACATTTTTATAATATCATAGTACATCAATAAATTGCTCTTCACAAATTTTATCAAATTTTCAGTAATACATGGTTCACAATTTACACGACATTTCATTTTATATTTAAATATTTTCAGAGCTATATAAGAAATGAGTATGTTCAACATTTCAGATAGCTGAGTTTCTTCAAAAAAACCAATTACTATATTTTTCCAGCCAATATTGAACTTCAATGATTGGCTTACTTTTTTCCATATATACAAGGAATCATTACACTTATATAAAAGATGTTCTATATTTTCTATTTCACCACACTTGTGACAGAATCTATGCACATCAGTATTCCATTTACTAACATTCAGATTATTATTCAACAGTTTATGTAACGGTTTATAGTTAAAATCAGCAATTTGTCTATCAAACACTTTGGTAATTTTCATATGAAAAATTTTTGGCCATATTGATCTAGGAATATCAAATAGATCAGTCCAGTATTTTACAGTTACAGGTTGGTGAAATTTCTTTGCTCTCAATATGTTGTAGAAAAAGGAGGATTTCTGATTCTCAAAATTACAATAAATATCTCCATAAAATAAAGCAAAATAATAATTTTTAATGTTGACATGCTGAGCTTTTCTACATTCAAAAATCTTAGAGTATTTGTTAAACACTGATTTCATTATGAAATATTCACAGAATATATTTCTTTTATCTAAGATTTTTTCTAAAAAGTATGAAATATCTTGTAATCTTCCATTTTTATCAAAAAGATCTTTTGTGTATAACACACCTGATTTTATCCAGTTTGATAGAAATATTGGCTTGTTTTTATACATGAATAATGTGTTTTTCCAAATAGGTAATGACAGGAACTCATCTGTGGATATTTTTTTCATATCTTTTAGTTTTTGCATTTATTGAATGCACACAGTGCTTCTTTGTAGAAACAAGGAAGGAAATTTAATTCTTGATAATCTTTAATATCTTGCAAATTTGTTTTGAGTAAGTAGTCAAGAGTCAATTTTTCTTTACTAAGAATGTTTTGTATAAAAGACACTAAACTATTGTTGGATTTAAGGATTCTTGGAATCCAAGAGGCTTTTGCAGAGAGGAACTTTGTTTCAACATCAAAGATATTAATACCACCATCCTCCTCTTTTCCTATAAGGGTATTCCTATCTTTAGCATTCAAATAAAATTATAAATCGTTCTATTGATTTGTTTGAAATATTCTCGGGAGGGTTAGGAAGAATACTAGCTATATACTGGAATTTTGATATGATAAGATTATTTACAATTTCTTTCTTACCAAAAATAGTCAACTTTCTTTTTTCCCATGCTTTAAAGATATCAACAATTTTATTTATTTTTTCATTCCAATTTTTTTCTTCATAAAGGCATTTGTTGTGTCCTATATAGATTCCAAGTGTTTTAACTGGGTCATTTGTTGCTCTTATTCCATATACATTTTTACATGAGTCTTTTAAAGGTCCTAGGAGTATACATTCAGATTTATGTAAGTAAGTTTAGGACCGGCAAAGATAGAGAAACTATGTATAATATCTATCACATGTTTTACAGACACTAAGTCTTTTAGAGGGTTCGTTGAATCATCAGCATGTTGTAACATCTTAATTTCACATTGATTATTTACTTGAAACCCTTTTACCTGTTCTGATTTATTTATTCTGATTGATAAGATTTCAGTAACTATTATAAATAACAATGCAGAGATGGGGCATCCTTGTCTAATGCCTCTTGTCATTCTACAAGTTTTTGAAATAAAACCATTATTCTTTACTCTAAAAGTAGGATTATTGTATAGAATTGAAATCCATTTAATAAAATTTGGACCAAAATTGAATTCTTCTAATGTTTGTATCATAAATTCCCATTCAACAGTATCAAAAGCTTTTTCAAAATCTAAAAATAATAGTAATCCATTCTCATTTTGATTTTCACAATAGTCAAATATATCTTGAATTAGACGAGCATTATTCCCTATATATCGGCCTTTAATATATGCTGACTGGTCTTTATTTATCAATTTTGAAATAACACTCTGTAATCTTCTAGCCAAAACAAATGCAAGTATTTTATAATCACAGTTTGTTAGGCTTATGGGTCTGTAATTTTTTAAATTACTTTTATCACCTTTTTTGTGTATCAGACTAATAACAGCTAATTTTTGAGATGATGGTAGTTCACCATATTCAAAAGATTTTAACAGTGAATCATAAAAGTAATTTTTTATATCATTCCAAAATAATTTGTAGAATTCAGTAGGTATGCCATCTAGACCTGGTATGGCAGGAAAATATTAAATTTTATGGTCATGTGATTGTCTAGAACCAATCAGATGATGTGTTGTATATATAATATATGTAATGTATATATAATGAGTACAATAATGAATTTTAGACTACAAACAAAATACTAACGTCCCATATCAAGGAAACTGGAAATTTCAAGCCCATCTATTCTCCTGATGGCCCACTCATATTTAATCACAGGACAAGGGTCCCCTGACATATCCCATCCTGCCTGTATTGTGTTGATGTTTGTCTGGAAATCTCTACAAATAGGCAAGAACATTCTTGAAATGATCTGAAACAGCATAAAACAATATGAAGAAGAAGGAAATCATTGAAAGAAAAAGTTACATGTCCACATCTTCTCCATCAGTCATGTCCATGACTCCAATGGGAGCCAATGGGGGTCTCCCTTGGCTAAGATAGGAAATATATACCCCATTTGATGTAGAAACACTGCTTAATCCTGCTCCATTTATCCCTTTTACTGATACAAATAGCTGGAAACAAGATATAATAATGATTTAAATTATGATTTTTAGGCTAAATAAAATTGATATTATGGTTCTCAGGCCATTTATTTTCATAAAAACAGATACGGGCAGTGATTTTTATCAGTGACAATTAGATGCAGGAGGCTTTTTTTAATTCAAGAATTTTGTATAAAATAACAATGAAAATTCTTCCTTAAGTTTATAATTATACTGGAGTAATTCTGTAGAAATATTCAACATCTCACAAAATTACCAAATATATATATACTTATTTTTCATTTCTCTCTAACAGTGCCCATGTCAAATGACTGTCAATGTCCACATTAAAACTTCAAAAAAATGAGGACAGAATTTTTTTACCAGATTGGTCTCCACATTACCAACGTTTTATTTTATTGAAAATATGATACAAATTGCAATGCAGCTCCCTCAAAATGGATGGGCGCAGGCCCAAGAACCATAATTTCAGTCACCCGTGTGGCGCAGTGGTTAGAGCATTTGCTCTAAGAGTTGCGGAGTAAGGAGTCTAAGAGTTGCGGAGTAAGGAGTTGATCCTTATATCACGGGTTCGAATCCCACTGTGGGATGTGGAGACCGGTCCTTCGGACGAGACTGTATAAAACGAGGTCCCGTGTCGCAGTAGGTGCTGGCACGAAAAAGATCCCTCACTGCTCAATGGCGCCGAGTATAGGTAAAAAATTTCCAGCTTTCCACTGGCACATGGTGGCATCTCCATTTGAGTGAAAAATTCTCGAGAGGGACGTTAAACAATAATAAATAAACAAACAAGAAGTCTGTGAGCCAATGCTCACTAATAATACCCCCGCTCTGATGTGAATACACAAGTTCAGTTATGGACAAACACAGTGATAATCAGGAAATTGACATCGGATTTGTAAAAACTTAATCCCAACATATGGCATGCCTAAACAAAGAAAAAATTTCAAGCATCTGCGATGAGTAGTTGCTGAGAAAACTACGACCAAAATTTATTATGTATGGTATGGACAGATGCACGGATAAACAGGAAGTTGACATCGGATTTGTTCCAAAAATGAATCCTATTATATGGCATGCCTAAACAAAGATTGTGCTAAAATTTCAAGCATCTGCAATGAGTAGTTGCTGAGAAAACTACGACCAAAATTTGTTATGTATGGTACGGACAGACGCACAGATAAACAGGAAGTTGACATCGGATTCGTACAAAAATGAATCCCACCATATGGCATGCCTAAACAAAGAGTGTGCTAAAATTTCAAGCACCTATGATGAGTAGTTGCTGAGAAAACTGCGACCAAAGTTTGTTATGTGTGGTACGGACAGATGCATGGATAAACAGGAAGTTGACATCGGATTAGTACAAAAATGAATCCCACCATATGGCATGCCTAAACAAAGAGTGTGTTAAAATTTCAAGCACCTGTGATGAGTAGTTGCTGAGAAAACTGCGACCAAAGTTTGTTACGGACAGACAGACAGACAGACGGACAGACAGACAGACGGACAGACAGACAGACACACAAGGGTAAAACAGTATACCCCCCTCTCCTTCGGAGCGGGGGTATAACAAACATAATTTCAATTTTATGTAGCCTTATGAAAGAGTTGGACAAGATTTTTATTTCGAAGAGCTGATTTCACACATCATAGGCAAAGATATCTGTGTTTGATTGTAATTTTACCTTGGAAGTGGATTTTTCACAGGATAATGCTTTTAAAACTATCTCCAATATATGGTCACTTATAAATATGTCAGATATCTCTCTTTTTGTTCCCCTACATTGAGTGATTGACAGATATAATTTCATTTGATTCTATTAACTGCATGGTTAATTTGTGTAGTTCTGAACTTTTAGGTTTAGAGGGTCTTGAAGATGAGCAATTACCTGTTTTGCATAAATTTAACATGCATAAATTTAACATGATCAATGTACTTTTTTCTACTTTTCTCTAGATTATCATGGCAATGTTTTATTCTAATGACAGAATTCTTTTCCAAACCACGTTCATTCTACCTATTTTTTTTTCATTAAAACCTCCAGGAAATAGACAAAACTCTACTCCATAAATTTAGCCACCGTGCAACGAACTTTAATAAAGTACTTGTACACTAAATTTTACTCTCTCTCTACAGATTAATGCATTATTCTGCCCATTTTTTAAAACACCTGCTAAATTTAAATCTGCATATGTTTTTGCTTTAAATTCCTGATTTCCTCTGTGATACAACAAACTTTGACAAAATGTTAAGATACTGGCATATACAATACAAGAATATACTGCAAAAGCAACAGATTGCTGTATCAATACCTGTCTGTATCCATTCAGGTTGAGTCCTGTAACTGTATGATGTATACTGCCTTTTGGAATTCCATAAAATGATTTCACCTGTCCTCCTCCAAGGGTTGTTCCAACAGCTACCTGGTACCTGAAAGACATTCACATTAAATGTATAGGTGTAGTACAACCAGCAGTTTGGATTAAAAAAAATCTAACTTGAAAATGACTTGTAAACTTGAAACATACTCCACAATGCTGGATTCTAAGTCAGTGAATGGAATCCAGGTCACAGAAAGAGAGGTCAAGGATTCTGAACATACTGCATCCAATGTCTTACATTCTGTAACAATGAAGAAAAATTTTAACTTACATTATTATCCTTCAAAATAATACAGTCCATCTGATTGGGCTAGAGCATGTCACGTGCAGGGAGTCAATTAATTCATGATATACGTCACTTGCAGGGTGTCGGGACATACTTGTATATAATACATAATGAAGCTCAGTGTTCAGTAAAACGCCAAGATATTGAATGCCAAAATTCTCTAGACTTTTAGTAGTTTTTTTTATTATAGACTATTTATTAGATATTAGTAATCTATTCTATTAAATTTAAATTCTTCGGGATAATTAAATTATTATGGACTGTTTAGTAGGGAGACATCACAAATTATCAGGTTTGAGGAGGGTTCTCACACAAGGGCGCTTGTACACAGGGTGGCAACCTTATTCAAACCTGATAATTTGTGATGTTTCCCAAATAAAGCCCATAACTATATATAGTAGTTTGAATAAACCAAATTTTAATACTTTTAGCAATAAAACAGGTAATTAGATTATAAAATATTCAGTTGATTAGCTGCTGATAAAAATAATCAGTGACAATATAATTTCATTATCATTAATAAAAGGTACAGATAATAATTGGTAATTGTGTCAGCATTTAAATTGGGCCTCATGTCTCCAACCAAACTAACAAAATTCAAACATTCAACACATTTCACTAATAAGTGAAAATGATACAGCTTTAAGACAGAGTCATTCAAAAAGTAAGTGACATGCTATGACATAATCACTGATTGTTTGTTTGTTTGTTATTTAGTGTCCCTCTCGAGAATTTTTCACTCATATGGAGACGCCACCACTTGCCGGTGGAGAGCTGCAAATTTTGACCTATACTCGGCACTCAGGGCCATTGAGCAATGAGGGATCTTTTTCTTTGCCAGCATCTCCTGCAACACGGGACCTTGGTTTACACAGTTTCATCCAAAGGACCAGTCCCCAGCGACTAATCGGTGATTGATTTAAAGCTTCTGGTAAATATCAATGTTGATTCTGAAAAAACTTCTGTTTGCACATCACTTTATAAAGTGTTTCAATTACTAAGTCAGACCTTACCATCTTCTGTCAGACAGATCTTGGCATTCATGGCCACAGTGTTGTCTGTGCTTGTTGCATCAATCCTGTATACAGAGTGAAGGTCTACCACCATTCCTTGCTGGGGAGGAGTTAGATCCACCCTAATAGGATCAGAGAAGGCATTCTCAGTCATGTCAACTGTGTTCACTGCGGTCACTGTAACGTAGTACGTTGCATCATGCTCAACTGTCTCTCCAACACCTGTTAAAGTCATCATTAATTAATATTTCTGTAAAATATAACATTATTAGCAATTTCATATTTTTCAATTCTTGTTCCTTGTATAGGTTTGATGTTATTTTGATGTTTCTTCAAGATTAAGATTTGGCAGAAAACTGTTTCCCCACTTACATTAATTCCTTTCCCGTAAGTTGAAGTTCCTAAAGTTGAAGAAACAGAATCAAGATTTGCTAAACCTCTTACAGATGAAGATGTAAAGAAGGAACTTTGAGACTGAATTCTGAAGAAAACCAGGATCTAACAACAAATGGACAGTTTCCCTGTGGAATGATTGGGTAATTATACTGATTATCACGATTTAAAACTTACAATGAGGCCTATCTGTTACCACTCAACTTAAAAAATGTTGATTTACATGTACTAAACTGTTGGATGAGCAAATTTATTCTGGATATTAGGAGGAAGGATTAATCACCTTATTCCTCAAGTATTTTAAAACAGATTGCAGCCAGGATTCAGCGATTTTTACAGGACCTAGTAAGACGCCAAGAAGTAAACTTTTTCGGAAAAAGTGACCCTACATTTGACTTATTCCAGAAAGCTATTGATGCCCGAATGAAAAAAACTTTCTGTAAATGGCATTGGTGTTCATTAGAAACAAAAAGACCATTTTATCAGTGGAGGAAGTAAAATTTGGAATAAGAGTATTTCCATTATGCACTGGATACAGTTAGTTGATTATCAAATGCTGTTTTTCTATAATTGTTAAGCTTTTGGTTGTTGTGGTATGGCAGAACACCGTAATTTAAGTGTTGAGGACTACAATTTTGAACAGAATGATGCATCCTCTGACCTTAAATGTTTGATATACCGTGTGAATAATTTGGAGATTGTACAGGGAGGACTGAATCATAGGAAAGTTGCACCAAAGGAAATAAAACTCTTTGAGGACAAACACAATGATAGGTGTGATACTTTTTTCAACATATTTGTCTTTAATATCGTCTAAAGGACCATTTTATAGAAAACCGCTAGAGGCCAAAATGACTCAAAGTATCCAGGATTTAGTGCTGGTACTAATCCATGGAAAAGAAATGCAAACCATGATAAAGAAATTTTATCAGGAAACCGAGATCAGTATTGATGACTGGAACATCTCAAACCAAAGTGGTTGTGTCACGGGTTGTACAACACTTTATAATTGTGAATGACGACAAAGCAGCTCTAGTCAGTCTTGACATTGGAGTTCTGCAGTAATTATATACATACAAACGTGATCTGACACCTATGCTAAAAGATATTGGTAACATGTTGAATCCACCAGCTGCAGAAAAAATTTCAATGATGGCACCTTCTCTCGGCATGTCCTTTATTATCTTGATCTGCACTGGAGCCTTCAGTGATGACTCATTCTTATTCAGCTCCCAAACCGACTGGATCCACTCCTGAACATCCAGAGACAGTGACCCACGAGAATAATGAAATTCACTTGCCGAATTATGTGAAAATTTAATTTCTTTTTTTTTAAATAGGAAAAAAATTAAGCATGAACTGTAAACTGTATATAAAAGAGTTCCTTTCATTAAAAAAAAAACAGTTTACTATACAACTGCATTTTTAAATCTGAAAATTGTTTTATTTATTTCATTGTTTGCAAAGATGCACCATATCTGCTAAAGTTAACATTTTCTTGTAAAATTGGATACAATTAATTTTGATTGTAAAAATGTAAATTTTCTATTTATTTCTTTGTGTGCAGAATTGCCCCTATACCAATATCTGTTATGTTTATTCTTCAGTTTAATTTGATGAAATATCAATTGCATAAGCAAATGTTTGAAGAAAATTCTCACTAAATTTATCAGCTTGTGATTGACTAGGAGTGCTAGACATGGGAAAGTTGCCATCTAATAAATATATCTTAAAAACACTTAATTCGTTCAACACATTACAGTGTAAGTAATATTTCTTAATGCCAAAAAACTGACCCTTTGACTTTTTTTAGCATTATTAAATGTATATTCAAATGCAAATGGTATACAATAACAATAAATTGAATAGGTGTTCAAGTATCCAAAGGTTATCAATGATGATGATCATCTCTACAACTATTACCTCTGAGGCAAAGATTCAAAATTTAATGTTCAATAGTGTGCATCCCTAGATGCAATATCTATATATGTATGTCCAGGTATGGTCTAATTAGGATTGCACCTGCTTTAAAATCTTTTAACTGTTCAATCACCCTGAAAATGTAGGTCAGATGCAGTATCCAAAGCTGGTCTGGTAGTGTATACTTAGATGCATTTTCCTTGCAAATTTAGTTACCAGTACTTGGGAATGCACCTAGCCCAAAAACATTAACCTAGCTACTCAACCAGAAAAGAAAAGTCAGATGTAGCATCTGAAGCAAGTATGGTAGTGTCCATCCCTAGATGCATCACCCAAGCAAGTGGAGGTGTATAGCATAAACTCATCTCAACTTTCTCAAGGTGGGCTAAAAATTTTATTATCGATTTCTAATGAATTACTTTATTATATATATATAAAATAGTAAATAACTGAACTTTTCACTGTATCAGTAGAACAAGCTTATAACGAATACATTTATTTCGAATTGACACTTACAGCAAAGTGATTTTCATTCCCAGTGACTTAAAATATATTGTGAACCTAACAGATATTTATAACGAAACCATCCATTCCTGGCACTCCTTTAGTAGTGTGTTTTACTATTATATGTACCTTGTATAGTGAAAGTCTGGATATGGCTAGGAACTACACCATTAGAGAATACAGAGTTGTCTCCCTCGGAATGCCCCATCATAATTCTGTATTCTTTAATTGGTGACTCTGTGTCCACAAATCCTGTCCAGGTACACACCACAGGAACTGAAGACTAAAATTGTTCACACACTGTATGTAATGATGAACAAAACAAGAATACTCACACAGGTCCCAAGAAAAGCCACTTTTTTTTTTTAAATTTTGATAAATAAATCTAGCATGGTAAAAAATATTCATGAAGATTGAAATAAAGAGAGAAAAAATATGCAGTAAAGAGTTTTCGAGTCTCTAGATAAAACATGAGACGACGACATGATTCCACTATGTCTGATATAAATTTGATGTACTTTTTAATATAATCATGACATTTCATTTTCAACCCGACACGATTCCTGGACCTTAATTTTTCTTATTGGTAAAGGGCTTATAGTTTATCCATTATGCATGTTTCAGCTTGTCTGCTAAATTTCCATGAGTAGTAATTAATATAGCAATTAAAATAGAGAAGGGGGGGGGGGTCTGAACAAGTTTCATTGAAGGTGAGGTTTTTAAAGACAGTCTTCCCCATAAATTACTTATTTTGTTATCAAGCACAATAGGTCACCAGGAAAGAAAATTTCATGGGTCACCCTTACCCATGAATTTATATCCCCACAAATGTTTATTTTGTAAACATACTGATTCAGTGAATGTACCGTATAAGCCAGGAAATTATGTCCCTCTCATTCAATGATTGGGTGATATGTAATAAGTAGGGATGTCAACGAGTATCCGGTTAACCGGGTACTCGATTGAACGTCCGAGTATCGAATACTAAAAATAGTACTCAGTTACTCAGATGTGTGTTTTTTCTTATTTCAAAGTACATATTTTTATCAAAAACCTATCAAAAAATAACTTAAATATGCACACGGTAATTAGCGTGTCGTCATCTACACCTGTAAAACACCCGTTATCGCCTGTGGCTGTGTATATACAGTAATTAGTGACCAATAATTTGGTACACAACTCTTCTCACCTATTGTGGCCCTTAATTAATTTTTGGATGGCTTCAATGATTGTTTTCAGTGAACATCGTTTAAGTATGGTCTATTATCCTCAAATCATTTTTAAATTATTTAGTTAATATACTACAGCGAAATCGGACATGCATAACCCACTTCAAAAGTGAAGAAATAGCTAAAGATTAAAAAAAAAATTGTAAAGTCAGTTTGCCTAGTAAGTTAAGTGTATATGGGGAGGGGGAGGGAAGGATACAAACAATAAATGAAATAATATTAGACTAGCGATCCCAACAACGTCCGTTCCTTCTCTTTCGCTAGTCTAATAATCACAATAAACACAATCCAAATCAAAAAGAGAAAATCAAAATTCCTTTTTTAAACCTGATTTTTCAAATCTGAAGTCGAAAATGGTCTAAAAGTCAATAAGTGAGCCTCTACAAGGGAGCTTTTTGAGAAATTCGCCACTTTAAGCGCAATTTAAGAGAGGAACGTTCCTCTTCATCAGAATCTTCCTCGTTGTCTCCTTAGTTCTATGCACAAAAACTGTATTTGAGGAACGTTCCTCTTTTATTTCAGATTGCTTATAATAAATATGTGTGTTTGTATATACAATGCTATACGAGGAACGTTCCTCTATCAATTTCAATTGATAATACATACTATATCCATGAACCCTAATACAGATTATATTTGAGGAACGTTCCTCTACCAATTCTAATCAATGATACAACAAACATCAATCTAAATACACTGAACATTTGAGGAACGTTCCTCTTCCCATTTTAAAATATTAACAATATATACATGAATCTGAACCCAATGAATCTGAGGAACGTTCCTCTCCTAAATGTTGGCACTGGCTTCATAAGAGGAACGTTCCTCTCTAATTTGTTAGCACTGGCTTCATAAGAGGAACGTTCCTCTCCTATTGACACAGGCTTTATAAGAGGAACGTTCCTCTCCTATTTGTTGGCACTGGTTTCATAGAGGGACGTTCCTCTCCTATTTGTTGACACTGGCTTCACAAGAGGAACGTTCCTCTCCTATCTGTTGACACTGGCTTCATACGAGGAACGTTCCTCTCCTATTTGGTCACACTGGCTTCATAAGAGGAACGTTCCTCTCCTATTTGGTCACACTGGCTTCATAAGAGGAACATTCCTCTCCTATCTGTAGACACTGGCTTCATAAGCCTGAACACATAACATATCTGAGAAACGTTCCTCTTCCCATTTTAAATTTTAACTCTTTATCATGAAAACAGAGGATTTGAGGAAAGTACGCTGGTATCCCCTAAGGAGTAGATGACTCCTGTTGATTTTAAGATCACAAGATCACACATCAAGGATGAAAATTCTCTGGACAAGAAAGACATTGTCTGCTTAAAATTTATTAAAAAAAATATATATAGTTTGTAGGAAACTGAGAAAAAGATGTTTGTCAAATTTGTAACCCTTTTTGTAAATGTGGTGGTTTTTATGCATTTTAACCATAATAATTTTTAAGCAACAGAGTGCAAAGATTCATAATCAATTTGCATTTCCTGTACAGCATGACATGTTTCTTTCATGGTTCACCATTCATTTGGTAATTCTTCTGGATCAAGTATAAAGAAATATTTTAAATGTATACTATTATTTGAGTGATGTGTCAATCATATGATTCGTTTCCATCTATCACTAAAGATTCCCGTTAACTTATGAATTAATAGATATTTTCTTTTAGGAAAGGGAACAATGAAAAAGAGCTATGTTTAGGCCTACATGTACATTCTTGTGTAAAGATGTGGAACAAACCCCCCCCCCCCCTTTTAAAAAAAAATCCTGGATTTGCACATATTGCTTGTAAATATAAATATCATTTAATTATTATTTTAAAGATGCAAACATGCAACTTAAGTAAAGCAAAATGCGGTCATGATTTATAAGCCTTAATTTCATATGGTAAAGGGAACTGGGAGAGAATACAGTGTGTGTAAAGTACTGTCATGTAGCCCGATAAGTCTCTCTGTGATCTCGGGTTCGTGCCCTGGTTGCAAAAATGATAAAAGGAATATAATAGGTAGAAACTGTTCCTTCACAAAATGTTTGGTACTTTGAAGTTTAAGTTGCAGGTCTTTCAAATGAGACCTCGAACGGGCGCACCATGTCTGAGGTGTTTGCACGCCAAAGAACCTTCACTGCTCAATTGCCCTGAGTATCGTGCGAATAAGTAAAGGTCTAAATTTGAAGCCTTCACCAGCATCAGGTGACCTCTCATACAAGTGACATTTTCCTCCAAGAGACATACAGAACTACAACAATCAATCAATCAAAAAGTTATACTGTATTCTCCTGAACACATATAAATTTACCACCGATTTGATATAAAGCTGCCGTATAAAACATACACGTAGAAATTAAAGAAATGTAACAATGACAATTTTCTTAAATATTTAAAATTGTATTTAATACCTATATGAAATGATAAAAATTGAAACTATTAGTATCCTTACCCTTAGCTTCTCTAGTTTATTTCATCCGAGATTCAAATGTAAATTACCAACCTATTCTATTCGGTTGAACATCCACTCATTTAATGGAAAATCAAATAATATTACAGAGATGCATCTCTACTAATATGTATCCCGGCCCGGTTTGTTCATACAAATCTTCATCGCATACATCAAGTGCTTGAACAAAAATAATTACTTTACCGTATCACAGTATAATACACAGGTACATGTATATCATTGTCAATTTCTCCATTTCTTAATTCCCCATTTAATCAAACTACAGTACATTGTCTTCTGATGAATACTATTCCTGCTAGTCAATTAAAGCAAGCTCTTCATGTGCAATTGACCTACTGAATGGAAACACGGTGCCACTATTTGAAGAAATGTCAATCAAGACACTCCACACTGAAATGATTGTGGGTGTGTTATCAGACTTTGGGCATGTGGATCTCTCAAACATAGCAAACCCATGATCTCGATGTCAACTTAGAGTATAGTCATGAAACAGAAAAATCACTTTGCTGGATAAAAAACAGGATGTTGCAGTCCCTCACTATTAAGGATGTATCAAGGTACATATGCAACTATTTATTTAAATGTATGATAAATCTTTATGTATACCATGTATTGTTTGCATAAAATATGGAAATAAAAGATTTAATCAATAACTTTGTCAAAGTTATTATAGCCTATTGAAATGCTAGATTAGACACGTCTAAATAACAGTAATTTATGAATGAGAAATTTATTGTTTTGATAAATAAACTAATGTGCCTTTGGTTTCAGTGTAATCTATCCGGTCATGACACCTGTTGCAGCAGCAGTTCATTACTGAGAGAAGGATCCTAAACAAATCAAGTATGTAGTCATAATTATCATTGAGAAAATTAGAAATTCTATGACATACAGTGTACATGTATGTTTTCAAATGTTGTGCATACATGTAGCAGCAATGAGACAGCTTGTTTTTAGTTTATTTATTTTGTTGGGATGGAGGGAGGGTCCATGTCCATGATTTAAGAAAAACACTAGGACTGTGTATTGAGCAAAAAAAAAAAAAAAAAATTGATACGATGCGATATTTTATTATGCGATATCCGATATATTGGATTCTTTAACAAGTCTATAAAAAAGTCTTATAATTCATTTAATGCATGAATTTTATAAAAAAAAAAAAAAAAAACTAATTGTTTTATATCCCATTTCGAAGTTCTTGTCTCACTGTCATAACAAATTATACTTCAAATTCAAACTTTTAATGAATGTGAAAAAAACATGTTAAATAAAGTTGTCTATGTATTTTGTAATATATTTATCTAAGATGTGCTATCTCCTTAATGATTATATCATTATTGATCAATTTTAATTCAAAACAGTGAAAAATATAACCTTTGGTGATTGAAATTCCCAACTTTTTCATAGAATTAAAAGAAAATCTGCCTGTCCGATACGTATTGGACGTTCTTTTTTCGATACGATATATTCTTAATATTGATACGTATTGATTATTCAATATATTGATACAGCCCTAAAAAACACATACACGTAAAAAAGACATCACACACACAAATATTTTTAATAAGAAAACTGATGCCTAAACAATAAAAGTTTTTGGGAAATAACATTCCTTGTTCATGTTGTTCATGATAATGTTATGCAGTCAAAATACCTAATCCATGTAAATTGGTAGGAGTTTTTTGTGTTGGAACACCTGCACTTTTGACATTTGTTTCCCAAAAGTAAAATTGATAATAATTCTTATTGATATTTTTCTCCTTAAAAAATTCGCCCATCTCCCATCAAAAACACTGAACTCCTATATAACATTTTAATAATATTTATAATATACATAGTAGAGTTTTTTTTTTCATATAATATTTTTGTAAAATGGAATGACTTGACATGTACAGGTATTGAAGAGGTACATTATTTCCAAAAGATTTTTCAAGTTTTTTTTCTTGCATTTTGAATTATTTGGAAAGACCCAGTATTTTTTATGTAAAGCTGTATTTGCTTTCTTTTATCAAACATTGATTTGATAAAGAAAATCCTAAAGCTCTGATTCACCCAGTTCCATCCATATATCATCCCTGCTTCACTAGGTGCTCAGCACTGTTAATTTCAATGGCGTTAGAGAGCAGAGCATGCCAATTCACCCAGGCTCAGGGGAATAATGTCACAGAAGTAATGTGTTTAAACTAAACAGAGCCCTGTAGTTTGTTTATACATTCCCGATACTAAACGGCTTCACAGCTTCACATAGTGTTCACTGGTCAATTGTTTATAACTTTCCCAAGATATCATTACATATAACTCTGCTATTTTGTATTTCGTTAATTAAGGTTATCTGTGTATGAATTAGTACTTAGATTGGAATCAAGTGTTGTTCTTTAATTACCAGCAACAGCGACCTTGTCAAAAATCATACTCAGCCATATAGAAACTTGTTCTTGATAGTTTTGCTAATTGTCAACTTGAAATGTTTTGGAAAAAAGACAAATCCAATTAAATCTTCAATAATGTACTCTTTGAAAAAAGTCTGCTGCATGCAGGTAGCATACATAAGGGATACTAATTCACAAGATTGTGTAAAATAATTGTTTTCATCACTCACACTAACAACATCATAATTCTCAACTAAGTATACTATATGTTTGAGAGACATCATAAATGCTAAAAAATCACAATTGAAAAATTTAAAAAAATTAAATACGTGTTACCAGTACCTGATAAAAATAATAATAATAATGTTGTTTTTAATTGAATACTCAATTCTGAGTAACAGTTTCACTAATCGATACTCACATCATTCGATGCTTAACCACGATTTTGTATTTATTTATTCATTATGTAAAAACGGAGTAAAAAAAAAATTGAAGAGACTCATGCATGCTTACATCACATGCTTGATATACATACAAAGGTTCTTATGACCATTGATTAAAAATCTTAATTTATTCCTTTAGCACTTGTCAAGCCATAAAGAGATTTCTTGATGATGTAAAAGAGTTAAAGAAAATCTTCCTATATTATTTCTCCATAATGAAAGCTGATAAGACAGAGGCTATAGAAATTGACCTGTAATTTTACAGATGACATGGGCTGTTAATCTTGCTGTAGCTGATCACTATAGATTATCAATCCCAAATGACCCACTCTGCAATCCTAGATACAGTGTATCTGTGAAATTCTGATTTTGCTTGTTTCTGCAAACTTGCCAATAAATCACAGAGACAGAATCGGATCTAGCAATTTGGAAAAGGGGAAATGGGGGGGGGGGGGCTAGATCAATATAAAAGAGAATGATTGTACTACTCAGTACAAAATATTCTTTAAATGTTAATTTTATAGAATCTTCTAAATCAATACATGTATATTTTTTAAAGTGTCCAGAGGAAATATGGATTTTTTCTCTGGATCAGGCGATGTTGTTTTCACGTTTTACAAATATTAATTTCTCATGTTGCTTTGCATGTATATTTAGTACAGGCATTCTTATATGCGTGAAACTTATTGAGAGGGACGTTAAACAACATACAAACAAACAAACATGTAGACCATATATCATTCTCCTCTAGTTATTTTTTTTGTGTGTGATGATTTTAGTGATGATAGTTAGTATATATGTTACATCTAAAGTTACTTAAATGGCCCTTATTTTTTTTTTTTAAATAATCATTATTTAGTCATATACAAATGACTGATATACATATGTTTATGGTTTGTTTTTTTTTTTGTTTTTAATTTTTTTGTTTTTGTTTTTGGGTTGTTTTTTTTTTTTTTTTTTTTGGTTTTTTTTGTTTGTTTGTTTTTTTTTTTTGGTTTTTTTAGACTAGAGTGTTCTAAGGAACGCATGTGTCGCCTGCTTTTAGCTTCATTGAAGATGTTAATAAATGTAAGACTGGTCAGCTATTCATTTGCTACTATAGCCGCGATTATAGTTCATGCATTTAGCGGCAAAGAAAAAAAATCCATGGATAGTAAGCCGGATTGCCATGGAGTCTAACAATCAAATAGAAATTTAAATCTCCAACCCCTCAAAGCTAAAATGAATATTAGAAAAAATTAAATTATTGGAAATAAGTATTTATCATCAGTTATTTCAAACAACACCGTGTCCTTCAAAAGAGACTTCAGTCTGTCATTTCCGCAATTGTCAGTCTACATCATCCATTTTGGAATACCGATCCCAATATATTTTCATAGTACTTTAAAAATTTCAGTTTTTGTGGTTAATGTATATCATAGAGTGTCAAAGTACATTGTCAACATGTATAAATGCTAATTATCAAATCCCTGCCTCTCTAAATTCAAAAGACATAAGTTAATTTAAACCGTCTGCAGTATATTTTGCAAAGAAAGTCAAAGGTCAAGGTCAAGTGGACTGTTACGCTGGTATTTTTTTTCAAAATACTTTATTACAAACAGTGCTTATGCTAAATAGCCTAGCCTCAGCTTTTAAATGTCAGAAATAAGTTGAATATCGGCACTGTGAACTATTTTAAAAAGTAAGTCAAAGGTCAAGTTCAAGGGTCAGGAGTTTGGTAATCATTGTAAAATACAAAAGCCATTGTGCAAAGCTATACATGTGCAAAATATGAAATCCATACCTTTTACAGTTCTCGAGATATAAGGTGTGACAGATGGACAGACAGACAAACAGACGCCGGGTAAAGTGATCCCTAAGTACCACTCTGCTCTGCAGGCAACACAATAATGATGTCCAAAGTTTCTTACAAAGTTTAATTTTGTATTACCATGTAACAGTTTACATAAAGGACATGACTTAGAAACAATTCATTGAACATAAAATTCTGCACTCAGTATTGGAATTGCCCATCTTGCTGACTTATAATAACTGGCAGTGAACATTGTCAATTTATTCCATATTTATCATGTTCTGAAACTCAGCAATCAATGTCAAAACTTGATACCCTCTCCCAATCCAGCCAACTTGATTTGCAGTCAAGACCTTATTATCTAATGAGATCATTGTAGTCATTAACAGTTACATCTACCACACTTACAAGGTTAAGATAATGTAAAATGTAAAACACTTTTTTGAGGCCAAATGATAAGTATTCTTATGCTATCTATGAATTTTATATCTATTTTATTTTTAAAGATTGCTCTGAAGTGTGTAATGTTTTACCAATAAGAGCATTATTAACCTAAAGGACTGGGAATATATACTTCTATACATTGACCATAGAATGCTGTTTGATTTGCTATCTAGAAATACTTCAATTTTTTAAAGTGCTAAGCATAGCTAAGAATAGCTGCAGTGCTGTCACCAGTTGGCAATTTGATTTCGTGTTTTAGAATAACCACCTATGGGACTTAATATATATTATCTGTGCTCAGCAGGTTATTTTTTAAAATAAGTTTTACTAGCGATACAATATAGTATACTATGATTGCTTCGTGTCAAAGGACAATTAAAACAGCAGTATGGAAATATAGTTTCTGATTAAGAATTTAAGTGGGAAAAATAATTTTCAAAAAAAACCCTCTTAGTTAAAAACAATTAAATTCTGTCTTAACGACTTGCATTTGTAAGCTACATTACCTACATTCCTTTTGTCTTTTTAAATATATTGACATTATCCTAATTTTTAAGGAGTTTGAATCGAAATTGTCTAATCAGTTCAATTACAGAATGTTAATTTCTCTTAATTAATTGCTTTGATCTTCTAACTGCAGATCTGTATCTATTATTAGACCCTGACTGATATAAACTTTCAGCAAGTAATCAGATATCATCATATCATCAGCACTGGTCTTCACTGTCCATGAAGCCTGTCCGCCTGCAGTCTCAAGGGATAGATAGGGGATATTAGTTGCAAGAGCTGATTTAAGGCAAATCTCATAATGTTTCCCTAGCATATATGATTGGCAGTGATTGATATCAAGTAATCTGTGAACAGGTCACCAGCAATATGTCAAAGTCAGTTGTATAAAGAATAATCTGGAGAGGGGGGAGGGTGTTAATAGACAAATCACTATAGAGTCAATACTTCATTTTTATAAAGACACAGATTTCAGTTTTTGAAGTTTATCTGAAAGGTTACCACTGCAAAGTAAAAATGAGAATCAGAATTAAAGTAAGCTCTTGTAGATTAAAGGTGAATACATATATAAAACTCGTGAAATAAATTTGACAGCAGCACTTTTCTTTGGAAAAGGATAAATGAAACTTTTTCAAATTATGACCTTATAATTATTATCATATAGAACAGATAACAAATTCAAACTTGTGAGAGAGATTCTAATGTGATGTCTAAGATACAATATCTATTTCAAAGAAAGGATGAGTAAAGATAATTTATGTGAGGAGTATGGGCCTCTATTATGACGTCACAAAATAAACACTTCTCTGAGAACATTACCTTTTGTTTTTCAAGATTATACATGTATTTTCATAATTCATAGCAAATAAAATTTCAAAATTTTAATCCAAGTTCTCCATTTTTCACATTGTAGAAAGTAATGTGAATGCCATTCAGTGAAAAGGGTAGCATATTGTTTGAAATGCTTTCTAGAAGTACATTGTAGTAATGAAAATTCTGAAGTTCCTGAATTGTATTTTGTAACTATGGCACTTTAAACTTCCTAATATACTAGTATGTACTAGGCAAGAGTTTTTGTTACAACATTGAATAGTTTAAACATACAATAAAATCAAGTACAAAAAAAAAAACCCTGGAATTCTTGTAATAAGTTTTAATATCATGTTGAATTTTAAATGTTCTTGAAAATGTGTGCAATGACAGAACAATTCTTCAGAGAGGAAGATTGTTTTGGGGATATTGGAGTTATAATATATTAAATATGGAAGCCCTTTCATTTGTTCTGCAATTAATTTTCCTAGAACTAATCTCAAATGCATCATATGTCATCCAAGTCCCTTGAATTCATGTTGATACATGTACATATATACTGTACATTGCACATACTTGTACTTAAGTCAAATATTTCTTTGTGCATGATTGATATTATGCTTTAACATAGCTTTATTAAAATATACTTTTTAAAAATGTCAAAATGACTTTTCATATATATATTTTTTAGTGTTTACGGATTAAAAACAAAAAAGTTTCTACAAATATGTACTGCATTTCATGTACTAAAGAGGAACGTTCCTTCAATGCTTTATGCATGCATAGATAGGAACGTTCCTCCAATGTGTCATACGTAAACATGCAGTGTAAAATGTTTAAAGATATAGGAAAATTTGAGAGAGGAACGTTCCTCAAATGCCTTATGTTTGATCATGCATGAGTTGTCTACAGATATGTGAATTTGAGAGAGGAACGTTCCTCAAATGCAAGTCTTAAGCTTCACAAAATATAGTACTCAACAGCAATGCAACCATTTGTGAGAGGAACGTTCCTCAAATGCCTGCTGTAATAAACTTTATGAATAAAGTATCAACAGATAGAAATCTGAGAGAGGAACGTTCCTCGCATGTGAATGTCTATAAGATGTTTAGATATAGGTAAATTTCAGAGATGAACGTTCCTCGAATGCCTTATGTTTGATCATTCATGAGGTGTATACAGATATGTGAACTTAAGAGAGGAACGTTCCTCAAATGCCGGATGTGTTTAGATTCATGAGGTATTTAAAAATTTTATAAGAGAGAGGAACGTTCCTCTCTCTGCCTGATGTGGTAAGATTCATATGGTATTTAAAAATATGAGTTTATAAGAGAGAGGAACGTTCCTCAAATGCCTTATTGTAACAAATAATTTGAAATGTATAAAGAGGAATGTTCCTCAAAAACTTAAAAAATCACCAAAAAGTGAACTTGTGGAGACACATATAAGGTTTTTCAGACCAAAATGACTTCAGATTGTAAAAACTGGGTAAAAAAAAAGGAATTTTGATTTTCTCTTTTTGATTTGGATTGTGTTAATACAAACCTGCACAACAGAACTTTCTCCTTCTGCGTTGATGAAATAGATCCTAAACAAGAACTGTAAACCATTTGTAATTTTTATGTATTAATTGTGTCTTTTGTGTTTATTTGATAAATAAAGAAAGGGGTGTACAAGGCGAGGACGTTCCCCAGTTGTGGGACAATATATTTCTCATTTATCAAAGTTCACGGAAAAGTTATATTTTTCTAAAATGTCATCTTCAACACATTTAATTCAATTATTTTATTGAATGACCTTTTGATTGATTATAATTTATTTTTTAAGTTGACAGGAAAGCATATTTAGTGGAAAATGGGTTTATTAGAGACATAAAAATGATTTTTGAATATGAATGGGTCAAGTTTCTATTTATAAACTTTATAAAAAAAGCTTTGGGGTTAAACAGAGCTTAACGAGGCTCAAGAAAATTAACACACTTGTATTTACATTTTTACCGAGTACCCGGGTACTCGATCGGAAAAACGTCCGAGTAACCGATTTTCAAAAATTGACCGATTTGACATCCCTAGTAATAAGAATGATCAAAGCTCGAAAATTGCCAAAATCAAGTATTTTTGGAAGGATAAATATAAGCATTTTCTTCATGAGAAGTTCAATGTCACTCCTTCTTCAGGATGGTCACAACTTACATGTATAAAAGCAGGACAGTTGACTGTCCCAGCCTTTGGTGCTGTCTTGTCAATGACGACTGTTCCTGCCCTAACTTTGCTGACCAGGCCTACAGAGTTTTCTGCCCATGCACTAATGATGTTAGGTTTCCCTAAAATCAAAATAAACTAGATGTGTCAGGGTGACATGAACTGCTGACATACAAGTTTTAAATATATGAAAGTCCATGAGTGTGAAAATGAAAATGGGAGGAAATGGCAGAAAAATTAAAATTATGTTTTCTTGATTCTTGTTTTCTTGAATCAGTTGTCTATACCATAATTAAGCTGCATGTAATGATGATCACTAATATACAAAGTAATAAAAAACATGAGGCCCATGGGCCACATCACTCACATGAGTAACTTTGGCCATGCTGTTCTTTACCAGATTTCCCCCCTTGTAATACCTATTGTGGCCCCCCCCTACCCCCCCCCCCCCCCCCCGGTCATGATTTGAACATTTAGAATCTACACTACCCCAGGATGCTTCCACATAAGTTTCAGCTTTTCTGGTCCAGTGGTTCTTGAGAAAAGTATTTTTTAAAAGATTTTTCCTATATATTTCAATGTAAAACTTGGATTCCCTATTGTGACCCCGCCCTACAACCAGGGGTCCTGATTTGTATAATTTAGAATCTACACTACCCAAGGATGCTTCCAATTAAGTTTCAGCTTTTCTGGCCCAATGGTTCCTGAGAAGATTTTTAAAGATTTTTCTTATATATTTCAATGTAAAACTCGGATTCCCTATTGTGGCCCCGGCCTACCCCAGGGGGTCATGATTTGAACAATTTAGAATCTACACTACCCCAGAATGCTTCCACATAAGTTTCAGTTTATCTGGCCCAGTTGTTCTTGAGAAGAAGATTTTTAAAGATTTTTCTTATATATTTCAATGTAAAACTTGGATTCCCTATTGTGGCCCCTCCCAACCCCTGGGGGTCATGATTTGAACAATTTAAAATCTTTACTACCCCAGGATGCTTACTTATAAGTTTCAGCTTTTCTGGCCCTGTGGTTCTTGAGAAGAAGATTTTTAAAGATTTTTCCTAAATATTTCAATGTAAAACTTGGATTCCCTATTGTGGCCCCGCCCTACCCCCGGGGGTCATGATTTTAACAATTTAGAATCTACACTATCCCAGGATGCTTCGTCATAAGTTTCAGCTTTTTTGGCCTTGTGGTTCTTGAGAAGAAGATTTTTTAATGACCCCACCCTATTTTTTTCTTTTCTTGATTATCTCCCCTTGTAAGGGGACTTGGCCCTTTATTTTAATAATTTAAACTCCCCTTTACCCAAGGATACTTTGTACCAAGTTTGGTTAAAATTGGCCCAGTGGTTCTTGAGAAGAAGTTGAAAATGTGAAAAGTTTACAGACGGATGGACGGACGACGGACGATCAGAAAAGCTCACTTGAGCTTTCAGCTCAAGTGAGCTAAAAAGGTCCCAAAACAGTGAATAAATTGAAATTTTTAGACTTAGTATAAGGACCATATCTTTTGAAAAATTGAGCCAATTAATATGAAAATCAAACTTGATCTCAAGTCGTCAATATCAAGAGACATACTAAAAATCATCTCTAGTCTTTATCTATTTATAAGCAAAAAAAAAAAGTCTGGAAAACTATGATGGAAAGACTGAATGATGGAATGACAGAATGACAGATGGAAAGGGGTAACACTATATGTCCCAGCCATTTCATTGCAGGGGCATAAAATTTTATTGCATTCAGTCTGTTTCATCATTTATTGTGAAAGATGTTATGTCAACATGCAGTCTGATTAAAATCTTCGTTATGCTCCGAAATTTCTGATAGTTGCTGTACATATAAAGTTAGTATAATTATACCAGCTTGAAAATTGGTTAAGCTAAAAATGTTTGAAAGCTTACAAATGATGCACGAGAACACATAACAATAATCACCTGAGTTAGCAAAGCTTATTCAATTATCAGAACCTATTTGGTTTTTTAGCATTCCTGCTCTTTTTTCCTGTTAATCAACAATTCACTGAGGAAAAATTCATACCTTTAACATCTGGGATGATTTCATTGTTGGCAAGAAAACTTGACAGCATCTCGGATACTGACATATCTTGTTGTTTAGTAATATCCTGACCAAATGGATAGGTTCCTACAGAGTACCATGCCCTTACAATTTGAGATTCTGATTCATTGTAATGCCACACTGCTGACAGGGAATCTTCTGTCATTTTATAAATCAACCCTCCATTGTTCATCTCTTGTGAGGTTTTATCTCCAAGTCTAAAAAATATACGTCTACGAACTTTTTCGCTAGTCCATGAACTTTTTGATAACCCCTCGTACATGTAAAGAAAGCTTTTTTGAGAATTCAGACATTATCTCTTAATGCAATTTATACTAAAAACACAACTTAATAATTTTTTACCTGTCAATTTCTATAATGGCCGGAGTCTGATCTATAGTAAATCCATCAGAACTTGTTTCCAATGTATTTCCACCATTTGTGACACCTCTCACTGTTGAGTAATACGTTTTGTTGGCTTCAAGAGGTAAATTTACTTGAACATATCCAGAACTTGTTAAACCTGTTATCAAGAGAATTATATAGTTCTTGTATAAATATATGCCAGTAGAACAAAATGTAAAGTGCAATCTACATCAATTTCTGACAGCTTAACTATATTATCCAGGTTCAGAATAGTCTTCAGTCGATATGGATAGGTTTTAGGTTTTTCTCCATACTTATTCCAAAATGTTTTGTCAGATTAAATAGTGGACAGGCAGACTGAGAGAAGAATGTACAAAATAATTCCTCTGATCTTCCATCTTGAGAGCATTTACAGATGATCATGAAGATACAACACCTCAAAACTTAATGAAATTCATACCGTGTCCAACAATATCTGTCTCATCCATATGAACAACATTTGCAGTAGTGAATGGGAGCACATCATCTCCACTGGGTTCTGTACCAACTGCCACCTCAAAATGCATGACTCCATGAAGAGCACTCTCAAAGCCAGTAAACTGGACAGACACAGTGGAAGAGTCCAGCTGGTAGTCAATATCTGATGTGATGTTGACAGCTTGTTTCTTTATTACCGTCTGGTCCACATTATCAGGACCATCCACAACTATGCCTAAAAAATTCAAATCATATTCAACAATTTCTGAAAATCCTTAAATGGCAAAATAAATTTTAATATTTTTTAAAGAAAATGGAAAACTATTTCGAAATATTTTTGAAAATGTCTGCAAACCAGCTTTGTCCTCTTCTACTATAATAATGGGAGTAGAAACTCTAGGAGGGGAATTGACGAGACCAGCTCCATTCCTAGCCCTCAGAGATAAGTAGTACACAGGAGATCTTGTGGTCTGATTGGTCAGTTCTAGATCTAGGCCACTGATATACTGACTACTCTCTCTTCCCATGGACTTCCATTGCAAAATATCACTTCCTCCTACAATAAAATGGTAATTATAGATCAAGAAGCTCACCACTATGAATGTAGTCTACAAGGAACGATCAGTAAGATTCATGGGTGACATGGAAGGTCAACATTACAGACCTTTCATCAAGCAACTGAAAATACACAGGACATATTACTTGGGAATGGACCTGCTACAAAAATTTAACCTCAGGCTGGTAAATCATCTAGAAAATATTGGTCAGATGCAACATCAAAAGCATGACTAATAATGTGCATCCCTAAATGCATCGTCTACGCAAGTCACATGTACATCAAGGTAGGGCATATACAATTACTGGGAAAATCCTCTCAATACTTAAATCTGGGGTGCCAGAGCTGTGACTAACATTAATTCAGCTAGAAAGTTACTTTTTTGCAAATAAACATTATAACCTTATCTGGAAATCATACTTCCCCCTTCATTTTTTTTTTGGGATTTACTCAGCTAAAAAGTTATTCTTTGCAAATAAACATGGTAAGCTTAAAAGAAATCATATTTTTTCCTCTTTTTTTATGCATTCATAAAAATTGGTGAATAAAGTTTAAAAAAAAAAAAGAGAGAGATAAAGTTGACCTGGAGTAGTTCCAACAGCAATTTCAAAGTCCATGATTCCAGATTCTGGGTCTCTACACAGCCAAGAAGCTTGAATTCCATTCTTATCAGCCTGCCACACATGGCCATCTCTCCTCTGCTCCTTGACATCACCAATTACTCCCATATTTAACCAAAGAACCTAAAATAAAACATTTTTAAAACTTCTGACCGTGTCCCAGAGACTCGTCATAAACTTGATAAACCGTATGACCTTGATCTGGCATAAATAAAATAGTCTGGTAATCAGCAACAACTCAGAAACTTGCCTGTATATGTCCGTGCTAACTACACTCCATTACTATCACCAAACATTACAAAAGTGCTCAACATAAAACACAAAGTTCCCAATGCACAACCAGCACAATCCTTGTCACATATTGACCTCCCTGGGGCCATGAATTTCACAATTTTGGAAGAGGCACTCTTACTCATAAAATTTATGCACTTAGTTTTTCTGCTAAATATACAAGGGGAGAGAAGATTTGAAGAATTTATGCATTTTCACTGTATGAACTATAAAGGCCCGACCACCTTAACAGAACCCCTGAGCCTGGGGCCATAAATTTCACAATTTTGATAGAGGGCTCAATGCTTATTACAATCATGCCAACAGTTTGACTGCTTGATGCTCCAGGAGTAAAGAAGATTTTTAAAGATTGCATTAATTTTGATGGTTTTAGCCCCATCCCTCAGGACCCAAGGGGGGCAGAGACCATGAAATTCAAAATTGTTATTTCCCTTCAGATAGCAAATAGGTCACCTGAGTGGCTCAGGTGACTTTAAAATAAGGGATAAAATTCAACTTGTGGAAAACAAACCAAAATGAATATGCTGACAAATCTTTTTGGGGCAGAAAAGTTTAAAAGATTCCTTCAATCCTGACAATAAAATTTCAGCAATCTTACTTTGGGCGGAGAAGTGTCAATGACAACACCATTTGTCTCAAAGGAGGCAAGGAATCCAGCATGGTTGATGGCTCCCACTCTCATGGTATATCGTGCTCCATTCCTTAGTGTCAATCCAGTCCAAGTGTAGCTGGTCATACTCCCATTTGTCAAATTTATCCACTCATTGTGAATTGCTGTAAACAATTTTTCCCTTTTAACAATGAAATGTTTAATATTTTAACATGTATACCCCTTTTCATAAAATTTACATATTATACCTGGATACTTTTGCTTTAGTGTTCCGTGATAAGCCTCATAGATTTGTAACTTTATCTGGTCCACTCCTGATTCCTTATCAGAGTATTTGAAAGATACAGATAATCTGTCAGTCTCAAACTGAAACCAAAATATGCAAAGAATAAAACTTCACTTATTAGATAGGGTAATTATTCTATATATTCCAAAATTTCCAAAAAAAATTATCATAACTACAAAAAAGAAAAAAAAAGAAAAAAAAAAGAACAAATATTCTTAATTGATCAACAAATATGTTGAAAAAAAAATAATGCATTTCTTTTCAAAAGACTTTGAAGGTGTCACTTTACTTTTGCTCACAAATCAGCATTTTATCATTTTTCTTTTGTATACTGTATTTAACCCTTTATTTAATACCTCTTACATTACTGTGCTATCTTGTAAGCAAGATTTTTTTCTTCCAGAATTACTTTTTGTACCTGTATAGAATTCTTTGACCTAACTAATTCTCCTCATGTAAATCAACTATTGTTCACATTTTTTGTGGTTACACAGTACACAGTTACTCTCTATGGGATGTTACTTCAATGTTGCCAAAAAAATTGGAAGTTTACACTACCTGAAACTCTCTGTCTTTGCTTTGTATTCCATCCCACAGATAATGCAGATGTGGAGGAGTCAAATCAACAACAAATCCACCTGTGCTGTTAACAATTTCATTCAGGGCTTTATTTGTGGTTCTGAGGGAGGTTTTTATCCTGTCTTTGTGGTGGTTGTGAAAATTCAGCCATTTTCCATTGGATGAAGAAGCCTCAAATTGTGTCCAATCCCTGATAACCTCATAATCATGCGTCATATTCCTGAAACAATATGAAACATGAACAGTCAAGAAAGTACAAAAACATCCAAGAAAATCTGGGAAAAGTAAATCATGTTATAAAAGTTGTAAATTAAATGTCATACTTAGCTCTCAAAACTTTTACATCATAGTGACTTATGTTTGACTCTGGATCAAAGTAATTTCTCCACTGAAGATCAACTCTGGCTTGACTTGTGGTAAATTCCATGTCTCTGAATTCTGAAAGCTGTCCATCAATGACCTCACCAGGAACAGGTTTTGTCAAGTCAACCAGGACTGTAAATGAACAAAACATATGTTTATGTGCTAAAATAAGAAGAAAAAAAATGAAAAAGAGATGAAATATGTACAGGATTGTAAAAATATGAACATGCTGCAAACCTCCATCTGAAGTGGCAGAAACATTATATTGTTTGTGTCCTCCATTGTATGCATACACAACTGAGAAGTATTTCTTGTTGTGCTCTAGGTACCTTCCTGGTTCCAACTCCACACATGCAACATGCATCTTGCTTGAAAATTGAGTAAGGTTGGCAATATCTGTTTCATTGGGAGAGGTCCCAACACCCACCATATACATGGCAATTCCTGATTCGGCATCATAGAAATTCTTCCAGTTTGAGCATATCTGAAATACATTTTTAGGTCAATTATAACTTAGTTTACCGGTAACATGAATGGTATCCTAACCCCAGCAGAACCTCAGTTTAGCAGGGTTCTAACTTTCTTTAGGATATTGAAATTTGAATGAATCACTGGAAAGCTTTATAAACGGGCTTGGACACCCTTGCATAGGTGTTTTGTTTACAATGTTGAATTTCTATTTGTATTTAAAATATAGCTTCAGTTTAATGATTTAAACATACATGAAAATTCTTAATAAATCAATGACAATGGCTTTCTTCATAACCTTACACCAAATACATGTACCTGTGTTTGTAAACATTGTTACATGCTCTGTTATTGTTAATGTTAAGTTTTACCAGGTGAATTCCATTAGCTGACATCATTTAAATCACTGTCTACAAACTGACAACACTGTATATGTGTTGGTTTTGTTTTCTTGCATTTCCTTTTCAACTATTCTTGATTATATAGTTTTAATATTTTTTATTGATGTACCTCAGATTTAATACTTTCTTTGAATAATAATGAAGGATAAATTATAATTCATAAAATTTCAGGGATATATGATGACAAATCAAACATTCCCGAAATTTACAGGTTTGATAAATTTAACATAAAAAAAATTTTTAAACAGGATTTTACAATACATTGGTCTGAAATGCTCTTGCAATATATGTAAGTCATGAAATTCTAAAAAAAAAAAATTTGGAGGTTATAAACTTCAAATCTGTGTCCATGCCCCTCTAAAGTGCATTTTTTAAAAAGTTTGCAGCCTTTAAAAAAATCAATACAAGATAATTGATAAACTTTATATTTTCATGCAATGTGTATATGTAACTGATGTTGCTAAACCTTATTTGGATATTTGGTGTAATTTAGGTCGACAGCAGAAACCTCTCCGTCATTCACAATGCCTGGCACCGGTGGTGTTCTGTCAATGATGATGGGGGAATCACACACTCCAATAGTCCGCAAGTCCACTGGGAAAAAAGTCATTTAAAAATATAACATTTTACAATACAGTCAAAAATTGTGTGTTATGGAGTTAATTTATCATACTGAAGTTGTCAACTTTGCACAAATATGCTTAATTTATTCCAATCTTGCATTTATATTTTTATAAACAGTTAATACTGAATGCTGCATTCACCATTATTAACTGCCTTGATCTTGACCCAGATGGGTACACCTTCTGTCATTTGCTTGAGATATGTGATAATGGGACTATATGTCATTTCAACCCATTTCATTTCATCACAGTCCCTGGTAGTCCTTCCCAGGCACAGGTCATTTCTTATCAATCCAGAATCTGGATCACTACATCAAAAAAGAGTTAAAAAAAAGTTAAAATTCATCTAGATAATTTTGTACCTGGAACCATATCAGCATTGAAATAAAATAAACATTAAGTATCAGTAAAGCAAATGAAGTTTTCATACAATCATAGAATGAGATTGAAGACACAGTTAAACACTTTCTGAATCTCGGGTGACTTTCAATAAACAGAATACGGTGACAATTTATAATTTTTTAAATACTGTCTCCATTACTTCAACCTCTTTGAGTTACATTTTGGAATAAAAGAAATCATTTCTTGCACTTTAGCTCATAGGCACCAATGTCAAATCATTGTGAAAAAACTTCAACCAACACCTTTGTTTTTATTTGACCTCGATGCAGTCTGATCACAGAAAAGAATATCAAAATCAGACACATATATTCTACCTTTATTATACCCCCCACTTGAAAAACGGGGAACTGTATATTGATGAGGGTGTCCATCTGTTACACTTTGGGGTAACATATCTCTTATCCACAACTCCTCATATACATGTACCACTAAGTAAAATTTAATGATACTTTCACAGAATCTTACAGTGCCATTGTGCACCTCCTATTTTACAATTTGATCGGATTTCTTTTTTGGGTTTCCTGAAGTACCAAAACATAGACACTGCCATCTTTCAATAATATTGAGGGGTACCCATCTCTTATCCGCAACTCCTCCTATACCACTGAATAAAATTTAATGGTACTTTCACAGAATCTTTGTTACATAGTGCCATTGTGCACCTCCTATTTTACTTTTTGATCATGCCAGACACTCATTTCAGATCTCCCATAGCAAAACATGAACTATGCCACAACTATAAACATATGGGAGGCGGGGGTACCATTTTGTGAGCTCAGCTAGTGCCCTTAGTTCCTCTGGTTTATTTCTGATTTAATTAATCCCAGTTTGGTACAGTGGCTGCAACGTTATTGTTGACAACTTACACGAACGATTCCGCACGATTAACACACGATAAAATCTGTTACACGAACGATCCTTCACACACACTATTCTACACGTTACACGATCTTACACAATTGCTAACGCAAACTCACGATTCTTCACGCAAAATAGTTCAAATTCTTTAGGAATGGATATTTTCAAAACGAAATAAGGCTTAAAACTTATTTTAGTTTTCAAATAATTATTGATATTATTTCATCGACTTTCAAAAATGAAACATAAAATAGAAATGGTTATTTCTGGAACTAAATAGATATAAGATTTATTATTTTAGATTACAAATAATTATTTACGTAATTCTCCGACTTGAGAAAACTAATTTGAAAAAAAAAACTGATTTTTTTCCGTTCTATCAGAAGATGTACATGTAGGTGGACCGTGAGTTTTGATTGAATTGGATTTCATAGTATGCAGAAAGGGATAAGTTTAAAAAGAAATGGCATGAAAATGAATTAAATTATAAGTTATATCCATGTTTCCATTTGTGAATCTCTAAAATCAACAATTATTTTACAAATCATTTATTTGCAGAAATTCTAAAAATAATTAATTAAAAGTAAGCTCCAGTGATAAACACTTATAAAGGAAACCCTGACAATCATGTCGTGTACATGTACATTCGCCGACTAAATATTTATGTAAGCATTGAGAATTGTTTATTTATTTATTTGTAAAAATATCTATTTTTGATCTATTGATTTTAAAAATATCTTGACAATAATTAGCAGTAAACATAATTAACGTCAGAGAAAAAATCCTTAAACATCTAAGTACGGTTTATCACAAAAAAATGACGAGAACACAACATTGTACGACTTAACTATATTGCTTATTTCCAAGCGATAATTAGTTCGTTCTGTTTTCAGTTTCGTAAATCGCGCTTCATTTATTTCATTTGGATTGAAAAAAAAAAACCAGACAAGCGAAATGCTTGTATAACAAATAACATTCTGATAAAAACTTACAAAACGAAATTTACACGTTTCTTAACGCACGATCATGCACGATTAAAACCGCAAACGATTGAGTCTGATACACGCATGTTACACGAACGATCTCGCACGCTACATAAACGATTCTACACGATTGGTTTGTCAACAATAACATTGCAGCCACTGTGGGAGATGTAAAATCTTTACTTGTATAAATATCAATTCTCTATAGGGATGCTTTGTTTCAAATTTGGTTTTAAAAAGCTAACATTATTAATTGAGAAAAAATTGAAAATGTGAGGTCTCTACAGAAAATTAACAAATGTCCAAGGGCAGATAACTTTAAGCAATATTCTGCTTAGAAAGGATCAGATGAATTTTTGAAGCAGGTGGGCTAACAACACAAATGTATGGATAAGTTATGAGGCTTACGATGAATTATGAAATAGAGTTAGGTTGAATGTATCCTCATCATACAGGACACTGTAGACTTCATAGACAAAGGGAGGACTATTGTCTACAATGTATTTAGCAGAATGGCAGAAACTTGTGACCAGAGGACCCCCATATTCCACTCTGTTTATAGCTCTCACTGTGATGTAGTATGGTCCATCTAAAAAAATCAACTCACAGTAAATCTCTACAGCAAATTCAACCCTAATATTAAAATTACCAGATGCTATTTTAAATTAACTTCAATTCTTTCAAAAAACGAAATAAGATTCCAACAACATAGAACAAATTCAATATGAACCTAATAAAATGGTATAAGGTGCTTCTAAAGGAGTCATCATGACACTGTAAGTCCACTGTGACCAGTCAAACAGGTGAGCATGTGGATCATGATGTTCCTTTATCTTCTCCTCACAAACTGACTCCCCTGCAGTAACAGAGTATCCCAGGATTCCAGTCTCATTGTCATAGATACCATCCCAGTTTGCTGAAATACGTGACAAACTTAGAACCTCTGATCAGCATACATAACAGCATCCGTAATTCACAGGGTTAAAAATATTTCTAACAGTCTTTATATGAATTATGGGAAAAAATTCATTTTTAATTATTCTCAAAAGTATTCATCACATTTAAATTTTAAAAATGTGCATTGCTTTGTGTTTGCATTAACAATCCTGATTATTCATGTAATGAAGAACTGAAGGATTGAATGAAGGAATGTCTGGTTTAGTGTGTTAATTGTGGGTTTGTTGTAATCATTAGTGTATCTTTACATTTAAGCCACTCTATCCTTTAGCTAAAAATAATGCAAAATTTTTTCACCCCGACTTTTATGCATTGATAAGTATTCCAAGCTATAGAGACCTGATATATATCTGTTTGCTCTGGTGTATCTCAGATCTGTCTTCGGTTCATGACCATTGTACACCGTTTCAGATCCCTCTCCATCTATAATGATGCGATGATTTTTCATCCTTGGGTTCACTCCTATACATCTCTGCTTCCAGTCTCTTCTGTCACCAGGAATAATAGCATCACATGGCTGAACTTCTAGTATGTCACTAGTTATGTTAATTTGGGCTGGAATAACAAGTAATGTTACTTACATGTATTAAACTAGAAATATGTCCATAGGACATGAATGCCCCGCCGAGGGTATATTAGTAATGCAACATGAAAATTTGTATTAGTGTATGAAATTTGATGAGAATATCTTGAATAGTTTCTTTAAAATTGAAATTGAAATATAAAAAGTTGGATATAGATGATAAATTCTTGCCAAATTATGTATAAGTGCATTAACTTAGTAATACATAAATATATCTTAAATGGTTTCTTTAAAATTAAGCAAAATGCATATCTAAGAAAAGTGAGTTCAAGGTCACAGGAAAATTCAAGATCAAATGTTTTTGATGCAGTTGAATACTTCTCACAAATACATATCAGCATATTTAAGTTTGATAAAAATATTTTGAATGGTTTATTTAAAACTGAGCTAAACGCTAATTTAAAATAAATAAGGTTATAAGGTCAAAGGAAAGGTCAAAGTCAAAAAAAGTTGATGCAGTTGAAAAGGTTACATCAGTATGCATTAGCATATGAAGTTTGATAAAAAATATTATGAATGTTTTCTTTAAAACTGAGTTAAACACAAATTGAGAAAAGTGAGGTCAAGGTCAAAGGAAAGGTCAAGGTAAAAAAATATTGATGCAGTTGAATAGCTTACATAAGTATGTATCAGCATATGAAGTTTGACACTAATTTAAGAAAAGTGAGGTCAGGTCAAAGGAATGGTCAATGTCAAAAAATGTTGATGCAGTTGAATAGCTCTCATCAGTATGTATTAACATATGAAGTTTGATAACACTGTATTGAATGGTATCTTTAAAACTGAGCTAAACACTAATTTAAGAAAAGTGAGGTCAAGGTCAAATGAAAGGTCAAGGTCAAACAAGAGGCCCAGGGGCCACATTGCTCACCTGAACACTATGGCTGGTAGAAAGCAGAAATCAGTTCAGTCTTGAAAGGTTCGGGGGGGGGGGGGGGTTCGGGGGCGGGGGGGACATGAATTGAACAAATTTGAATCTACATTACCTGAGGATGCTTCCATTTAAATATGACCAATCATGGTTTTGCTGTTCTTGAAAAGAAGATTTTTAAAGATTTTTCCTATATATTCCTCTGTAAAACTTTGATCACCCATTGTGGCCCCACCCGACCCCGGGGGTCATGATTTGAACAAACTTGAATCTACACTACCTGAGGATGCTACCATGTAAATATGACCAATCATGGCTTTGCTGTTCTTGAGAAGAAGATTTTTAAAGATTTTTCCTATATATTCCTCTGTAAAACTTTGATCACCCATTGTGGCCCCACCCGACCCCGGGGGTCATGATTTGAACAAACTTGAATCTACACTACCTGAGGATGCTTCCATTTAAATATGACCAATCATGGCTTTGCTGTTCTTGAGAAGAAGATTTTTAAAGATTTTTCCTATATATTCCTATGTAAAACTTTGATCGCCCATTGTGGCCCCACCCGACCCCGGGGTCATGATTTGAATAAACTTGAATGTACATTACATGAGGATGCTTTCATGTAAATATGATCAATCATGGCTTTTCTGTTCTTTAGAAGAAGATTTTTAAAGATTTTTCCTATATATTCCTATGTAAAACTTTGATCGCCCATTGTGGCCCCACCCGACCCCCGGGGGTCATGATTTGAACAAACTTGAATCTACACTACCTGAGGATGCTTCCACATAAGTTTCATATTTTCAAGCACATTGGTTCTTGAGAAGAAGATTTTTTAATGATGCCATTAATTTTTCACGAATTCATAATTATCTTCCCTTGGAAGAAGGTGTGGCCCTTCATTTGAACAAACTTGAATCCCCTTTACCCAAGGATACTTTGTGGCAAGTTTGGTTGAAATTGGCCCAGTGGTTCTGGAGAAGAAGTCGAAAACGTGAAAAGTTTACGGACGGACAGACAGATGGATGGACGGACAGACGGACTACAGACAAAATGTGATCAGAAAAGCTCACTTAAGCCTTCGGCTCAGGTGAGCTAAAAATGTTGATGCAGTTGCATAGCTCTCATCAATATCTATCAGCATATGAAGTTTGATAAAAATATCTTGGATAGTTTCATTGAAACTGAGCTTTGAACAGAGCTAAACGCAAAGTGTGAAGGAAAGACAGACTGAAGGACAGAAGGAAGGAAGACGGACATGACAAACACTATATGCCCCCACCATATTCATGGCGGAGCATAAAAAGTATCTCTCTCTCTATCTATCTATACAGTTACAGGAAACATGCTTTAATACAATGAATTTATGCTTACAGAAATTTTTATTCCCTGTAGTTCTGAAATGTATCATGAATGCACGTTATTCAATTTGTCAGCACAGCCATGCGTGTAATGACATGTTGAACATCCAAAATTTACAATTCAATGCTTATATCTACACTTACTAATTTCATGGTACATTATAGATTGATGCAAGAGTTGATTCTTTGAATACATAGTGCCTATTTAATTGAGGGAGCAGCCATTACTGTTAAACTTTGATTTTCATTTATCACATTGTAAATGTAAAGCGTTTAACATTTGTGAAATCAAAATAAAATCATTACAATTTCAGCAACTTTAATTTGTGACCTCCCCATCTGTGTCATGGTGTTTCAAACGCTGAAGCTTTCAAAACACTTTTTGAGGTAAATACATATGGAATATAAATATAACAATGAATGACATTTATAACAAATCAAAATTATTCGTCCTCTGATAATATATCAATGAGTACATACAGAGAGTTGGGTTTGGTGGTGTCAAGTCAACAAGGATTGGCTTTGAAGACAGGATGTTCTGGTATCCTAAAGTGTTCACAACATGGAAATTAAAGAAGATGATGTGGTCATGAGTCAGCTGTAGGTTGGTAAATTCAAATCCTTTGTTAGATCCAACTCCAAGCCTTTCAAAATGCATGTAGTTACCATCCTTGCAAAGGAGAAAATCCATTTTATAAATATTTTTGTCTAGACATATCAACAAAAATTCTTTTGAAATAGCTTTAAAATTACATAGGATATATAGGAAATATATGGCCCCCACACTCTCTCTACTTCTGACAACTAAATATGACTTTGGCCAATCGCATCTTCTTGGGCCTTGCAGGCATGCTCGGGAAAAAAACCTCAAATGTATTTACATTACAGGATGTTAAAAATTTATACAAAATGGAGTCGCTTCCTATTTATTAATTTAAAAGTATTGGATAGATGGAGTTGAAAGTCCCTTCTATAGTATATTTTAGGTATTATCTTTACATTCAATGAAGTTAAGCTCCATACTCTACAGAAAAGAGGTGTCCCTACATTTATTTCAACGTTTAAGAGAAGAGGGGTTAAGTCATGGACGCCTATGTAACACACTCAAGGTTGTTTTTCTGCATGTCGGAAAGGTCAGAGAAGTTGCAAATGGACTTTGGCCTGACATAAAACCTTTCATTCAAATTAAATAAAAAGTTTGTCATACAGTTAATAAATATGCCAGGACCTGACAAATCCTACTGCCCAATCCCCAACTAGCAATTTTTTTTTTAGGTTTGATAGACAAGTCAATTTGTATTAACCACTTGCTTGTGGGCATGTGACTTAAAAAAAAATAATAAATCAACAAGCAAGTCACAGTTTTACAGCTGGGCACAGGGCCTTGTTAAGTTCTATTTGTCTTCCTACTTTCTAAAATACAGTCATTATATAATATGTATTACAGTATTAGTATATGGTGAGACAAGCAAAAATTCAGGTAGGACATGTAAATTTTGACCACGCACTTGCCATTGGGCAAGTGCTTAAAAATGTATTTTCAGCCCCTGAATGTGCATATTGTAAGTTTTTGACTACATACACCAAAAATCATATGCCAAGAGACAGGAGGGCCAAATCCCTCATTCTAATGTTCCATTAGTTCAAGTATACAAATATTTTAAAATTTTGTTTTTTAATGTTTTCTTTCTGAAGAAAATAAGACAAGAGGGCCTATGACCACCTCACTCACTGAGCACTCTAGCTAGGGAAAAGCAGAAATCAGCTCAGTATTGAAAAGTTTACCTTGTATAAATGAAATATATAAACGATCTACCAAAGTTTACCTTGTATAAATGAAATTTCTTAGCCCAAAGACAAGTTTATTGAATATATTTGCCTACATAAATCTTGCGCACTTACGCACACTACAAAAAAGACTGAAGGAAAATGAAATATTCAAGACAATCTTTACCACAGATACTTTATGGTCATGTCCCTCAATAGCCTCCAGAAGTTCACAATTGCCTGCATTGAAATCATAGTTAAAACTCAGACACTTTGTTGCAAGCATTTTGTTGCATTGGACAGCACACTCCTCCACTGTTGTTAATTTTTTATATTCTCCAACTTTTATTCCTCTTCCAACAAGACGGCCAGATATCCCATTTGAAAAAATACTCATAATTTTCTGATTCAATGGATCATTACCTGTAATGATATAAAATGAACTAAAGATTTTATTGCCTACAAAAGCAAATTGCTTTTATGATTATTTATTTGAACTATAATGACAGAATTTGAAAAAAAAAATGAAATCATAGAGAAAATATGTTGTAATAAAATATGCTCTAAGCCATTAATTTTGACTAGATGCTAGGATATCTAATGTAAACCTAAAGAGACTAAGACAATGGAGATTTATGGGTAGATTCTATCATGTTTCATTCAAAGACACATCACAAAACATATAGAGAACCTTAGCTTGGGTTCAATCAGCAATGACCATGAACACTTCTTGTGTCTTAACAAAGAAGCTCCTTACCCACATCATAATTAACAGTGTTGGCAGCTATCAAGACAGTTGTCCATCTGACAATCTGCTCTCCCCAAATATTCTTTCCATACCCAACAGCTACTTCGGTCTCTTTGAGGGGTGAGTCTTCGTACACTGTGACTACTGCCTTCAGAACACTGGGATTACTGGTGGAGGTAAAGGCCTCCGCCATCCTCCCTCCTGGTATCGTCATGTCATACGTGTCTAGTTTACAGGAGGCTGGAACACTTACTCCTGCCTCATTGGACACATGGACAGTGAAATAAAGAGGGACTCCAGTTGGTTTCAAAATCTTGAAAAATAAGACACCTGAATGTGCAATAAACTGACAATCCATATTTACCCTGCTAAGCTCAAAGCAATTCTTATTGTTTCAAAATTTAACTGGAAATGTTGAACTTAACAGAACAAATCATGTGGCATTACTGCAGGATTTCAGTTACTTTCAAGATTTTAAAAATATATTTCTATGTATATTACATGTAAATAAGAAATTCATTATTAATTCATAAACTTTAAAGCATGGTTATTTTATTTTTGTCCACATTTTTAATTAATTCTTACATCATTCAGTGCGGTAGAAAAGCCTCCAAGCTGTGTTTTGGACATGACATCAGAAGCACCAGGTACTGTTCCAATGGTTAAGTGTAGATTAACATTACTTCTATCGTCCTCTGCCATAACGCTGACAATAAATTCTGGTTCTGTGTGATCTCGACCTGCCACTTGTACAACACCACATGATCCAGATGGGGTGGTACCCTGCCAAAATTTAAATTATTTCATCATTATTGTCCTGCTAAGGATAATATATCCTTCATTGAGCCCCCCCCCCCCCCCCCCAAAAAAAACAACAACAACAACAAACATAGGTATAAATACAAGATTACGAAGCTCACCTCGACGAATGTTATCTATAAGCAAGGCAAATTTCACATCTATTTTTTTTCTAGTTAGTGTACATCCCAAGATCAATATCCATGCAAGTTTGGTTTAAGTAGGACTTATAGTTACTTGGAAATAGACCTGTTCAAAAAAACTTTTAAGCTGTTTAGTAATCAAGAAAAATTTGGTCAGTTCCAACATCCAAATCAAGTCCGAAAGTTTTCATCCTTAGATGCACCATCTATGCAAGTTTAATCATAACAGGCCATAATATTATACAGCTACTCCAAAAAAATTACCCTGGTCACTCATCTGGAAAATGTAGGTCAGAATCAGAATCCAAAGCAAGTCTGAAAGTGTCCATCCGTAGACAAATCATTCATGCTAATTTGGTTAAAAAATGGCTTAAATTCACTTACGTGGAAAATCTAGGTCAGATCCAGCATTGGAAGCAGGTTGGTAAATGTACATCCCTAGATGCATCATAAATGCAAGTTTGGTCAAGGTAGGGCTTATAGTTACTTGGGAATGGATCTGCTCCAAAATCTTAACCTGGTCACTTGTGTGGAAAATCTAGCTCAGATCCAGCATCCGAAGCAAGTGTGGTAGTGTCCATCCCTAGATGCATCATCCATGCAAGTTTGGTCAAGGTAGGGCTTATAGTTACCTGGGAACGGACCTGCTCCAAAAACCTTAATCTAGACACTCCTCTGGAAAATCTAGGTCAGATCCAGCATCCGAAGCAAGTGTGGTAGTGTCCATCCCTAGATGCATCCATGCAAGTTTGGTCCAGGTAGGGCTTATAGTTACTTGTGAATATGTCAGTGGATATTTTCACAAAAAATCTTACGACAAATTTTTATCTTAAGTGAAAACTTACAATAAAAATCGTTTTCACAAAAAATTCTTAAGAAAGTTGTAAGTGCAAAATCTGTCGTAACTTTACAAGAGCACCAACCCTCTCTTAAGTATTTTAAAACCAGCTTTATTGTAAAAATATTACCGCAAAAACCAAATTACAAGTTAAATTGAACTTTGTAAAGCAACTTACAATAATATTATATATTTTTTTCACAATCGTTGTCAAAAAATTAAATGAAATACACTACAAAATATTTACGATGTAAGTTCCACTTAAGATTTTCGTATAACCTACTTTTACGTCAGACTTGTGATTGTGACGTCAGATTTTAAACTTCCTTGCTTCACAAACGACTGCATTCGATATTTGTTGTCAATAATGTTTGTTATGCTGACAAATGTTGAAAACTATGTTTTATTTTTATTTTCACCCACTTATTTAAGGATTATAAAGCATATTGAAGTCGTTGCTAGGGATGAAGTCTGTCGTTAGAAAAATCTCAAGTTCAATCTGCTACAAATGCGTTCATGAAACGCACTTAAGATTTGTCGTAAGAGATTCTTAAGTGAATCTTAAGTGAAAATCTTACGCAAAAACTTAAGATTTTTTGTGAATAGGGCTACTGCTCAAAAACTTTAAACTGGTCACTCATCTGGAAAATCTAGGTCAGATCAAGCATCCGAAGCAAGTGTGGTAGTGTCCATCCCTAGATGCATCCATGCAAGTTTGGTCCATGTAGGGCTTATAGTTACTTGGGAATGGACTTGCTCCTAAAACTTTAACTAGGATGCCGACGCTAACGCCGACGGAATAGCATAAGCTCATATCGACTTCCTCGAGGTGAGCTAAAAATACAGCCTTAAACGATCACAGATTTTTAACTGATACATTAGTTGTACATTACCAACACCCACACATGTGAACTGTATTTATTTCTTAAATTATCTTCCATATGCAGGATTAAAAAAAAATTCTCTTTGTAAAAGAATCTACCAGTTTTTATTGCAGCATTTTACTTAAATTAAGAATCGGTGAACTTACCCCAAAGCTCTCTAATTTTGGTGGGGTTTCATCCTCCTCTGCTTTGTAATTATCAATCAGTTTTTTCCTTATAATTGGTGTCTCAAACTCCCACAACCTTTTCTTAAACAATGTTTTCTTTATCGTTATAAATAAAAGATTAACTTCAAGAGTGACGAGTCCATACAGTCTTAATTTTAGAGGCCTGAGTCTTAGATACATCTGCAATCTAAAATATTTAAAAGAAATCTCCTTTATATCTGAGGGTAAAAAGAACAAGAGTAAGGTTAGCAGAAACCTTTATCCATGGAAATAAAAAAAATAAAATAGTGTTTTTACCACAAGATACATGTAAAATTCATAATAAAATTTTTATTGCCCATTAGATATATTACAGTTTTTCATCATGATGTATCTTGGAAATCTTGATATAATATGCATTGCCATGCAATATGTAGTTTAAACAAAAAATCACCCAACAGAAACATTAAAGCAGACAATCATTTGCTTTCATGAATGTCCCTTAAATAAGCAATTTACCTAACGTCTAGTGGAAACTTATTGAAAGTAACTTCTGCTTTAGTTGGAAAGCCTGTGTCCATTATGTATCCGACAAGTTTTAGTTTTCCATACAGTACGTATCCTATGCCCAGTTCTCCCCATACAGCCAGGCCTGCATAAGGTTCTACCTCTACAAATCCCTTCATTTCCAGTACCTTAGCACCAACCACAAACTTCACACCAAAGTAGTAGTCTACTCCAAATCCTGTTGGCAAAGTAATAAAAGACAAAAAAAATTTTTGCTCATTTTTCCATCCAAAAATAAGCAATATCAGTATAAACTGTATATATCTTTGTACAAAGAAATCTGATGATGATGATAAATAGCAAAATGGCTTGCCAACAATATCTCCTCAAACCATAATTGTTTACTAGGCATGTAACATTCTTCATTATGTTAAAGAATATATTCCTTTCAACAAGTAACATACTTAAATATATAAAAATGTTTAGGCCAAATAAAAAAAAAATCTCTGTGGTTCTGGTTACATCCAAAAACAGCAAAAGAAAAACAAAAACAAAACAAGCGGCCCAAAGGCCTTAAGGGTCACTACCTGCTGAGTATAATATACAACAACTTAGAGACTGTGTAGAAGTACAAAATAAAATGATAGATGAAGCTTTCTTGCCCAAAGGTAAGAGAAATAGGATGATCAGGATCAACGAAATAATTAGATTAAGTCTAGTACTCAGTAACACAACTCATAAAGTAAGTTATACTTGCCCCCATTTATCATTATCACCATGCAGACTATTAACAAAACAATAGTGCTTCAGTACTATTTTTAACTGCATATTGTAACCCCTCACATTGGTATCTCTTGGTCTTTAAAGAACATTTAATAAGATAAGTTGTTTTGTCTCAAATTTATTTCATTATTATTTGCAAGTCTACTTGATCATTAAAACTATTAAAGAACATTTTGTATTATACAATAAAATTCTTGCATAATTATCTTATTCTATTACCCTTCAAATACATTATTTACAGTGATTCATTATCATAGGTGACTAGAAAAGGGGAATAACTTCTCTCCGTAGAATACAATTTAATAGAGCCCTGGCCAGCACCAGAATACTTGACCAAATGGTTCAGAATTTCAAAAATTTGGTAAAAATACCCTTGCTTATTAAAACTTTTACTGTTTGCCTCTGAGATGCCCAGGGACAGAGAAAATTTTCACAGAAATAATGCATTTTCACTATAGATTCAACACAGCCCTATCCTACCACCAGAACCCATGACCCAGGGTAATGAAATCCACAAATTTGGAAGAGGTACCCTCGCTTATTATAACTATACACTTAGTTTCTTTGCTTTATAACCAGAAGCAATTTCAAAGAAATTATGCATTTTCACTATATAATCAATAGACCCCCCCCCAAGCCCCTTTTCACCAAAACCCCCCGACCCTGGGGCCATGAAATTCATTATTTTGAAACAGACACCCTTTCTCATCATAACCATGTACTTAGTTTCTTTACATAATACCCAGGAGCAGAGAAGATTTTCAAAGAAATAAATGCACTTTCACTATATAATTAACAGAGCCCTGCCCTAGCACCAGAGCCCATGAACCAGGGGCCATGAAATTCACTATTTTGGAAAAGGCACCCTTTCTTATCATAACTATGTACTTAGTTTGTTTAATACCCAGGAGCAGAGAAAATATTTTCAAAGAATTAATGCATTTTCACTTTATAACAATCAATAGAGCCCCACCCTAACACCAGAACCCCTGACCCTGGGACAATGAAATTCACAATTTTGGAAGAGGCACCCTCGTTCATCATAACTTTGCTCTTTCTTAGTTTGTTTGACATCCAGGAGCAGAGAAGAAGATTTTCAAAGAAATAATGCACTTTCACTATATGATCTATACAGCCCCGCCCTAGCACAAGAACCCATGACCCTGGGGCCATGAATTTCAAAATTTTGGTAGAGCTCTCAATGTTCATTACAATCATGCCAACAGTTTGCTTGCTTGATGTCCAGGAGTAAAGAAGATTTTTAAAGATTGCATTAAATTTTTATGGTTTTAGCCCCACCTCTCAGGCCCTAGGGGGCAGGGACCATGAAATTCACAATTTTTGTTTCCCTTCACCAATAGATACTATATGCCAAAATTAGTTGAAATTGGTTCAGCGGTTTCAGAGAAAAATCTGAAAATGTTCAAATGTTAATGCATGACGGATAACAAAAACATAGCAATACGTCACCTGAGTGACTCACGTGACCTACAAATAAGGTAGGCAAGTAGGGATTTTTTTTTACATTTCTGATGGAACGATTTTTTTTTTAAAGATGAATCACTTCATGTGCATATACCATATAACAGGTATTTTCTGCGGTTGGTAATTTTTGTGATTTGACCACTGAAAGGTATTAAATTAATTTCTGCGGTTGCATTATACTGCAAAAAATTTTTCATGGGATATTATGAACACCAAATTTTAAGGATTTGGCAAAACACTGTGACAGTCATGTTTACGTTTTATAACTTCATTTATGTTGATCAAAGGAGCACGAGAACTGATGCTAAGCTATACTATCATTTAGTTAGTCATCGTAAATTTTTATTTCATACATCTGTAAGCAAAATTCCTTTTTTTCAGAATATAGAGTAAGAAGTTCTGAAATAACAATAAATCAGATTGACTGACATATGCACCACTTATCCAACTTGCATGTATAAATATCTGAATTAATATTGAAGAAATATTTTGCGATTGTAATTTTTGTGGATTTGTTCTATCCACAAAAATTGGACAACCACAGAAAATACCTGTTATACGGTAGTTTTGAGTACTATTTATATTTTTAATGAAAAACAAAAAGACAAAAAATAAAATGAAAAAAAATTCACTGTATGTGTTCAAAATCATCTGTTTTAAAACATGAAGGTCTGTTTTAAACCACTTTCAAGGTTAATGTATCTATTTGACTTTTTAAATATGGAAAGTGATCCTTTCCTAGTACAAAATGTATTCTAAAGAACCATGCCAATAAGGCATAAAATCAAAAAAATGTTTCAAATTAGTCAGACTCACTAAAGAATTGATATCTTTTAGTTAAACAACTTCATGTTTGGTGTTTGGCAAAGTCACATAAATTTGTGAAAAGTTTGAAAATTTTTAGAAATATATGAAGTTCTGTTACTGTAAAGTTTCTGAGATAATTTTCAAGAGTCGGTCTATTATTACTTTTTACGCATAAAAAACTTTCTAGTAAGTAGATTTCATTGAAAGAAATAAAAAAAAAACTAGAGGTATAGTGAGCACTGAGCTCACAAAATGAAACCCCTGCTCCTAAGTGAGTATAATGGCAAAGTTTTTGAGTTGGAGGTGTAAAATATAAGGGACGCAGATATCTTTTTTATTTGGCCATACACAAAAACTTTTCTAAAAACCTATTTACACACCAAAAATGTTTTACTCACCAAATTTTATTGTAACAAATCCTCCAACAAAAAATATTTTTTCAAATGAAAATAATTGATCCTGTTTTTTGGGAAGACTGAAATCTCCTTTAAGCACCAAGTCAAAGTTCTTGAATATGCTTTCACCATCACTGAATACCTTGCTTATGAATTCTGAGTACTAAAACAGAGGAAACAAAATATCCTTACTTAATGCTAAGAGAACAAGAGGCCCATGGGCCACAACGCTCACCTGAGCACATTAGCTAGGGGGAAAAAAAATCAGTTCAGTATTGAAAAGTTTAAATGGGGGGTGGGGGAGGGGGGGGACTTGAATTTTAAACTACCTGAGGATGCTTCCATATCAATATAACAAATGGCTTTGCTGTTCTTGAGCAGAAGGTTTTTAAAGATTTTTTCCTATATATTCCCTTGTTAAAAATTTGATCCCCCATTGTGGCCCCTCAAACACTCCCCCCCCCCCCAGGGGCATCATTTGAACAAACTTGAATTTACTCTACCTGAGGATGCTTCCAATATGACTAAACATGGCGTTTCTGTTCTTGAAAAGATTTTTTCCTATATATTCCTATGTAAATCTTTGATCCCCCATTGTGACCTCGCCCTACCCCCGGGGGTCATCATTTGAACAAACTTAAATCTACACTACCTGATAATGCTTCCATATCAATATGACCAATCATGGCTTTGCTATTCTTCAGAAGTAGATTTTTAAAGATTTTTTCCTATATATTCCCATGTAAAACTTTGATCGTTCATTGTGGCCCCACCCTACCCCCGGGGGTCATGATTTTAATAAACTTGAATCTATGCTACCTGAGGATAATTCCACATGAGTTTCATCTTTCCTGGCCTGTGGTTCTTCAGAAGAAGATTTTTAAAAGATGCTATTAATTTTTCACTAATTTGTAATTATCTCCCCTTGGAAAAGGGCATGGCCCTTCATATGAACAAACTTGAATCCCCTTCACCCAAGGATACTTTGTGGCAAGTTTGGTTGAAATTGGCAAAATGGTTCTTGAGAAGAAGTCGAAAATGTGAAAAGTTTAAAGACAGACAGCTAGACAGACAGACAGACGGATGCCGGACAAAATGTGATCAGAAAAGCTCACTTGAGCCTTCAATGGCTAGGAAAAAGCACAAATCAATTCAATATTGAAAAGTTTACATGGGGGGGGGGGGGGGGGCTTGAATTTTAAACTTCCTGAGGATGCTTCCATATCAACATAGCAAATGGCTTTGCTGTTCTTGAGTAGAAGATTTTTAAAGATTTTTTCCTATATATTCCTTTGTAAAAATTTGATACCCCATTGTGGCCCCTACCTAGCCCCAGGGGTAATCAGTGGAACAAAATTTAATCTACACTACCCAATGATGCTTCCATATCAATATGACTAAACATCATGATGGCTTGGCTGTTCTTGAGACAAAGATTTTTTCCTTTATATTCCTATGTAAAACTTAGATCCCCCATTATGACCCCACCCTACCCCCGGGGTCATGATTTGAACAAACCTGAATCTACAATACCTGAGAATGCTTCCATTTCATATGACTAAACATGGCTTTGCTGTTCTTGAGAAGAAGATCTTTAAAGTTTTTTCCTATATTTCTATGTAAAACTTTGATCCCCCCTTGTGGCCCCACCCTACCCCCAGTGGTCATGATTTGAACAAATTTGAATCTATACTACCTGAGGATGTTTACATATCAATATGACTAAACAAGGCTTTGCTGTTCTTGAGAAGAAGATTTTTGAAGTTTTTTTCCTATATATTCCTATGTAAAACTTTGAACCCCCATTGTGGCCCCACCCTAACCCCAGGGGTCATGATTTGAACAAACTTAAATCTACACTATCTGACAGAGAATGCTTACATATCAATGTGACTAAACAATGTTTTGCTGTTCTTGAGAAGAACATTTTTAAAAGAAATTTCCTATATATTTCTATGCAAAACTTTGATCCCCCATTGTGACCCCACCCTACCTCCAGGGGTCATGATTTGAACAAACTTGAATCTACACTATATAACAAAGGTTTCCTATAAGTTTTAACTTTTTTGGGCCATTGGTTCTGGAGAAGAAGATTTTTAAAATATGCCACCAAATTTTCACTATTTCTGAATTATCTCCCCTTGAATGAGGGTGTGGACCTTCATTTGAACAAACTTGAATCCCCTTCACCCAAGAATGCTTTGTGGCAGGTTTGGTTAAAATTGGCCCATTGGTTCTGGAGAAGAAGTTGAAAATGTGAAAAGTTTACAGATGGACGGACAGACGGACGGACAGACAGACGGACTACAGACAAAATGTGATCAGAAAAGCTCACTTGAGCTTTCAGCTCAGGTGAGCTAAAAACCTTATCAAATTTAAGATCTAACATAATTTATTTTTTTTAATCTACCCTGCAATACTGTGAAAATATTAATATTACTCACAAGAGCTTTTGCCAAGTCTTGTATGCTTTTCATCAATTCAAATACTTTCAATGGATCAATGTTCTTCAGATGCAGTAGAGCCTCCAAATCCCCAATGGTCATACATGCCAGCTTCATTCCTAGTAACTTTGTACCTACAGTAGTGAGCCCTCCACCTACTATATAGGACTGCTTACTAACACTTGAGATAGATGTTGATTCACTCATCATAGCTGTGATAGCTTCTCCTAAAAGGAAGGTATAGTAAGAAGCACATTTATTTTAGGAATAATTGTTTCAAATGACAACAAAACCTGCTTTGAAACCTGTTAAAATATACCTAAAAAGGGGAAAACAAAGTAATTAAAGGAATTTATGTCCCCAGCTTAAGGACAGAAAGTTTTTTGAAATATTATTCAGAAAGAAATTGTAACATTAAACAAATTTGTGCCTGATGTTGACCTTTGAACTTTCACCTCAAAATCAAATTTGTTTCAGTTACATTAAGGTATTTAAATGAACTTTGGTCTCAAAATCAGTAGGGGTCTCTTTTAAGTTAGAGAGGGATATCACCCAAGGTTTCATTGCAAAAGCTCCAAGAAAACTGAAGTTATCATCTGGAAACCATTTTATGCAAAATATGAATTTCTGACCTTGGCCTTTAACCTTTTGACCTCAAAATCAACAGGGGATTTCTTTACCACAGGTATCTGATAGTATTTTTCTGATCACAAAAAAAATCACTTATTAATTGATAACAATTAAGGTCCATACTGCTGCCATTTTAAAATTTTTGAGGAAGATTATCACTCCTTTCTTTTCACACAAACTTCAGTGTTAATAAATCACGGCCACCATACACTATTTTTAATTTTAGTTATCAATAATTTTCTGTCTGTAAACAGTTTTTCAAAAATGCTACTTCTCCAACAGTTTTAGTCCGATTTTAATAAGATTTTGTACACACTGGCAGGTAAACTATACAAAGATACATTCTATGTTTAAGTTTTAATTTCAAGAAAAGATATTCCCATATCATATACTGTTGTTAAGAAGATATACTGTAGTGACAATTGGGAATGTAAGTCCTGTTAATTGATCTTCTTTCAGATTTGTAACCCTTTGATATCTTCTATTTTGCCTCCCATTCCACTGCAGTCACAAGTATTGTCTTCTTTATGCCTTACCCATAGAATTGCAATATTTTTAACTTGCAGCCTGTTGAGGAATTCTTTTTATATTTGCACATCTGATATCCGCCACCATATTATTCAACAGTCAGTGTTTCAGGGTATTAACTTACAGGGAGTGTAGCCAAAAAGAAACTCCCTGCTCTGGCATCACCCCCCCCCCCTTTTCAATGTTCATGAATTTCACAAAATCTGTTAAAAAATCTTGCTTATTATAACTATGTAATTGGTTTGCCTGCCAGATGCTAAAGAACAAAGATGATTTTCAAAGTATGAATGCATTTTCACTAGTATATAAACATAGAGCACAGCCCTAACACCAGAACCCATGACCTTGGGGGTCATGAATTCTACAATTTATGTAGAGGCATCCTTGCTTATTATCACCATGTACTTTGTATATCTGCTAAATACCCAAGAACACAGAAGATTTTCACAGAATGAATGCATTTTCATTATATGATCAATTGAACCCCACTCTAGCACCAAAACCCCTGATCCAGGGGCCACACAGAACCTGAACTTAACACCAGAACTCCAGACCCTTGGACCATGATTTTCAACATTTTTGTGGAGGGCTCAATGCTTATTATAATCATGTCCAACAGTTTGACTGCTTGATCTTCAGGAATAAGAAGATTTTTGAAGATTGCATTCATTTAGCTTCTTTTCCCACTCCTCCTAAGAAGCTAAAAAATCTTTGAGAAAAATATCTCTCTTGCTAAAATCTCCTCTGTCAGAATATTTAACAATGCAAAATGTCTTACCCCCCTGAACTGTTATAGAAGTATCACTTTCCTCTGTGACTTTGATCGTAAATGGATTCCCAGAACCCAGTGCATGTACTTGAGACTTGATTCCAGTTGAAGCATCATCATTGGATATAGCTGTTGCTGCCAAGTTGCTCACTTTTTCTATTCGCTGTGACAAAAACAATACATGTAATCAGATATTTGTTAATGCATAGAATTAGAATGAGAAATATTGATTTTTTGAAATTGAGTGTTTTAATACACTTACTAGATACATTCAGAAATCAGTATTCAAAAATCAAAATGTTGATGAACAATATAAGTAAAATTTGTCCTTGCAGTGACCCTGAACTTTTTCAAATATCAATGTAAAGAGAGGGTCACTGCCTAGCAACTAATTAAAACATTGATTATGATCTTCCACTGTTTGTCCAATGCACAGTTTTGTCCCAGACACATCTATGAAATTTTCCTTGTTGATGATCCTTAACTTCTCCAAATGACCTGAGTTGGGAACATACCCACACTAACATTAAGCAATATTTGTTTTGTGGCAATCAGACAGGTTAAAATGTCATTGGCCAGAAAGCTCAATTACTAGAGCACCTGTCTAGAGCTCATGGAGCTCGATCGACTTCAAATCTTGGTAATTTTTCATGTTATTTTTCAATTGATGTTGAACTTGCTGAAACAAAAATCATCAAATGATCTGCAATCTTTTATCATGAAGCCTTCTTTCTTAAACAGGTTGGAGAGAATACTCGAAATCGGGTATTATCCGTGAAATCGCGTATAGTCCCCGATATCAGGGTATCATCGAATCCGCGAAATCGGGTATTCCGTGCAACTTTCTTTAACAGCAAAAAATTTAAACAGCGGCGCATAATGTCAGTTAGTGTTACATGTACATCAGTATCTTGGGGATTTATTTTTATTGAATCCAATTTATATGGTTGTCTGACAAGTTTAAAATCACATGACAAACACTGCTGGGGTAGCACAGAAGACACGGTAGTGTCATTATTTTTCAATACAATTTCTAAAAATGAATAATTACATGTCGTTTGTGTTTATTTCCCAATATATTATTCCGCAAGCTTAATTTCCTAACTCATGTATTATTCACAAAATATAAAACTTTGTAGAAATTTAACGACTAACGCAGTGTTATGTTATTTTTACTTAGAAAAGTATGGCGCCCCTTTCACGTTAAATTAACATTATTCCTCAGTTGGTTTTGTTTGTTTGTTGTTTAACGTCCCTCTCGAGAATTTTTTACTCATATGGAGATGCCACTACTTGCCGGTGGAGAGCAGTAAATTTTGTCCTATGCTCGGCACTTACGGCCATTGAGCAGTGAGGGGTCTTTTTGTGCCAACACTTACTGCGACACGGGACCTCGGTTTATACGGTCTCATCCGAAGGACCGGTCTCCACGTCACACAGTGGGATTCGAACCTGCGACGTATGGATCAACTCCTTACCTCGCGACTCTAGAGCAGATGCTCTAACCACTGCGCCACGCGGGCTCCTCAGTTGGTAAGTATTTCTCATCGATATAAAAAGCCGACGTTATTGTAAGGGGAAAATAAAATAAATGTTAAAAAAAAGAACATACAGGAAAGCAGGTCGAAAATGATATAATATGAAACAAATTTTAATAAGTATATGTATACTTAAATAGATTTTTAAAAATATATACAGTGTTTAATTTCTAAAAACAAATAACTACATGTCGTTTGTGTTTATTTCCCAATAAATTATTCCTCAAGCTTAATTTCCTAATTTGCTCATTATTCACAAAATGTAAAACTTTGAAGAAATTTAACGACTAATATATTGATATATAGGTAAAATTAAGATTATATAGTAAAATCATCATTTCTTCCTATAATATATGTATACAGCGCAGTCCTGCAATTCCCGCGGGAAAAGAGGAGGCGCTAATTTTTTAAGAAAACAAATTAATTTAAATTTAGCATGGAAAATTTCATTCAAAGACACATTCAATGTTTTGCTTGCATTTTGATCGATGCAAGTGACATTACTTTACCTGTATGTGTTTGTGTAAAAATTAAGAGCAAGAAGTCATGTTAAAAGGATTTTTTTTTTGGCTTGGGGGGGGGGGGGGTTCATATAAATAAAAAATCCAATTCGGATTCATGTGCTAATTTCACATTCCCAATATAGAGCTAATATTCAAATATGAATTTTATATTAAAGTTTTCACATATCTTATTTTGTAATTAATTATGAACAAACTGAAATGGAACCTCAATGTAATTCCTCATCGGATATTAAAATTTCATACAAATTGGAGCCACTTCCTTTTTTTTTTTTATAATATTGGATAAACAGGGTAGATTTTCCCTTTTGTAGTATAGTTTATGGTATATCGCTTTATTATACCTTATTATAATATTTTACAAAACGCGTTGTTTGGTTCTAGACAGTACGTCATGCACGCGACATGGAAATAAAACTTCATAACTCACAGTCTTTTTTCTATTCTTTTCATCATTATATTTAGCTATTTTCAATACTTGTCGTACGTGGTAGAAAATAACAGGTTGCTATTTTAACCTGGTACTGTTTTGGTATATAAGCAATTACTGCATGAATGTATTGGAGATATGAAGAATTCTATTCACTCAAATGGGCAATATAGGGAATATGATTTTTATTAGTTGAACAGATCTTCCCCCTTTATCATGCAATGAATATATAACATTCAATGACGTTTAGCACCAAACTCTGCAATGAAATTTTATATATTTTTTTAATTACTTTGAAAGGGGTGTCCCTTGGACACATGCATAACACATTCGAAGTCGTTTTTTGCTTGTCTGAGATGGGCCGAGTAATTGCGATCGGACAAGAAATAATTGAAAAATGAATTTTCCCCTAGTAATCAGTAATAACAACCCCCCGAAATCGCCGAAAAATGGTAAAATATTGCCAACTCAGCAAAATTAAACGATCAATAGTAATTTTCTCTCACAAGCTGTGTTGCTAAGAACATCATTATCGTTGCTAAAAAGTTGGAGGCATGTTGAATCCTAAGGAAATTTTAAATTTTTTTTAATTACCTTCATTTGTCATTCTCTTTTTGTAAAGTATATGTACTGGTACATGTACACGTACAAGATATATATATGGAAGGAATGCTATTCTGCAAATATGTATATATGTAAATGATAAAAAAATCAACTCTTGAAAATAGATTCGTGACCCCCCCCCCCCCCCCCCAAAAAAAGAGTAGTTATGTACGTATTATATTGGATTTTAAGCCGTAATTTGAAATATCTTTACCATAAAATAGTTTATACATTTTATAAAAAATTTGATTTTATGCACAAGATGAATGTGAAAGCAATTAATTGGATACGATAGACAGTCCCCTGTTCACACGTGACATTATTTAGTGTGTGAAATGTGTTTCCGTATAATTTGAGTTATTTACAAAATGTTCATGTTTGTCGTATTGATGTGGAAATATTATAAATTCCCGACTTTGGATATTTTACAGTTTTATTGTGTTGGGTATGACTTTGAAGAAGTTGCAAATACTTTTAACATTATGAAAAATATAAAGCAGAAGGAACGCCTGTTTGGGTGCAGATCATGAAATGCACGAAGCTCCACGGGTATTTGTTGTCATATGTGCATTAAATAAGACTTCCAGATCGTTACTTGACTAGTGATACCTTAAGATAACATTCATCTCTAGGTGAAAATTGACTCGGTAAAATGCGCCATCCCATTGTTTAAGTTTTATAAAGTAATTACACCGCCTATACCCGATTTCGCGGATACAACGATACCCCGATTTCAGGGACTATACGCGATTTCAAGGATAATACCCGATTTCGAGTATTCTCTCCAACCTGTTAAAAGGGTAAACCCTGTGCATATAGTTTCCTCAGAAAGGCAGACAACCATATGCAAAATACTTCAAGATAGACAGGACTATTCCTATAGATCCCAAGCTTATTTTAGGAAGGATTAAATATACTGTACAGCAGGAAATAAACTCGCGGAGTTAATTTTCGCTATATTGGCGGAAATAAAAATAAATTCGTTTACTCTATTTGTGTTTCCGTGAAACCATCAAAGCAGTAATTAATTTAGCGGATATGTAGACTGCTTAATAATTATGCTGGTGTACGGGTCAATCGTTAACACGTAGCTGTTGGTGTTTTTAAAACCTAATTGATAAATAAACTTTTATTATTAACACTTACTTCTGCCACACAATAGAGGTGCGATGTAATTACCAATAAAATATGCATCCGTGCGCCTCACTCAGTCTTATTACCTTTAATCGAGCCACTTAAGTAGTAAACACATTTACTTACAGTTACACATTAATTCAGCTATATTAACAGTTCAACAGTTTTGACTATCGTACCAACAACTGATTTAGATTCAGGGAGATTTAAATATACTGCAGTAAATACTACTCTGCACTTTACTTAAAACATACCTATAGGCTATATATACGAACACTTCCGAAAGGGCTTTATTTTATATGAATGTTAATAGGTTTGGATGCAACTTAAAATCACTTGAATAAATCACTTGGGTAAAGACTCATATGTATTTCAAATATATTTATTTTATTAGAAGCAAAAAAAGGGAAAGAAAGAAAAAGAAAATCTATCTGAATACGGAACAATGTTTTGACTTCAATTCGGGATCGGTCCGGTGTTTCGTTATCATTATATTTAATCGGGTTAAGAATCGCTTAGAAAAAGTTTTTGTATAATCTTTCCTTTCCGCAAATTCAAATGACCGCGATTTGCTACAAAATGAACAAATTGCGATCTTTTCAGACTGCGCATTTAACCTGCTGTACAGTAGTTTAACTAAATTTCACAAAATTTTCTTATTACATGTATATATATCACAAGATGCACTCCTTTTACTTGACTGTTTCTTCTTGAGTCAGAAGAAGTGGGAGAGAAGAGCATAAAAGAGTTAATTGCACTTACACTTTTCTCTTTTACACTTTGTTGAAATGAATCAAATAGTTCACTGGATGCATTGGCTTCCAGAAGAGCCCTAATGCCTTCTATGAACTTCTCAGGATCCAAGCTTTCATGAAAGCAACGAAAAGGTTATTTACTCACAAGTCATAACAAAGATCACAAAATTATAACCATTGTGCAATATATTCTTTTCCCCTATTTGACCTTGACCTCTTAATATTAACCTTGGGTCAAATTTAAAACACATTCTCAGCTTTAAAACAACACTTTGTGTATTGAGCTACCTCAGATTTTATTTAAAGCTATCAAACAAGCTTATCAACAGATACATGTAATGTATGCAAAACAGTGTCTGAACTATTTTTTTCTTTCCCATGACTTATACTATAATTTCAAGAAATTACAATTAGAAGTTTAGTCCTGGTCAAAGACTTGCATGCTGACCTATAGGGAAAAGTGCATGAATCGATAAGAATGTCAAACATTTACTGTATGTTAGTGGGATTTCTTCCTCAAAGTAAATTGGAACTGAACTTTGATCACAGTCACAAATTAAACAAAAGTAAATAGATGACAAATAAATAAACAAACATTTGATAATTGTCAAACTTGCACATCATTACAGGCAAATCATTGTGTCAGTATAAGAGCTAGCTAGGTCAGAGTTTTGCAACTGTAAAACCTTGACCAGAAAAGGGGCGATTTTTTTGCCATGCAGTTATTCTTTACATGTCAAAAAACTTAAAAGTTTTATCAAAGCGGAATGGACATATGGTCAGATTAACATAAGCCAATAACAATTTTATGAGCTATATCTGTCAAAAACAAATGGTACACACTGTTTGTAGGGTAAATTTTTATTTGATATCATAAAATTTGAATGTGGAAAATGAAATTACTTGGATAGGTCTACGGATCTCTTCCTTCTTCTTCTTCTCCTAGCAGTACCACATTCTGATGGAATTATTCTAGTTGTATTGTGGTCCATAACACTAAAAGTGGCAAGTCCTGAATTGTCAGTGGTGGAGCCTGCTACCATCAGTTTTACTCCAATTGCATAATTTGCACCATTTTTGGTTTTTGTGTAATTTACTTGGAAGACTACTGGGGATCCAACAACCTCAGAGTATTCTAAGCCTGGAACAAGTGATAATGAGAGATGAAATATTTGCTAGATGAAAATACCCTGCTTTCGGTGTATAGTTGTTGAGATGCAATTATTTATAACTTATTGTAACTGTCTTGACTGTGTGTCCTGTCTTGTCTGTCCATCATACAAAAAAAATTTAAATTTTTGAATTAATAGAATTTACAGCCAAAATAAAAGTTTCTTAAAACTGCATCAAACTTCAAAATCAAGGTCATAGGGTCAAATATCATAATACAATCTGTTTCTTCACAAGTAATACATGTGAACAAATATGAAAGCCCTGTCTCTTCTGGAGCAAAAGTTATGGTCAAATTTGAAATTTTAGATAAGTAGGTCAAGGTCATGTAGTCAAAGATGACAGTTTGTTTCTGAAAGGTGTTGTCACAGGTAATGTACCAATGTAATATGAAACCTCTATCTTCTCTCAATCAAAAATCATTACCGATGTTAAAAGTTTTGAAAAGTACCAAAGTTAAATCACAAGGTCAAAAGCCATGATACACTTAAGTAGATTTGAAAAGGTCTTGTAACAGGTGATCCATGCACAGGTCATGTAACAGGTCATCCAATATAAACATCCCATCTTCTCTCATTCAAGTTATCACCAATATTAAATTTTTTGAAAATTAGGTCAAACTTCAAGGTCAACGTCACAAATTATAGTACCGGTACATTTGGAAGTTAAGGCTTTATCACAATGTCAAATATGAATGTGCTATCTTCTCCCATTCAAAAATTATCACCAATGTTAAGTGTTTTGAAAAGTAAGTCAAACTTCAGGTTCAAAGTCATGGGGTTAAAAATCATAGTCCATTTGGAAAGGCCTTGTTTTTGTACATATGAAATATTAAAGCCCTATCTTTTCTTGCTCAAAAGTTAAAACCAAGGTTAAAGTTTTTGTGATGGACAGATTGACTGACAGATGGACAGACAAATGAGATTTAATGTTCCAGGTACCTTCGCTTTTGCAAAAGCAGGGAACAAAAACTGTTCAGACTGATGGACCTATGGCTGGTCAGAGTGTAAAACTAGAGTTCACTCTGGCATTCACAGTTAGGGGACAAAAACAAATTCACTGAATATCAAAACAGTAACCATACCATCAGCAAGAGCTGTCAGGGATTTCACAACTTTCTTTGTTTCCACATGATATTCTATGTGGGTACAGTCAATTCTGGCCATGAAGTACACACTTCTATTCCCAAGATTAAAACTGTTCTCCAGACAGCATTCTATCCCACTACAGTCTGAGAGGTACTGGCAGTGTTTTTGCATTTCTGTGGGGATGCCTTCAATTTTTGTATTTTCACACTCTGAGAAAAACAATAAAGAGTACATTGTGATAAAAAAAATCAGTTCTTGAAATTGGGCACATGAATCCCCCAAAATAGCTTTGAAAATGTCAAAGGTAACATAACTTAAGGAAAAATCATTCAAAATTACAAAATTTAACAAGATTTATTATTGGCAGTGTAATAGCCTATAAGTTATTAAAACTAACCTGAGAGATTTAGAGTGAAGGATTTACACTGAATTGGCTTCCAGAAATCAAAAGTAACACCTACAATAGAGACTCTCGAAATACAAAATGTAACCAGAAGTCTCTGATGAGACTGTAGCTCTACTGGTCTGTTTGTATAACAAAAGAAAAGTAGCACTTGGATTTGAAACATTGCAACATGCAACAATAAATAGAATTATGTATCTTAATGTAGTCTACTTTTGTGACAAGTTATATTGAAATCAAATGAAAACTAGGAGTAGTAGCGTTTTGAAAGTATTTCACGGAAATTTCTATTTTTAGTACCGGTAACCATGACAACACCACTCACCCAAATAAAAAAAAACAGAAATACATATTATGTATCGTAGTGTATTCTAACTGTGTGCCAAATTAGATTGAAATCAGACCAAAATTGTAGGAGGAGTAACGTTTTAAAGGAATTTCACAGAAATTTCTATTTTAAGTAACCATGGCAACACTGTTCATCGAATTCAAAAACCAATGCAATAAATTATGTATCTTAGTATAGTCTTCTTGTATGCCTAATTATATTAGAAGCAGACTAAAACTGTAGCAGGAGTAGTGTTTTAAAGGAATTTCACAGAAATTTCTATTTTTAGTAACCATGGCAACACCGTCCATCGAAATCAAAAACCGATGCACTAAATTATGTATCTTAGTGTAGTCTACTTGTGTGCCAAGTTATGTTGAAATCCGACCAAAACTGTAGGAGGAAAAGCGTTTTAAAGGAATTTCACAGAAATTTCTATTTTTAGTAACCATGGCAACACCGTCCATCGAAATCAAAAACCGATGCACTAAATTATGTATCTTAGTGTAGTCTACTTGTGTGCCAAGTTATATTGAAATCGGACCAAAACTGTAGGAGGAGTAGCGTTTTAAAGGAATTACACAGAAATTTCTATTTTTAGTAACCATGACAACACCTTCCATCGAAATCAAAAACCGATGCACTAAATTATGTATCTTAGTGTAGTCTACTTGTGTGCCAAGTTATATTGAAATGGGACCAAAACTGTACGAGGAGTAGCGTTTTAAAGGAATTTCACAGAAATTTCTATTTTTAGTAACCATGGCAACACCGTCCATCGAAATCAAAAACCGATGCACTAAATTATGTATCTTAGTGTAGTCTACTTGTGTGCCAAGTTATGTTGAAATCGGACCAAAACTGTAGGAGGAGTAGCGTTTTAAAGAAATTTCACAGAAATTTCTATTTTTAGTAACCATGGCAACACCGTCCATCGAAATCAAAAACCGATGCACTAAATTATGTATCTTAGTGTAGTCTACTTGTGTGCCAAGTTATATTGAAATCGGACCAAAACTGTAGGAGGAGTAGCGTTTTAAAAATTGTTTACAGACAGACGGACAGACAGACAGACAGACAGACAGACGGACGGACGACGGACACCTTACTATCGCATAAGCTCTTCTGGTCTCTGACCAGTAGAGCTAAAAAGTCACATTTCACACTAAAATTTTTACATCCCAATTATCTTTCATATTTAGACCAATATTATCACAAATGATCAATGTTTGCACATGAATATTTATTTTTAATTTTTTAAGGGGTGCGGGGTGTTTGTGGTTTGCAATGTCCTAAACGAGCCACAAACAATATATGCACATACAGTGAAGCCTCAAAAATCTGGATGCTCCACCTTGGAACAATTTATACATCAAGTATATTTCAGTAATATGAACACTTCATTAATCTGTACAACTTGCTTGGGAACACAAGCATCCAGATTAATAAGGATCAATTGTATACTTATTATCAAAACTTAATGAAAAATTAATATTTATATCAATATTCATTACAGCAACTTGTCAAAAGAAACTGCCTTCTGACTTTATACATAGCTAATTTAAAAGTAATCTGATTCAGGGATTTATATTACAAACTATATATGTATAAATTAACCACAAGAATTTAATTTAGCCTCATGACCTTAATATAAAAAATAGTAGATAAGTAACAAAATTATTTATCAATTTGGTTTCTCACCTCTGATAGCCACATCTCCAGCGCTAATATTACAGTCTTGATAAGCAAGGAGAAGGTCATGGAAGATTGTGGTATTGAGACTGCAATTGCCTTGTTCAAAACATGTCTTTATGCTACCATCAATTCTGAATTTCTTTTCTGATACTACATTAGTAACATGATAGCTGAAAAAGGAATTCAGTTCGTACAGTTGTACATTAAAAAGATCTTAAAAATCTAGATAAATGTCACTAAAAAAAAGCTATAGAACTGTACTACTTTACCCGATGTAACACATTCAAAACAGGTCTGGGAAATTTGTCAAAAAGAACATCATAATTCATTGGGCCTTTATGAAATCAATTTAAAAGGTTACTCTTGTCATTATGCAAAATCTTCGTCATGTGTGAGCTTTTCTAATCTCTACATCAGAAACTTTTGACTACGACAAATTTTTACAATTTAGATCCTCGACCTTGTTTAAATGACAAAGGCTCCGGGTCAGTACACCCCTCAATATCTGCATCACAAGCTGTAGCACAGGCAAGAATTTTACATTTATGATCCTTTGACCTTTCCAAATGACCTTGACTCAGTAATATGACATATACCCTCAGGTCATATGAAATCTTTAAGGCCAATATGAGTGTTAACAATCTCTACATCACGTAATTATTGCTAATTATTTTTTTTTAACACTTTCATCTCTTGACTTCATCCTATTGACCCCAGCTCAAGTCTATGACATACCCTTGTATCATAAACAATATTTATGCCAAGTACAGATTTTTAATACATGTACTTCAATTCTCCATGGATAAATTTTAGACTGGGCACAGATGGATGAAGAGACAGAGACAGCTTGACAGACTGATGGACACAGAGATTCCTATATACTCCCAAACTTTGTTGGGGGTAGATATATACTGTAAACCAACTTTTATTTGCATGCAAGAAATATCTGTTTTGCAAACTTGCTGTGAAGCAATTAATTGTGAATTTATGTGGTTTTTTCAGTCATGAAAATTAAAGGATGCGAATTGATTTCAAACTGATGAATCACAAATAAAAGTTGTCATGAATAATAAGTTGGTTACAGTATTTGTTGGGTGAATTACCATATTGTACAATGCAGGACTATATCACTTTAAATATGGTGCAAACTTAAATCAAATGTTTACCAGATATTCTGTACAAAAGCAGTGTTTGAAAACCGTGCGCCTGACCGCCCGAGACACACAAATTTTGCTGCAGACACTTATCAACAACTGGCTGGACATGTTAAAATTTGCCATAAATTAAAATTGATACATTTGATAAATATTTATCGACTAATAGTATTGGTAGCTAAGTGTAACAAGCAAACGGGTAAAATTCAACACCCTATAGATTCGGAATGGAAGTTATGGTGATCTGCCCCATTCATATTATTGCTAAAAACAAATTCATAAAAAAATTATTTTCTCAGGCTAGTAGAGTTTTGGTAGGGCTGACAACTTTCACTAGCAGTCAGCCCTGCATGTCTAGCTAATTCTACCGTGAGTTTCAAACACTGACAAAAGCAAAACATCAATTTAGAATGATGTTTTGTAATTTTTTGGTTTATTTGATGGTGATATCCAGGAGACATCATTAAATAAAATTAAAATCACAAAAATGATTACCCGAACAACACAACACCATGGATTCCCTGCTCTTCCATCTTTCCTGAAAACAACAAATATAATTTCCAACATTCATCCTCTTACAGAACATTTATAATAATTACAATGTTTTGAAACCTACACAAGAATATCTAATTTTCAGCACTTTGTTCAACCTTACCATAGTCATAATTGAATAAGTTATGGATGACTTTGAGATTGTCAATAATTCCTTCCATTTGATAGCTGCATGTGTTTACCACAAGTTCAACTTGAGCATGTCTTCGAACAGGAGCGATGTAGACACAGCAAGACACCCTGTCACAGGATGAGGGAATATGACAGAGAACCTGATCTCTGTTTGTGATGGTTGTCAGAGTATGGTTGGGAAACTTTGAACACTCTAAAGCAGAAAGTAGAGAAGAAAACACCTTTTTATATTTGCATAAACAAAGAAAACTGGAAAAATGAATGATGAAATCCTGAAATCATAGCTCTACCACTACCACTATATATACCATTATTCCAGCCATTTCCTTCTGCTGCTCCATACAGTTTGTCAGACAGAGAGCACCTGTCTGTAGAATCCAGGAAGTGGTCCAGTCCAAGCTCTGTCAAGAGTTCACTGGCCTGGGGTAGAGTCATGTCATCTACATTAGGTATAGCACGAGAGGCCAGCCAAGCACTTAGAGAAAAGTCTGAAAAAAGATTTTAAAATTATAAGATATGGCCAAGAAAAGAAACATTTTTCTGATACATTTAGTGACCTTGAACTTGTTCAAATAACCATGGGTCAAGATCATGAAGCACCCTCCGGTGATAAGTAATAAACTTTCAATGTTTCTTCATTAGAAAGTTACAGACTTAACAATAATTATACTTTTTCTGCCAGTGACCTCGAATTGTCAATATGACCCTGGGTCAAGATCAATATTATGTGTCCAACTTAGTCCCCCTCCCCTAGGACCTAACCAGGGACCTAGTCCCTCCTCCCCCAGGATCCAATCAGGGACCTAAGAGACATGGGTTTTACAGTTTTGGTAAAGGGTTATGCACTTGTAATAATATAATAAGTTTGCCCACTAGATGTCTTTTAGAAAAGAAGAACATTCTTTCAAATATTGTATGCGTACATAAATTGGCATATTCAAAATTTAGCGCAATCACTGGGTATTGAGTTGTCGTGATCATGAATTAGCGCTACACAGGTCTGTGCTGTGTATTGTATTAATAAATGATTTCTTAGCAGTATTAGTGCATGAATTAGTGCATCATTGTTCATGCCAAAGCTGCTAAAATATAAAGCCCACTTTTTCAAGAACACATACAGTATGTAATGAATTTTAAATGTAGGACTATCTAAGCCCCACCCTGGGCCTGAACCATGAGCCCTGGGGCAACAAATTTTTAGCAGAGGGTTAAGGGTTTAAATGTTATAGAAATTTGTGAAACAGTTTGTGTGGTTTAATTATTGCTAAAACACATTAATCATGGAATTTCTCTATCAAACCAGCCTTATTTTTTCATTCTCCCCAAATCTATTCTTATATTCTATACTGAAATACAATAAATTCAATGCAAAAACTGTAAAAAATTAAATCCCCCCAAATAAATAAAAATTTATTCTAATTTTTCCATGTAGCTAATTAATTTGAACCTATCAAATCCCCAGATTTTGGCCGTCAAAGCACAACAAAAACAGATCACTAAAGGTCACCTGAGAGACTCAGATGACCTAAAAATGTGAAATGAAAATAAAAGTTGGAAAGATAACAGTTTTAAAACAAATTTTGGTCATGCAGAAAAATTCATGCGAGCAACAAATTTTCATATGGGAATAAACATACTAGAATTCAAAAATTCTCCCTGATTTGTGCAAGTTTTCATGTCAAATGAAGTCTGGTTCAAAACAGTTACTATCTGGTCACATCCAGATGGTTCAAAGCATGCAGCAGTTGTGAGGCGAATGTTGTATTTCTTAGCCACTGTATCCTTTGTTATTGTATATCTACAAAAATATTAATGATATAAATACCTAAAATATCATTCAATAATGGTCAGAATTCTTGCTCAAACTTGTACTGCAATTAAATATATTGAACTAATACAATGTTATCAACAAGCCATCTGCACACTATATCACTAACCTTATTTCAAAAATTCCTCTTAGTGTGAACTTTTGTTCAGTTCCTGAAATCAAAGTTTATAAGTGATGTGAAATATAATAACATGTACATAAACATGTACACGACTATTCAAAGTAGGCATGAATTTAAAATTCAGTTTATAAAACCAAAAGGAGACAGTTTTCTTCATTTATAGTATGCATGTACATAAAAAAAAAAACTACATACCAAAACCAAAATCATGCAGATAAACTGTATGTTTTATTCTCTCTATTGTTAATACTAATAAATTATGGCATTCTTCAAGTTCTAAAGCAACTTCAAGAGATCTGTTGTTGAATTTATTGATATCCATGCAACATGTAATAGCTGTGCAAGATCCATGTAAATGGCATGTTATTTCTGTTGGAAGGGGAGGTGTGTTAAAAGTAGAACCACAATCTGAAAAAAAAATTAAGAGCATGTAAAAAAGTTTATGGGCCTAATACATGTCCTGTATATCTTTTTTAAAAGCTAATTTTTGATAATCTAATCATCTGCAGTTAAAAAAATTGAATAATCACCATTCACCCATCCATTGACTGGTGACTTGGACGTATACTGCGAATCTGATGTTCGATCACAGGGTGTTCCTTTCATCATATTAGACATACTCCTATCTTCCAGAAACAGATATTCAGCATATTTTGGCAGGTGCATAATGGTTGAATTTAATCCCAAATCATTTAGCCATTTCTGTAGTGAAAATCCTGTGTCTGTAAATGCAAAATTGTTTAAAACTTTAAATTATTTGAACATTTTAGAACCCTCTTGCTGAAAATACAAACTGAACTAGAGGTATTGTGAACAAGCTCACAAAATAATACCCTCTGTGGCATTTTTTTAAGTGCATGCCCATGCAAACTTTGTAAATGTAACCTTGAACTTGCCAGAAAGACCTTGGTTAAAAAAAAAGGACACATCCTCTGGTTGTAAGTAATCTTATAGTAAAATATGGACATCTAATGTTTCTCCATTAGAAAATTATAAACCTGAATTTTATATTTTTTTTATCAGTGACCTTGACTTTGTTCCAATGAGCTTTGTCAATGTCATGACATACCCTCTGGTCATAAACAATCTCTGAACCAAGTATGACCTTCCAAAGATTCTTCATTACAAAGTTAGAGTCTGGACAAGAATTTAAACTTTTTGTGCCAGTGACCTTGAACTTGCTGGAATGACCTTGGGTCAAGGTAAGGACACACCCTTCTAATGATTCTCCAATACAAATTTATATCCCGGACAAGATTGCACAGACAAATGGACAGACAGACAGATGGTCAGATAGATGGACATGGTGATTCCTATATACTTCCCAAACTTTGTTTGCGGGGGTATAAAAATTCAATTTAATCATCAGAACACATATAATTCAAGAAACATCAGAACTGAGGAAAAGTTTCAGAAAGATTTTAACTCAAATTTGAAAATATCTTTAAACAGATGAAAACATACGAGGGTTGTCCGTAAAGTTCGAGACCAACCTTGATAATAACTAACAATTATCGATAAAATATATGAAACTATTATTTTCATTAAATTCATGTCTCATTTCGTTAATATGCAAGTTTTCATCACAGAGCGACACAAATAGATATATTTTTGTCAGATAAAAAATAGACATACACTCATACCCGGAGCACTAAAATGAAAATCCTTGACGTTACCCGACGTCAAAAGCTAAATACATTTAACTTATCTCAACGTAGTCACCATTTAACACATTACTTGTGTCGCTTTAACCAGTCATCAGAAATGTGGACAAACTGTTTTGGTTTCATAGGTGAAATAATATTTAACACTTCCTGTCTCACAATCTGAAAATCATAATACCTCTGCGTAAAAACGACTTTATGTATGGAAATAGAACTGTTAGTGGCCGATCATTGTCAATCAGGTCATGAACTTCATTATTTTTTTACATACTGCAATCTCGGAAAGATGGTCTTCCTTCACGCAGGTCATCCTGTAAATTGTCCCTTCCGTTCGAAAATCTTCTATGCCACTTAAACACTAAAGAACGGCTTACTTTACTATGTTTTCCCAATTGTTTAAGGAATTTATGGGTCTCTGTTGGTGTTTTTCCGATGTCTACACAAAATTTTATCACTGCTCTCTGCTCCACCTTTTCCGAAAATGTCCCTTTTTCAAACAACGACGATCCTGTCTTGATAGATTCTAACCTCGATTTCTCTGCCATTTCGAAACTTTGAACATTCAAATTTTGCAGGTTTGATGCTAATGCCTTTGTCAAAATGCGAAAGTCATCCAAATTTTCGCGGAATTTTACAAAATACAAATGAAATGTATAAAGTGATAAATAACTTTTTTAATTAAAACTTTGCCGTGCTCCGGGTCACCATCCCAAGTCTAATAATGAAGTAATAATTGTAATTATACATTTAAATTTGAATAAAATTTTACATTTATAATTCACACATAGTAAAGGATTATAAATATGCTAATAATAAATATCTATAACACAACTTTTATTTATATTTTAGCTTGTTCACAAACTTTACGGACAACTCTTGTACATAGCCTGGGGATATTTTCTCATCCTTGGAAGGATGGTCCTGAAATATTAACCCCCATCCCACTCCATCCCCTTTGGTACTTCTATCATTTGAAGTGACAAATATTCTGATCATGAGTATTGTACAATAGTGAATTAAATTTCAATTTGTTACTTCACTGCAAACATCCACATATATACACAATGTATATCAAACCTAGAAGACTTGAAGTCCAGTCACAACTGCCTTGGGGAAACACAGCATTTTGTAGAATAGTAAAATCCAGTTTACAACTGCTGCCACTTTCAAAACAAAGAGCTATACCAAGATTCACTGCATAACTCTTCCGGTGTACCAAATTGTAGAGATTCAGTCTACAAACAAGAAGTGTTTGTGAATCACTATGCCCCCGATGGTAGACTACAGTGCAATAGTTATGGCCAATGTTAAAGTTTTTCAAATGTAGGTCAAAGGTCACAGTTGACGTCACATGATCAAAAATTTCTGTACCAATGGAAAGGTCTTGTCATAATGAAAACTCATGTCAAATATTAAAGCCTTACCCTTGACAGTGCAATAGTTATGGGCTAGGTTAAAGTTGACAACAGACAGACAGACAAACAGGAAAAAAACAATATACCTCCGGGATCTTTCAATCCGGGGGCAAAACAAGAGGCCCAAGGGCCTTAACGGTCACCTGAGTATAAAACAACAATTTAGAGGATCCATAGAGTATAAAATGAACTGAAAGGTGAAGCTTTGTTGCCCAAAGCAAGAAAAATAGGGTGATCAGGATCAACAAAATTATCAGTCTAGTATTCATTAACAGTTCATAAATTAGGTTCTAATCTGTTCCCTATTTATCACTATCACCATACAGTATATTAACAAACTATCAGTGCTTCTGTACTGTTTTAATTTCTTGTTGAAATCTCTTACATGGCCTCTCTTGGTCTTTAATGAAAATTTAATAAGACAAGTTATTTTGTCTCATTTTTATTTATCAATTACTTACAAGTCTACCTGATCATTAAAACTATGAAAATATTTTTTGTATTATACAATACAAATTCTTGCATAAATCTCTTATTCTATTAACCTTTCAAGTACATTATTGACAGTGATTAATTATCAAAAGTAAATGGCAAAGGGGAATAACTCCTCTCAGTAGAATACAAATTAATAGAGCCCTGGCCAGGATCAGAACACTTGACCAAATGGTCCAGATGTTCAAAGAGCTGGTAAAAATACCCTTCCTTATTAAAACTTTGACTCTGCCTCCGATATGCCCAGGAGCAGAGAAGATTTTCAAAGAAATAATGCGTTTTTACTACAGATTCACTATATTATCAAAAGAGCCCCGCCCCTCCCCACCGAGAAACACCAGAGCCTCTGACCCTGGTACCAGAAGTTTGCTGCTCATAAGTAATCACTTTGTTTATCTGCTTAACACTAAGGAGCAGACAGGATTATTTAATAGAATTAAATTTTGCTTTTTCACTATATAATCAATAGAGCCCCCCCCCCACCCTTTTCACCAGAACCCTTGACCCTGGGGTCATGAAATTCAAAATTTTGGAAGAAGCATCCTTGCTTATCATTACAATGTACTTAGTTTGTTTAAATGATACCTAGGGGCAGAGAAGAAGATTTTCAAAGAAATAATTCACCTTCACTATAGGATCTATATAGCCCCACCTTAGCACCAGAACCCCTGTCTCTGGGGCCATAAATTTCACAATTTTGGAAGAGGCATCCTTGCTTATCATAACAATGTACTTAGTTTGTTTAAATAATACCCAGGAGCAGAGAAGAAGATTTTTAAAGAATTAATGCATTTACACTACATAATAAATAGAGCCTCACCCTAAAACCAGAACCCCTGATCCAGGGGCCATGACATTCACAATTTTGGTAGAGTCATCCTTGCTTGTCATAACCATTATTCAATTTGTTTCAATAATACCCAGGAGTAGAGAAGAAGATTTTCAAAGAAATAATGCACTTTCACTATATGATCTATATAGCCCCGCCCTAGCACCAGAACCCCTGACCCTGGGGCCATGAATTTCATAATTTTGGTAGAGTCACCCTTGCTTATCATAACCATGTATTCAATTTGTTTCAGTAATACCCAGGAGTAGAGAAGAAGATTTTCAAAGAAATAATGCACTTTCACTATATGATCTATATAGCCCCACCCTAACACCAGAACCCCTGACCCTGGGGCTATGAATTTCACAATTTTGGCTCAATGCTTATTACAATCATGCCAACAGTTTGACTGCTTGATGTCCAGGGGTAAAGAAGAAGATTTTTAAAGACAGCACTAATTTTGATGGTTTAAGCCCCACCCCTCAGGCCCCAGGGGGGCAGGGACCATGAAATTCGCAATTTTTGTACCCCTTTGCCCATTGATGCTGTATGCCAAAATTGGTTAAAATTAGTTCAGTGGTTCAAGAGAAGAAGCTGAAAATGTTCAAAAGTTTACGACCGACGGACGACGCACGTTGCAAGACGAAAACAGATAGCAATAGGTCACCTGAGTGATTCAGGTGACCTAAAAATGGTTATCATGGGAACTAGTTTACTTACAAGATTCATATTCTTGAGCATTAATTCTATAATGCGTAATCCTTTTAGTAAAAGTTGTATTCTAAGTACATATTCAGATATAATTTTATTTTAAAAATTATCATCAAAGTTATTTTATTAACTAAAAGCTAGCTTACCTTACTCTTAACATACCAACAAGACTGTACTCATAGCTATATCCTACAAAAGCATGATAAAAACCATTAACATTAATGGACTTTCCTTTCTCTTACTAAATTTTTTTTGGTTAAGTTTGATTATTTGATATTTTAAATCATTTACCAAAATGAAAGTCCAGAAGATCGACTTTGATGGTCAGTCTCTCTAGTTTGATCAGCATGATCTGGGAGCAGGAATCAAAACTGACTACAACCTGGAAAGTCCTTCTAATGCCCTCTGCTCTTACACAACACTGTATCTCATTGCAGAAGCTGGACATGTAACAGGTCACTGGACTTCCAGTTAAATTGCTTACAGTGACATCTCCAGGACAATCTAGTTATTGTAAACAATGGTCAATGAGAAAAACAAGAGGCCCAAGGGCCTTAACGGTCACCTGAGTACAATACAACAATTTAGAGGATCCATAAACTGATAAATGAAGCTTTGTTGCCCAACAGCAAGAAAATAGTATGATTAGCATCAACAAAATAATTGGTCTAGTATCTATCTGCCCCCCCCCCCCCCCATTTATCACTATTCCCATGCAGACTATTAACAAAATGTCTATTATTCAACCCCATATTATTCCTTCTCACAATGGCCTCTCTTGGCCGTTGAAGAACATTTAAAAAGATAGGTTATTTTTGTCTCATTTTTATTCATCTATTATTTCCAAGTCATTAAAACTATGAAAGTACTTTTTTTATTATACAATAAATTTTCTTGCATAATTCTCTTATTCTATTAAGCTTTCAAATACATTATGTAAATTGATTAATTATCAAAGGTGAATGAAGGGGAATAACTTTGCTCAGTAGAATACAAGTTAATAGAGCCCTGGCCAGGACCAGAAAACTTGACTAAATGGTCCAGGTGTTCAAAATTCTGGTAAAAATACCCTTGCATATTAAAACTTTTACTCTGTTTGTCTTGAACATCCAAAGAAGCATAGACAATTTTCAAAGAAATGCATTTTCACCATATTATTAAATAAATAAAGCCCCATCCTTACACCAGAACATCTGACCCATTGGCCACGAACTCACAATTCTGGAAGAAGCACCCTTTCTCATCATAACTATACACTTGTTTCTTTAGTTTATAACCAGGAGTAGATAAAAAATTTTGAAAGAAATTAAGCATTTCCACTATATAAATGTAATCAATAGAGCTCCCCCCCCCCCCCGAACCCCTGACCCAGGGGCCATGAATTTCACAATTTTGGAAGAGGCATTCTTCCTTATCATAACCATGCACTTCCTTTGTTTGAAAAATACTCAGGAGCAGAGAAGAAGATTTTGAAAGAATTCATGCCCTTTCCCTATATAATCAATAGAGCCCCCCCCCCCCCTCTAACACCAGAACCCCTGACCCTGGGGCCATGAAATTCACAATTTTGGAAGAGGCACTCTTGCTCATCATAACTATGTACTTAGTTATTTTATTTAATACCCAGGAGCAGAAAAGATTTTCTAAGAATTAATGCATTTTCACTATATAATCAATAGAGCCCCCCCCCCCCCCAACACCAGAACCCCTGACCCTGGGGCCATGAATTTCACAATTTTGGAAGAAGTACTCTTGCTCTTCATAACTATGTACTTAGTTACTTTATTTAATAACCAGGAGCACAGAAAAGGATTTTCATAGAATTACTGCAATTCTACTATACAATCAATAGAGCCCCCCCCCCCCCCCAAACACCAGAACCCCTGACCCTGGGGCCATGAAATTCACAATTTTGGAAGAGGCACTCTTGCTCATCATAACTATGTACTTAGTTACTTTATTTAATACCCAGGAGCACAGAAAAGGATTTTCATAGAATTACTGCATTTTCAAGTTATATAATCAATAGAGCCCCGCCCTAACACCAGAACCCCTGACCCTGAGGCCATGAAATTCACAATTTCGGAAAAGGTGCTCTTGCTCATCATAACTATGTACTTAGTTACTTTATTTAATACCCAGGAGCAGAGAAGAAGATTTTCAAAGAATTCATGCATTTTCACTATATAATCAATAGAGCCCCGCCCTAACACCAGAACCCCTGACCCTGGGGCCATGAAATTCACAATTTTGGATGAGGCACTCTTGCTCTTCATAACTATGTATTTATTTAGTTTATTTAATACCCAGGAGCAGAGAAGAAGATTTTCAAAGAAATAATGCACTTTCACTATATGTTCTATATAGCCCCACCCTAGCACCAGAACCCCTGACCCTGGGGCCATGAATTTCACAATTTTGGTAGAGGGCTCAATGCTTATTACTATGATGCCAACAGTTTGACTGCTTGATGTCCAGGAGTAAAGAAGAAGATTTTTAAAGATTGCATTATTTTCAGTGGTTTTAGCCCCACCCCTCAGGTCCCAGGGGGGCAGGGACCATGAAATTCACCATTTTTGTTCCCCTTCACCCATAGATGCTATATGCCAAATTTGGTTGAAATTGGTTAAGCGGTTTCAGAGAAGAAGCTAAAAATGTTCAAATGTTAACACACGACGCACACCGCACGAAGCACGACGCACGCCGACAGACGAGAACAGATAGCAATAGGTCACCTGAGTGACTCAGGTGACCTAAAAATCCTTATTTTCAAACAAAAACATAGAAATTTACAGTTCTAGTTATAAATACAAACTGATAAAGAGAGTTTTATGCATGCAAGTACCTGATTTCAAAGCTCACAGAAATAAGAATATCTTAAATGATACAGAGCTACTGCTTAGTTTATCTGACAATGGAAAACTAGAGGGACACAAAAATGAGACAAAAAAATGAAAACAAGATGACTATACTTCATACTATATTTCAGAGGCCAAGCATACTCGTATTCATTTCCGATTTTTGCTCACTTACGATTATTCCAACCATTAACAGTAGATGAGTAGATTCCAGAGTCTGGGTCACAGGAGTCAGACAGTAAATACCGAGCTGCTCTCATCTCCTTCATAAGCTCAGCAGACTGGGAGTCAGACAGGGGAGTGGTGTAACCATTGTTGGTCATCCAAGCCGAACCGGAGAAATCTATAGAATGAATAGTTATGTTTTCTATCAGTACGAGATAAATAAAGGATGCATCTAAGTTGTGTGGTTTTTATTATTGCTTCAGCCAGCAAATTGAGATGATGCATATATTTGCCAGGCTTGCTGAGCAAATATACATCATTTCAATGACCTAAAGAAAGATATTCTCTTTATCTCATAATTTTGTCTTTAGCAAAAAATTGAGGCAGGCCCTTGAAAACAACTCTAAACATTGATCTCCTTTTTTTTTATTTTGCCAAAATTAATTATGCAAGGCCTATTGTGCATTTGATGTTTACCTCTCCATGGCAAAATTGAATGTTTATAGAATAAAAAGTATGGTCATTTTCTACAAAAATCATCTCTGAATTGTCTCTTTAAATATATAACTGGTTTCTTTTCTTAAATTTTGTATTGCTTCCTCATTAAATATACAAGTCAGATTGGATACATAGTTTGATGACTTGTTGACTTACTGAAAGTTATTGTATGCCCAAGATACAAAATATGAAAACTTGGAATCTCAGAAATATGTCCATAGGACATGAATGCCCTGCCCAAAGTCCATTTGTACTGGAACTTGGAAAGAAATGTACTATCCTTTTTTGGTCCAAGATAATAGTAAAATATGATAAAAGTAAAATTTTTTTTTTTTTCAGATACAGCACTGTTTACTTAGTTGACAGCAAATTGAAGGAATAGTGAAATCAAGGTCATTAGAAAGTTCAAGTTAAGAAAATAATGACACAGTGGGATTGTTCTCACTAATAAGAGGTTTGATTCAAAACTCTTCAAAATTAAGGGTTGATCCGAGGTCAAGGGAAAAACAAAGTCATAAGGTCAAGGCCAAAAAGTTATGACAGAGTTAGATTGCTCTTACCAATATGTAACTTTGTATAAAGTCATAGGGAAGGTCAAAGTCAAAAAATTATGGCATACTTGAATAGTTCTAACCTATTTGTATAAGTGTATGAAGTTTGATGAAAATATTATGAACAATTTCTTCTTAACTGTGCTAAGTGAAAAAAATTAACAGTGAGACCAAGGTCTTATGGTAGGTCAAGGTCAGAACATTTTGACAAAGTTGAATAGCTCTCATCAATTTGTATCTATAGGGTTTGAAGTAAACATCTTGAACAATTCTTTGGAACATAAATAAAGGAGTCAAGGTCAGACAATTTTGACAAAATTGAATCGCTCCTATCAATTTGTATCTATGAGCTTTGAAGTAAATGTCTTGAACAGTTTCTTTGAAACACAAATGAAAAAATAAGGAATAGTGGAGTCAGAGTCAAAGGGAAGTCCAAGATCAGAAAAATAAGACACAGTTGAATAGCTCCCACTAATATGTATCAGTGTAAGAATTTTGATTAAAATATCTTCAATAATTGCTTTAAAACTGAGCTGAACACAGATAAGGAATATTGAGATAAGATCACAAGGAAAGTCAAGGTCAAAATATAATAACACAATTGAAATTCTCAACAATAATTATCCATGTATGTGTTTTTATTTAAAAAAAAATCTTGAATAGTTAATTTGAAATTGAGCTAAACACAAAATAGGGAATAGTGAGGTCAAGGTCGCAGGGAAGGTCAAGGTCAGAAAATTATGCCACAGCTGAATAGTTCTCATCAATATATATCAGTATTTGAATTTTGGTTAATATGACTAGTCAAACCTGTTATCTTGAACTTGATGATACCAATCAAAAAACTTTAAGATATCTGAGTATTTGGGATACTGAGGTTAACATACATAAAGAAAAAGTAATTGGAAGCTCCAACTAATTTGAGATATTTATGGTATTCAAGATATAGGTGTTCAAGATAACAAAGTTCAACTGTATACTGTGAAATCCCTAATTTTTTAGGGGGTGTAACTTTTCTTGTTTGTGTGGCATGAAGAGACCCCTTGAATTCATGTCTTTCACAATCTCCTTTCAAACTAGAAATCTGACGAGTCAGCAAGGGCCCTGCCGAGGGTAGAAATATAAGGGTGCAGATTAGGGGATGAGAATTTTACTTGATTACAAAACTTTAATTATATATACAGAATAAGCAACAACAACTGCTAAACATCCAATAACCTGTAGATAGTATCCTTGTATTTACATAAGGCAGTAAAAAACCTCATATCAATAATAACTAAATTAAATGTATATCTAAAGAAGAATGAAGCATGTGTTTTCTAAAATGCCAGCCTTCAGTGAATGCAAATATCACCCAGGCTTGACCTTAACTTCAAAACAAATATCAGTTGCAGACAAAGGTGTTAATTAATCTTAAAGTGACAGAAAGATAACCCTCTAAAATTTTCTGCAAACCAGCAAGATAATCAATCCCAGGGGATTAATTATACTGCTCTCTAAACCTTTTCTTCTAAGTTTACAATAAGAACTTTTTAAGCAATGATAGAATGAGGTTATTATCTGAATACCTGTTAAAATAAATGGTATTCTTGAATTTACATAAGGCAGAAAAAAAGAAAACAAAAAATAAAAAAAATAAAATCATAACAAAAAAGATATCTTTATCTACATGTATATCTTGTTTTTAGAATTCAATAAAATCATAACTCATTGTGTATTTTACCAAAATAAAGTATGAACATTATTTTATACACATTTCAGAGAATGTAAACATCATTCAAAATTGACCTTAACTTCAAAACAAACTTCATTTGTAGACAAAGGTGTTAATTAATCTCAATGTGGCAGATAAAGATAAATGCTTTAGATTTTCTTCAAGAGGAAAGTTGATTAATCCCAAGAGACTCATTGCAGCCTTTCCTAGTTTACAATAGGAACATTCTCAGCAGTTATCTCTCTTTGCCCATTCACTCTTACATAAAGTTAAGGAATCTGCCCAACCACCCCAGCTCCAAACCAGATGACATAGAGACCCAAACTTAGCATCAAAATATGTCTTACTGCCTATTCAACCAACATACCAAATTTGAACTTAATTGGTCAACCCTAAAAAAAGTTATTGGAAAAAAACAGAAAATTTGTGGACGGAAGAATGACAGACGGACAGACAGCATGATTACTATAGGGCACCTGCAAATCCTTGCGGGGCCCTAATAATTAACAGCACTTCTTTGTCCACAAAATTAAATCCCCAGGAACCAATATTTTTTCTTCAGACCAAGAAAATTTAACCCCAAGAAAATGTTTTTTCACAATATCTTGAACAGTTTCTCTGAAACTGATTTAAATGCAAAGGGTGACAGATGGACAGAAAGAAAAGGATGGAAGATGGACATGAACACTATATGCTCCTGCCATATTCATGGCGGGGCATTAAAATCTATTTAAGCTTTAAAAATAGATATGAGAAATCTTTTGGAGATTATCAAGATTATCAGTTGACTGAGTTTGTGCTTTATGTCCTAATCCAATTTTTATGAATCATAAAGCTAATTAAGCCTAAGAATGTAAGCAACAGCAAAAAAAAATAATGTAAAACTACGCCGCAAAAAGACAGATTTAGTACTTGAATTGACAAATCCTTCATTCCATTGGCATGGTTGTTTAGGGAGCAGCATGTTGTTAAATATTGTATGGTTGGCTTCACATCCTGAGGTCTCTGTACAAACACTCAGCTTCACTGTCATCACATATAACTTCTCTGATGGCAAGTCCTCTATTTTGTAGCTAAAAAGAAATAACATTCATTTTTTTTCTCTATATACATTTACTAATATTCACTAGTTCAAATAATCAAATCAAGGGATGGGGTGTTTTGACAGAAAGGAAATGCACAATAAACAAAGTATTTTATACATACATTGTATATCACAATTAATTCAAAAGTTAAAAGTTATAATCTTACACAAGTTTTATGATCCCGGCCAGGGAAAACAAGCCATCTTCTCCTTCAAAGGAAGAAAAATGAACATAAATCTTAATTTAAAATGGCAATTATAAAAACTATACTGAATAACATAGTTGTATAAAGAGTGTGCACATTTTCAACATTTTTTTTACACAGAAGTGGGGTGGGGGTGTGGGGATGCATATAACAAAGACTTAATTTGTAAAAAAAAAAAAATCTGATCTCTGACATGTCATGTAGTCAAAAATATCATACTTGCATTGATCTATATTTAAAGCATATTTCTTATATATAACAAAATAACTAACATTTTATTTGTCCCATCCATGAAAGTAACTATATATTGATATCAATTTACTATAATAATTGTACTATAGTATAATTTTTAAGTACACATGTATTTAGTAGGAGTGGGGATGGTTTCAAAATGTAAATTATGAATTCTTGGTTTTCATTCTAAATTTTAAAATTTGTGTCAATTGAGCCAATTTTGAAAAATATCTCAAGGATTTTAGTCAGCCTTTCTGACTAATCCTTTTTTATCATACTGTGTTGCATGACCAATGAGAAGAAAACTTGTGATTTCTGACATTTCCTTTAAATATACCTTAATTAGAAGCAATTTTGACTTAAATCTATTCATTCTGATATAAATACATGTAACACACATAATATACAAGTGTCACAATATATGTAATATATTCAAAAAATTGACAGATCTCTTAAATAAAGTTCGCCCAAACTTTATAATTAAGACTATTGTAGACTAAATACTTACCAAATGTATACTGATCGAGTGACCTCTGAAAGTTGTATTTTTCTATTCCTATTCTGAGCACATACTGACAAGGATCAATGGAGATGTAGGTATGGAATGACATGTTCAGTGAGGGGACATCTACACAACAGTCTACAGCAGTACAGAGGCTGGATACATAACAAGTGACTTGTCTGGCTGTCTCAGGAGTCAGAGGGTTGTTCTCTAAATCTACAGCTAGCTGACACACTGGAATAAATATTGGTTAGATTTTACTAAACTATGTTGAAAACCACTAACTTTTCAAAATCTTTGTATTTTAAGTAAATTATCTGCAACTTTTTTTAGCTTGCAAAATTGTGTTTCTCCATTAGAAAGTTATGAACCAGACACAAATTTTACACTTTCTGCCAGTGACTTTGAACTTGCCCAAATAACCTTGGATCAAGATTATAACATACCCTTAGCTCACAGATATTCTTTGTTTGAAGCATTTACTTCCAGTGTTTTTCCTTTATTATAAATAGTTTGGAACTGGACACAAATTTTACTTTTTTTCCTACCAGTGACCTAAAACTTGCTAGAATGACCTTGAGTCAAGTTCATGACATAAATAATATTTGTACATGTGTGAAGTATGCACTTCCAATTTTTCTCCAATACAAAGCTACGGACTGAAAATGAATTTACACTTCTGTCAGAGACCTTGAACCTGCTGAAATGACCTTCGGATAATATCATGACACACCAGTACATAATAAATCTTTGTGTCAACTAACAACTTCCAACTTTTTTTTTCTATTAGCGAGATATGGATCACACACAATTATAAACTTTTTATGCCAGTAACCTTGAACATGCTCAAATGACCTTCATCAAGGTCATGAAACACCCTCCGATTGTGGTAAGCATGAGTTTCCAATGTTACTTTATTACAAGCTTTAGTCAGGAAAGGTATATATTTTTCTATAATTGACATTGAACTTGACCAAACTACCTGGGTCAAGAGACTTCTTCAGGTCATAAGCAATCTTGGTATGAGGTATAAATATACTTTTTTCATTAGAAAGCTGCTAGATTATAACCTCATGTGCATGCATGGATTAAGGAAGATTTGAATCAATTGGAGAAATGAAATCATTCAATTGAGATGAATATTTAAGCATTAATAGAAAAAATAACTATTAATTGCATAGGGATTTGTTGTGGGTTTTTTTTTATTCGAATATACATTTTCTTTTATTAAGGCCAAAAAATAATTATGGAAAAATCTTAAAATTTAAAAACTTGAAATATCATGATATTTCAGATGTTTTGTGATACTATTTTCCCTCACAATACACAGCCCTATTAGCTAGTGTATAGCACTCCTCCCTTTCTCCAGTTAAGGAAGCTCCAAACACTAATCAAAAATGCTTTTTGGACTCATAAAGGTGCACATATTCAGTGTATCTAGTTCATTTTCAACATAGGGTACCTGCCCTATTTCTGCAGGAAAAATGTTCAAAGACAATGAATTATCTGTAAACAGAAATCGCTGTTGTTTACTTACATCGGAAAAATTAATGGAAATGATGTATTTAATTACTTAATCTTAGTCTAACATAACATTAGAATACTTTAATTCATAACAATTTGTGTCATTAACTGTAGATTCCCATTTATTCTATTTTTTCTTCTAAGGGCAGATCACTCTAACTCAATAAAACTACCATACAAATAGTACTCTTTAGTGTGCAGTATTTAGAGCTTCCTTAAGGGTGTCATATTTATCTTTGTACTTTGTCTTTTTCAATATACCGATATTCATCATGAAATGAAAATTTCCATTTATTTCTTATCATTGTTCCTTATTAGGCTTATAAATGTTTGAATCTGTAATGTAATGTATGGGTTCAACCTAGTTATAGTCCTACCTTTTAACAGTCTGATTATAAATGTTTTAGTCCAACTTATAACAGCAAGGATACTGCAAAATTGAAGTATTTCAGGTTCAAATTCTGGATTTTTAAGAGTTATTTTTGTTGATTATTAATTAATTAATCCTACTTGAGGAAAAATGAGTTGTGATTTGAAAACTTCAGTTAGGTACAATGTTTACAACAGTCAAAGCAAAGAACAGTTCTTTCCCAATTTACCAGTATTAAAGCACAAAAAATTATAGTCCATAATTATTACATAATAGTTTAGATGGACCAGACATGAATTTTACACTTTTTTCTGTCAGTGACCTTGAACTTGCTGGAATGACCTTGAGTCAAGGTCCTGGCACACTTACGGGTCGAAAGCAATCTTTGTGTCAAGTACAACCTTCCAAAGTTTCTCCATTACAAGGTTGTTATGACCCAGACATGATTGTAAGGATGAATAGGCAGCTGAACAGCTTGTCAGACAGACAGACAAGGTGATTTCTATATTACCCCCCCCCCCCCCCTTTCTTCGTATGGGGTTGAAAATTAATGGCTTTTCTTGGAAAATCACATCACAAAAAAAATTACTTTAACTTTGCATGCAATATTACTCACCTTGTGAAAAACTAGATGAATTGAGATTAAATCCTGTATTGGCTGAACTAAACATGGTAGAGGAATAAAATCCTTCTCCTCGTTTACACTGATCTGTTTCGATATACTGAGCAATGTCCAACTCTTCAAGCAGTAAATATTTAGCCCAGTCTGCAAGTTTTTCTCCATCTTCAATACTGTGCTCATTTTTCCAGCTACTCAATGAGAATCCTATTTAAAAATTAATTTGAGAAAATTCATTTCAAAATTATAAATGGGGTCAAAAGGGGCTATCTAAAATACCTTTAAAAAGGTAAAACTTTTCAATGGATGGGTATAGCTAACTACTAACTTAATGTGCTCATTCTTGCTGGAAACCTACTAAAAACATATGGTTGGTAGGTATAATTACCTTGAGATTCATCCCAATGGCAAAGTTGCTTGGGTAGCAAAGTTTCATTGAAAACTGTAATAGTTTGGTAGCAATCTCCATCCGATTCAAAACAGAAACTGATGTTTAGGTTTACCAGATATAATCGTTCTCCATACATATCTTCTATAGAGAAGCTTTACAAAACAGAGCAATGAAGAAGATTGAAAAATCTTTGTTTATAAACATTTTTGAAGAATACTGTTAACGATTAAAAATTACATTTATAGTCATTCATAACCCATTAAATACATGTACAACACTATATGCAAGGTACCAAACATCGATTGAACACATTTTACAATTTAGCAAACTTTGTAACAAAAATTTAGCTCAAAACGACAAGACCATGAGACATAATTGGTAGCATATTTCTTTTTAACCTGTGACCTCTTAAAGGTAAACATCTTGACTTGACCTGATGCTGTAAGTTCATCTTGACCAAATATATCATCCTTTGTTTTTGAAGAATTCAAATTTATAAATAAATACCAGTGTTAAGATATGGACAGAGAGATAATTAAAACCAAACAATAGATCAGAAACAATTGTAAATACTCTAAAATATTGTACTTAAAAGATATCAAAGAACCAAGAAAACATAAGAAATTAAAAATTAACAGAAAAGGAAGAAAGTGAAGCAACCCATTTTTCACTGACACCTAGCTAGGGTATTACATTAAAGCGACAGTACGGCTGCAAAACATGTGCTTTTTCATTCAAATTTACCCAATATATCATTAAGAAATAAGGTATTTAGTTGATGTAAGCAGTTTGAGAAACATAAATATCCTCTCCTCATACAAAACTAATGTAATTAGAATCTGCTGGAAAATCAAGGGTTGTACGAACTGGAGCAATCTTAGATCTGTTTATTTGTATCACGTGAATTCTAAAATGGCACGTGCCTTCTCTGTAGCATTTACAATTATAATGAATATGCGGTAAAAGCAATTTTCAATAGCAAATTATCATATCTTTCTGGTAAAATAATCTAAAGTAATAATCGTAAAGATTTTAGTCTGCTTTCAGGCGAATTTAACAGAATTAAAAGTACAAATTTTGACGTTTTGTGTATTGGGGTCCGAGAAAGGAAAAACCACCAAATTATACGTTATCGTGGAAAATGTCAAACAAAATATTTTTCTGCACAGTTAAAAAAAAAATAGCACTTCAAATGGCAACAATGTTTATAAGTCATAGGTGTATTTTTATGTTGAGTTTACACTATTTTTTTTTTCATTGAAAGCGATGAAAAAATGAGAAATGATAACAAGTATCAACAAACCTGTCGAGTATAGAACCTTCGCGAGCCCTGCGTGAGTGTCGCCAAGTTCTCGTTTCTTCCTTATCCAATGATTATATTAATCCCCAAACTAAATTTTAGCCAGGAAAGTTGCTTTTTCAAGCTCTATTTTCAGTTTCTTTTTCTTTTTGGTCGACTTTGTCAATTTAGCAGGCCTACCGGACTTCCCTCTCTTACTATGTTGTTTTGTTTATGAAAACTATGCATGTGTGCATAGCATGGAATGTGGAACTCCGAACACGTTGCGATGTATATATTTATGTCCCATAAATAATATTAATTTTAACAAAATAATCAAAATTATTTAATTGTGAAAAAATTATTTTAATTCTGAATGTTTATACGTTTATGAGTAGTAAAAAAATTCCAAATCTTGTAGGAAAATTTTATCAAGTCAGTTTTTTGATGAGGTGCGCCCTACTGTCACTTTAAGCTCTCCCAACTTTTTTGAGTTGAGCTAAAAACTAAATAAATATTATCTCTTATCATCTGCAGAAATAAACTATCGTTTTAAAATTTGAACATTTTATGTCATTATTAAGCACAGATTTTGGAAAATTAACAGAAAAAGAGAATGATTAATTTAGGGTGATAAAAACTTTGTATGACAATATCAATTTAATCAAAATAATGAATCAGCACACTTACTCCATTCTTGCCGCTCCACCAAGCCAATGTTGCTCAAGTTTTCCTAATAATAAAAAAAAAATAGAGAAAATTCAAAATTATTCTACTTAAATTTTGAAACATTACAATTTTACAAAAATTTTACTTCAAAGAGAGCAAACAACTAACCAAATTGGTAATCCACAAGTGATATATTCCTCCTGAATTTTTCAATGCCAACATTAAGAACTGAATTACAGGGATCAATGTTTAAGAAGGTCTTGAAGCTGTGCCTTATGAAGTCAACTTCAAGACAACATTCTGATGATGTGCAATCATTCTTTAAATGACAAATGCCTCCCAAGATCCTAGGTTTTGAAACAGTTTTTATACATGCTACAAAAGTAAAATAATAGATCCGGGTACACTAGTAATCAAATGTATTTCTTAATCTAGTGCATAAAAGTTAAATAGTACATGTATATGGAAAAATAAAAAAGTTTGTGAATTTTAACATTTACATGAAGTCCATCCCTCAACAGCCTTGGTAGATGTAGAACTGCAAGAAGTTGTTTCAAAGTACTGAGATATGGACAGTTCATCTAACAGCTGAGACAGTTTATAATCCTTATTCATCAGTTCCGTCAAATTTTTTAGTGAATTTTCCACCAGCCATGCATTCAAAGAAAAATCTAGGATAAAAGAAAGAAAATGTGCAAAATACAGATAAAATATTTTCTGTCATATGAAGAATTATGAAATCATATTTACTCACTTGTTTTGACAAATCCTTGATTCCATGAGCAAATGGCCTTAGGGAAGATAGTTTTGTCCAGCACTGTAAACACTGAGGCTGATTTGCACTGAGGGTCTGTCGATTCATAGCAGTCCATCACATCCATTGATACTAAGTACAAGTTCTCTTCTGGGATATCTGATACACTATATCTTAAAATTGAAAACACATAAAAGTAAAGAAACAGAATAGCACCAGAATACAAACAAATTTACACTTTAAAAATACAGTTAAACTTGTTTAGTACGAACACGGATATTGTGAATTCATTGATATAGCGAAGTTTTCTTGGATCCCCAGCTAAATAAATTTTATGAATTCCTCATATGGATATAACGAATTACAGATATAGCGAAGTAATTTCACAGGTCCCAGTGAGTTCGTTATAACCGAGTTTTACTGTATGAAACTTAATATTTCTTCATTTAGTGCAAAAACTTTGCTTACCTAATTCTGTATACTCCTAATAATTTGAAGTCATAACTTTTTCCTGTGTAAAATTAAAAAATGATCAAAAATATCAGTAAATAAACCAACATATTGTATAACACTGGATTTCACAGCTTTTAATACCTGACATTACATTAAATTCAATACTCTTTTGTTTGCTCACAGTCCACAGATCAGTAGTTCATACTCACCCCACTGTATTCCAGCCAGAGTTTGGTTGTGGAAGACTTGTTCTATCTGTATGCTAAGGCTACTGGTACAGTGGTCAATGTTGAAGTAGACCTCATAGTTCCTCTTCAGAACTGAAGCTTGTACACAGCATCTCACCCCTGTACATGTAGGCAGCAGGTCACAATTTACACTAGGATCCAGAGTAGGTAAGCTGATGTTCATTGCACAACCTGTTCCAAAAAGAATAATTTCAAAAATAATCTTAAGAATTAATGGAACAAATGTAAAATTTTATTTATTAGGGAAAAAAATTAATGAAAAATATATTAATTGTCATTTTCACCTGTTGTCCATCCCTTTGATCTTTCTGATGAATTTCCAGGAGACAAAGAACACATTGGGTACTTGGAGTAGGCAGTTAAACCCAGTTCTTCCATCAGCTGTGGTATATAAGGATCTTCTATTCCATCAATAGATGTATTCAGTCCTTTGCTTAATTTCCATGTATTTAGGGAGAAATCTATAAATAAATAGAATCATTGATAAACTGTCTTATACGTACAGTAAATTAAACCAAAAATGATCACTTTAAAAAAACCAGCCAACAGAAAAATAACTTTATGACAATACAAATAGTATTTGAGTAAGAACACTACTTAATATATGCATTCATTATAAAAAGATCAATGAATACAAGGTCCAGTTAATGCATGGTTTCAAACACCATATCTATAATAGACACGTATCAGAAATATACAGATCTTACAGCATCTGAGGTTTTAACTGTGGCTTAATGCATTTATATCATCCATGCAAGTCTTAGCAAAACTAGACACGCTATATTTTTTATCCCATAGATACTGGCACTGAAGGATACAGCAAAAATTCTTCCTTTATGAATTTGTTTGAGAAATTTGCCAGCAAATTCACACAGCTGTACATGGTAACATTTTTTCTGCTTTATGAAATGAATTTTTTTATCTAAAATTTTCACATTAAATGTTTTCTTGTTTGAAGAGGACTGTATCATGAAAACTCACAAACCTTGAATCTGGAAGTCCCTGGACCAATCACAGATGGCTTTTGGTATCAATGAGTTTTTGAAAAGGACATGGTGGACTTCACAATACTCGGGTTCATAACACTGACTGATGTTCATACTTAGAAGATACTTGTGATCATTATAAAAATTGTGCATCAATATGCTGAAAAAAATTAAAAAGAATGGAACATATTACCACAGCAAAATTAATATTATATTTTCCTCAAAAGTGGGCATTACAGAAGGGACAGGAATCTCCAAAGGAAGACCTCATCAAAAGTTAACACTATGATTAACTGATGACACATTTTTCTTGTATAGAATATCTTTAAAAATCTATTGCAGCTGTAAATTCCTGTGTGAAATTAATATTATTACCCTAATTATAATCTCACCCTATTCCTTGGGACAAATATTTGAGGTTAAGAGAGGACAGACTGACAGAAAAACTCTAGTCAGAAAAACTCACTTAAGCCTTTGGCAAAGGTGAGGTAGCAACTTCAGAACATCAACCAAAGTATGGCAATTTTTTTTCAAAGAAAAATCACTTGAAATGGAAAAGGCTAAGAAACTGAATTTTTTCACCTATCCAGCCAGTTAAGCAAGCATATGTAGTTACATACCTCATTTCATAAATTCCATACATATCAATTTTTAGTTGTTTGTCTGGAAACAAAGTTTCAAATTAAAATCATTGGTTAAAGATAAGAAGTAATGTCAAATTTACACCTTCAACAGTTGACTATTTTGATGACATGATATTTCAACATACCCCATTTCATGGTGAGAAGATTGATGTCAAAATGTAGCTTTTCAATCTCTATTCTCATGTTGAATTTACAGGAATCAATATTTAGTTTAACTTCTATATTTCGAGACAACACATGGTCAAACATACAACAGGTAACCATGGTACAGTTAGAAGCCAGGTAACAGCTTATTTTGTCAGAGGCTGTAAACTGGGTGATGCCATGTACCTTTCCACATACTGAAATTAATTACTTCATTTCACTTGTATGTAAGAAAAAATCACAAGCAAATCACAAATGCATTTAATAATTTTTTAAATTTTAAAATGCACTCTTGCAATTGCAAAGCATAGTTATACAATGAAAATATGATGAAAAAGATCACAAACATTTATTTATCATTTTTCACATAAATTCTTTGCAGCTTTTTTTAATTGATTAATACTTTTTAAAAGTATGATGAAAGTTCTCCTGAAAACTGAAATTGTATACCATCATTCCAGTAGTTTTTATGAAAAATGTAACTTTCAGATTCTCTGCTACATGTGTATGAAGACAGGTATTGTGAAATCAACAAATGTTCTTCCAGGAGAGCAGCATTTCCCTCAGATATTGCCGACATGTTTATACCATGATCAGATGTCCACTTTGCAAGGGAGAAGTCTACAATCATATAAGTTAATCTTACTGGGCATTCAGATATTAAAATCATGTTTGGACCATATGCAACTTAAAAACTTTTGGAATGAATTCAGGACTTCATTTCTTATGACCTGAAAGCATGAGTCATGATTTTCCGCCCAAGCAACATCTTATAGATCTAGGTTACAGGACAGCAAAATGAAATTCAAATATTATATTGGAATAGCCAAATTATCTGTTTAATGACTATCAGATTACATGGAACCCACTATAAAGGTCCCATTTTAGTTGTTCAAATAGACTTTTATATAATAATATGACTGCTTCATAGGTAAGTTTATGCAAGTGTAAACCATCACTGGGTCAATGAGTTTATCAAATTTTCCGTGTTTTATAGATGCATGCTTTAATTTCAATTCTAAGTACAAGCATAGACTGTTAAGTCAACTGCAGTCATTGAAATGATCTGTCAGTTGCATTAATACAGATACAGTGAACTATATTCAGTGCTTCAGGAGATGGTTGCATTTCCATTGATTTTAAGCTTTTATGGTCAGCAAAACAAGACTTTTCATGACCCTACTTTCAATCCATTTGCACAAAGAAAAGAATTCCTACTTACTCTTATGAGCAAATCCAGTGGAAAGACTACAGATTCTTTTTGGTAAGAGAGCATGCTTGATGACATCTGTTTCCAACAAACAAGAGGCCCCCGACTCCAAACAAAATCTTATGTGAAGAGTAACCTGGAACTTTCTCTCCATTTTTAAATCATACACTTTGTATCTAAAGTTTAAAACAACAATCAATGATACACGTCCAAGAGTCCTCGAATCAAACATAAAAAGATTCATATAATACCCATTTTGCAATCACTTTTTCACAGTGGCAGAATTTTTTATTTAGATGTATAGTAATTCAAAATACTGAAAAACATTATATAATATAAAGTTCAAACATTTTACCTGAGTTTAATGATATTCTTCCAAAGGAAGTAGTTTTCTTGTCCTAGAAATGAAATTTTTATGAAATTTAGCTGACAATATTTTTAATATGATGAAAAAATTTCAAAGGGGTTGAATATATATTCACACAATTTGTCAGACTTAGTATGTTTCAACCCTATTTCAATGTTCAACATTGTATTTTTTTTCAATCAGCTCAGATAGTTTATTATCAAATAAAATCTAACAAGAAGTCCAAAGGTATCAAGATAGAAAGATAATTTGTATGGAAAAGGGACCATAATTATTTACCAATTAATTCCCACAATTTTCTGCTGGATATTAAATTAATTAATCTGGTGCTGTCAAGTTCTCTATTTTTTTGTGCCATAAGACACATCAGAATACATGATTTTATCAAAGATTTATGTTAACTTTAGGACATTTGCATATCTAGTATGTAAAAATTTTAAGCCTTTTTTTTGGAGGGGGGGGGGGGATTTATCAAGGTTTATTCTTTATATTGATTACTTTGTTCAAGTTCTGGATAAAATTTATCCAGAGGTTCTAGGAAGAAATTGAGAACTGTGAAAAATTTACTGGGCAGTGCATGTTAACTAACAAAAAACAAATGCACAAAGTACTAGTTCACAGAGTTGCACCCAAATTATATTGAAAAATTACAATAAAATCTACTGTTAAAATTGTGCTTTTGGCAAGAAAAACCTGACCAAATTTTAATTGCTCTGAGATTGATAGTTTAGGCCAGAGAAGACAATATGGCTAGAAATGTTTGCTAGCAGAGGTACATGTATGTTCTCTCCCTCTCTTTTAATGCCCTCTTATTTAAACATTTAACAAAATAATTAATAAATTTTCATACATTCAAAATTATAGGATATCAAGTGGAAGTACACACCAAATGCCACATCAAACATGGATATGTTGTGAATAAAATTCTCAATTCCAATCAAGAATCTGTTATTACAAGGGTCAAGATCAAGAAAGACGGAAAAGGATGTCTGGAATGGATGACTGGCATTGACACAGCAATACACTGCAGAACAGGTGGTGGGAGTATGGCAAGCAAGTCCTGTGGGTAAATCTTCTGTTTGTATATCAAAGGGACATTCTGTAATCAAGTGAAAAATAGAAGAAAATATAATAACATTCATTTAAAGTTATGGCTATGTTAACCAATTCTGTATTACAATTCATCACCTTTAGTCCAACCATTTATCAAGGAGCTGAAATTGGTATTTTCACTACAAGATTTTTCCTTCACATACATGGCCAATCCAAGATCTTCATACAACTCTAACTTGCGATACTCTGGTAATGGAGCTTCCATTGGAATATCCCTCTCAGTCATCCAAGCTGTCAGTGAAAATCCTGAAAAATTGCAAAACCACAAATAATCAGACAAAACAAATTGAACATATATTGTAATTAACCTTATTCATTTCTCACCACTGCATTCTGCTTATACCCCTCTCTCATAAAGATTAGAGCAATAAAAAGCAAACTTGAATGAATGAAAGAAAAAAGTGAGCAAGCTTACATAGCCTACACTCCCATATTGCTTGACAATGCTACACATAATGAATGACAATGCTACGCATTAAAATACAACAAATACCCCCCCCCCCCCCCCTTCCCCTTTTACAGATATTGAAAATCAGTGTCATCCAATCAGAATTTCCTGTGAATATGCATACCTACACAGTATGTCCATATTAACTACAATATGTTACATGAAATTCTGTTGAACAGTTTCAGAGGAGTTGCGCTTACACACTGTTTCAGTAGTATACTTATATAATTTTTGGTCCCTGAGAATAAACAAGAGGCCCAGGGGCCACAACGCTCACCTGAGCACTGTGGCTAGGAAAAGAGGAAAAATCAGTTTAGTATTGAAAAGCTTAAATGCATAAGTGGTCCCAACCTACCCCTAAAAGGGAGTTTGGGGGGGGGGGGGGTTATGAATTGAACAAAATTAAATCTACACTAAGGATGCTTACATGATTTTTTGACTAACTGTGACTTTTTTCTCTACAAGTTTGAACTTTCATTGTGGCCCCACCCTACCCCTGGAGGTCATGATTTGAACAAACTTGAATCTACACCACCTAAGGATGCTTCCATATAAATATGACCAATCATAGCTTTGATGTTCTTGAGAAGATTTTTGAAGATTTTTCCTATATACACATATGTTAAACTTTGATCGTCCATTGTGGCCCCACCCTACCCCCGGGGGTCATGATTTGAACAAATTTGAATCTACACCTCCTGAGGATGCTTCCATATAAATATGACCAATCATAGCTTTGCTGTTCTTGAGAAGAAGATTTTTCAATAATGCCATTAATTTTTCGCTATTTCGTAATTATCTCCCCTTGGAAGAAGGCGTGGCCCTTCATTTGAAAAAACTTGAATCCCCTTCACCCAAGGATACTTTGTGCCAAGTTTGATTGAAATTGGCCCTGTAGTTTTGGAGAAGAAGATGAAAATGTGAAAAGTTTACGACAATGACAACGACTCCAATGACGACGACAGACAATGGACAAATTTCGATCAGAAAAGCTCACTTGAGCCTTCAGCTCAGGTGAGCTAAAAAAACCAATCATGGCTTTGCTGTTCTTGAGAAGATTTTTACAAATTTTTCCTATGTATTTTATGTAAAACTTTGATCGCCCATTGTGGCCCCACCTTACCCCCAGGGGTAATGATTGGAACAAACTTGAACCTACACTACTTGAGGATGCTTCCATGTAAATATGACCAATCATGGCTTTGTTGTTCTTGAGAAGAAGATTTTTACAAATTGATCCTATGTATTCTTATTTAAAACTTTGATCGCCCATTGTGGCCCCACCCTACCACCGGGGGTCATGATTGGAACAAACTTGAATCTACACTACCTGAGGATGCTTCCATATAAATATAACCAATCATGGCTTTGTTGTTCTTGAGAAGATTTTTAAAGAGTTTTCCTATATATTCCTATGTAAAACTTTGATCACCCATTGTGACCCCACCCTACCCCCCGGGGGTCATGATTTGAACAAACTTGAATCTACACTCCCTGAGGATGCTTCCATATAAATATGACCAATCAAGGCTTTGCTATTCATGAGAAGAAGATTTGTAAATTTTCCTATATATTCCTATGTAAAACTTTGATCGCCCATTGTGGCCCCACCCTACCCCCGGGGGTCATGATTTGAACAAATTTGAATCTACACTTCCTGAGGATGCTTCCATATAAGTTTCATCTTTTCAAGCACAGTGGTTCTTGAGAAGAAGATTTTTAAATGATGCCATTAATTTTTCATGAATTCATGATTATCTCCCCTTAGAAGAAGACGTGGCCCTTCATTTGAACAAACTTGAATCCCTTTTACCCAAGGATACTTTTTGCCAAGTTTGGTTGAAATTGGCCCCGTGGTTCTTGAGAAGAAGCTGAAAAATGTGAAAAGTTTACGACGACGATGACAACGACAGACAACGGACAAATTTTGATCAGAAAAGCTCACTTGAGCCTTCAGCTCAGGTGAGCTAAAAATTGAATCAGAATTCCCTGCAAATCTACACAGCGTGTTCAAGAAATTCAGGACTTGCACTGACAAGAAGAGGACTGCCTGATTGACTGAAAATTGACTGATTGGTGGGTCAAAACATTATTTCCTCCATCACTCCTTGTCCGAAAAATAATAATTCCACAACCATATGGTACGACTATTACTCACACAAGGTTGAGTACATAAAATATGCTTTGACAATAAATATTCCATGTACATCATCAGATTTAATGCATACTGTACATGTGACTACTGACCTTGTCTGTCATAATCTGTGGAATTAAACCCACACTGTTGCTTTGGTAGAATCATATCCTTAAGTATACTCTCTGTCAGCCCACAATGATCTGGTTCATAGCATACACTGACGTTTACACTCAGCATGTAATGCGAGTCAAAAGTCAGGTCAAAGAGAGTGTAGCTGAAAATAAATCAATCAGACATTTCCTTTTATCTGCTTTGTGCTTAAAATTATTTCACCAGACGTAAAGATATCAAACACAAACAGCAATGTATATTTAAGTTATTGATATTAAATGGATAAATCCAAAAAAAAAAGCAACGCAATGCATAAAAGGAGCTTGGAATTACCTTAACTTGTAAACTCCACCGAGTTGGTATACATGTTCTTCACCTGCAAAATACATTAAGAATAACCTACCATTTTGTCATATTTTCATTTATAGATATGATTTCATGTAAGATAACATTTTGTCTCAATGTACAGAAGGAAAAGATCACCAAAACTAAAGTCAATCAGTGAGAAGTCTGCCTTCCACTCCTCTATCCCCACACTCAGTTTCAGATTACAGGAGTCTATGTCTATGAACCAGGAGACAGTGGTCTGTAGTTCTGCGTCATCTGTACAACAGGTCATGGAGGTACAGCTGGAGTGAAGCTGACAGTACGTCTTCTTCTCCATACTGTAAGGAAGTCCTGATAATCTGCAATCTGTAAAAGATATTTTATTTTTTAAACAATTATTCACATCATTATGTAGAGATGTATGTAATAGATCCATTTTCTTCATTGAACTCAGTACCAAATATGCATAAAATATATTTGTGTTAGATTGTCACATTATGATTATATATGGTATACCTCCACTCCATCCATGGTAGGTAGGCCAGTAAGGAGCAAGTACCCTGCTACACTTTGGCTGTTTTCTGTAGTTTGTTAGCTGTAAGTAATTATCAATCTTTGCTATCTCGTAATCTGGCAAAGTTCCACTGTTTTCATTGGAGTTGTTAAATCTCCAAGTTGAAAGTGAAAATCCTGAAACAGAAATGAGATGCACATGGGTTAGAATGGTCACTTATTCATCACTTTAAATTTGATACAGATCTCTGCTATATATTATGATAATTTTAACAATTTTAAAGGGAAGAGTCAAACCATCCAAGCATAAACAATATATTTCATGTGCTTCTTTAAATTTAATAAGAATCATGACCAGAATAAATTGTGACAAAAATAAGCATGTTATTATTCTAGGCAGGAAATTCATTGTTCTTTTCACAACAGGTGGGATGCTTCAATATCAATTAAATAATGATGCTGTTTTGGAGAAGATTTTTACCGATTTTATTTCCACAGGATGCATGCATCATTTAGAATTTGATTCATGATTTTAGCCCATCCTACCCGCAGGCTCCATAATTTGAAAAATGTCTAGTCCATCTTCTTTTGAGAGGAATTTTTTTATTTCCTTTACTGTGAATTACATTTTATTTGCAAGAATTTATTTTCACATAATTACAGGAGACAGCCTGCTTGCATATAAATTTCATTCTCACATATATTTTTGTTATATAATTGTTTTATGAAATTTCGTCTTGCTTGTCAAATTCGTGATTTTACCAAATAAAGCTACCTCACCAAAACAAGGTGTTAAAGTTTGATGACTACAGTATATTCCAATGTAAAACTCTGATCCCTTATTTTGGTCCAAGCCTACCCTATGGCCACAGTTTGAACAAATTACCTTTAATCTACACTATCTGATGATATTGCGTATTATATGCTGCATACTTCCTACAGTATGGGGCCATGTTTATTAATTATTACAGATGTACTTCAATATGCCTTACAAACTCTCATTTACCTTGAGGAAGTGGCTGTTTCCAATCACATATTTTCTTTGGAAGAAGGGTATTCGAAAAAACTGTCTGATTTGCTATTTCACAGGAGCTGTTACTGTCGAGGCAGATGCTGATGTTCAGATTGATCAAGTATTTGTTGGCATACCACAAATTCTTAATATGAAGGCTAAAAAAAAATGTTTTCATTTAATAACAAATTTATGATTTTACCATTTAGCTGCAAAATTTCAAATCAGAGTCCAAGGAGAAAAACAAAACTTACTCCATTCTCACAACTCCAAAAAGCCAAACAGGTCTGACAAATTCTGTATAATGTATAAAGGAAATTAATTTAAGTCCACAATAAATATATTATTCCTACAGAGATGTCAATTACTACACTTTCAAAAAATGTTCCTCTTTTGAACACTTACCAGTGTCAAGCATCTTTATGGATTCCTTTGAAAGTTCTGTAAATCTCCAGTTATCAATACCCACAGTGATCCTGGATGTGCACGGATCAATGTCTAGGTATGTCCTGAAACTCTGTCCTAACTTAGTGCTGGACACACAACAGTCCAGTCCTGTACAGGAACTAGGCAGGTGACAGGTCACTGCACTTGGTAAAGATACCAAGTCAGAGACATCAGGACAACCTGTAAATAAAATACAGGTAAATAATACATTGAAACACAGTCATCAAGAGATAGAGTAGAACTATATGTGTCCATAGGAAGTGAGTGCCCCACCATATGCAAAATTATGCCAATTTATTTAAAATTAACGTGATTTTGAGAAAATTTCCAAATTTATTCTTGGTATAGTGTTTAACATCTCATTTTACTAAAATGACATCGTACTAAATTTTTTCTAAAATAATTGCACAGCAATAAAATATCTACTCTTAGAAAATGGAAGCCAGTGATCCCAAAGGCAATCAAGCTGAACTCAAAGTTACATCAATGGTGCCTTGGAAAACCTCCTTCCAAACTGTTGTCAAGTTGTTGTAGAGAAACTGAAATTCTATTTACAGCAACAAATCCATACCCTTTGACCCTATAGCCAAGGTGAAAATACATACATCCCAACCTAAAGGTTCCTCAATTTATTGCAAGGATACTAAAGTCTTATTTCTTTATAATAGGTCATACCATTTGACCCCCTGACCCCCAAAACAATCCACTCAAGATTTCTCTTAACCAACCTATAGTGCAAGCATGAACACCTTTCCAACCAAAACCTGCTGAAATTTTTGCAAGCTTATAAACAGAAGCCATGCCCTTTGACCTCTTTATAATAAAAGCAATCCCAAGCTTTCATAAGACCACTCCATGGTGCAAATATGAACATTCCTTAAGGTAATTATATGGAAACTAATGTAGGATGAACAGACTTGTTTAATACATGTACTATATGTTCCTCATTTTACAGGGTAAGGGTATAAAAATAATGTGCTAGAGGTCTTTCCCTACTCCTACAAGTAAAAGCATCAGTTAATGTCCCTATGCTCCATGTATACCTAGGATGTATGTAGCAAAAAGTCAAAAGTATCTCGCTTAACATTTAGCATGCTGGAGTAGGTTTTGCCTAGATTTTAATCAAGGAAGCAACATCAAAGTATCTGCTTACCAATATTCCATCTTTTGCTGTCAGTGGGTGAATATGACACATCACAATTATTTCCCTTGAAATGACTTAAATGAAGATGTTCCATCAGGTCCTGTAATGGTACCCCAGTCAGTGGAGTAGTGTCCGGGAATTCCTTGGATGATAACCAAGAGGGCAGAGAGAAGTCTATCCAAAAGAAAAGAAGTGTATACAAAACCCAAAGCCCTAAAATATAATAAAATAGTACTTGATCTTTGACCCTGACATATAAACTGGACCTGACTTAAGAACTTGACCTAAAATTTTACCAGATATGAAGTCTTATCTGGTGTAGTTCAAGGCAAACAGACAAGATTAAAGTTGCAGAAAAAAAGTTACAGACAAAAGTGGTAGCTGTGTACCAAAATATTCTGTAAATAAGAATATACATGTATATGTTCTATCCCATATAAGAAAAAATCCCCCTTTACCAGAATCTACAAAATCTTTCTTCCAGTCACAATATGGTTTGGACAAGGATTTTGGCAGTCGGGTATTGGACAAAATTATATATTCATCACAGGCATGGATTCCTTTCCAACAATCCAAGATGGAAAAGCTGACCAGATACATATTGGAGTTTGCCAGATCCTCCAAAGAAAACCTAACGTCACAAAGAGTAAAGAGTAACTGTACAAACTAACATTTCTTCCACAAAAGTTCTTTTTTCTTCATTTCAATACATGTAGCAGTTTCGAAATCAATTTTTTTTTTGAACACATACTTGATTGTATAAATGCTGCTTATATTCAAAACTTCTTCTTTTCCTGGAAGAGTAAGTTAGAGCATATGAATATACATGTACATTGAAAATATTTCTTAGTTCTGCAGTTTAAGCAATATGAGCTGCAACTTTGATGTCGGGAATTTTTGTTGCAAAATTGTAATTCACTATTTCAATGACAGAAAAAAAGAATGTTTATAAACTTCTATTGTTCATATTTGCAGTGGAAGAACTATTTATAAGCTTTGATTGAAGCAAAATTACTTTATTGTCGACCTGTATAATATTGATTTCTTATATGATACTATGCATTCGATTGTACAGAGGTGTTTCTTATGAAACAATTTAATACTTTATTGTAGTCTTATTGATCATAAAGGTTTAAATTACACACAAATTAATCCTAATAACACATTTTAAGAGCAGAATAAAATTCTTAAAAATGCAGCTCATATTGCTTTAAATAATTTTTGCATGTCAATATCAACAAAAGAATGCTAAAGAAAGGAAATAAATAGAGATTAAAGTTATACATATACCATAAATCACATGTATTGTGATTTTTTGTCAAAAAATTGTTCAAAATAGGGATGGGTACATATATTACATGGGAACTAAATTCAACCCCCCCTTTTTTGGACACTTTTCTTAGCTCCAAGGAGCGATTTCTGATTTCACTGATATCAAGTTGTAAATTTATAATGCATATTCCACCATTTTGAATGATTGTCACATATGACATAGTTTACTGTATATTTAATAGTAAATATTACATGAGTGTGTGCTTTTCACATGACTTTATGGTATTTAAATACTTTCTTTTACCCCAAGAGCCATAGGTTCTGATTTTCAACTCCAGAGTGTATCTGTCTATGGCAATAATTATTTTATCCTCACAGAATTCTAGATTTATTGAGATAAGAAGATGTTTGGAGATTGGTTCTGCATACACACAGCATTCAACACTTGAGCAGGAAGAGGCCATGTAGCATGAAATACTTCCACTTAACTTAGGGGGAAAAGAAGGAAGAGTTACTGGACAATCTGAAATTAAACATGTAAACAACATACATGATAGTTCCATATCTAAACTTAAGGTAGTGTGAGCAAGCTCACTTTTTTTTTTTTAATTATTAAAATTGTTTTTCAAAATGCAATAGTGAAAGTCATTTTATGTAGCATTATATTTTTAGTCAGTGACTCTGAACTTGTCCAAATGACCAAAATGAGCATGGTCAAGATCATGACACCCCCCCCCCCCCCCCAATAAAAACGGGTCATAAGCAATCTTTGTGTCAAGTATGGGTTTCCAATATTTCTCTGTTAAAGTTAAAGTTATGGAGCAGACAATAATTCAACTGTTTTTCAACCAGTGACCTTGAATTTGCCCAAATGACCTTGGATAAAGGTCGCAACAAACTCTCAGGTCATGAGCAATCTATGATTAATGAACAAGCATAGAAGTTTATCTCCATACAAAATTATGGACAAGGCACAAATTTTACACTTTTTCTGCAGGTAACCTTGAACAAATCACACACTTCACAATTTCAGGTGATATGCTTTGTTTTTGTTTCTATGAACTTCCAATATTTCTCAATTACAAGATATGACTAGGATGACAGAAAAAAAAACATTTTCGCTACCAATGACCTTGAATCTGTACAAATGATGAGGTCAAGGTCATGAAACATCTTCAGCACATACATAATCTTTGTGTGCAGCATAAACATCTATATGTAACTTAAAAGGTATGGATTGGACACAAATTTTATACAACCAGTGACCTTAAGTTATGGTCCTGGCATGATAGCCTTGACAAACAGATAGACAGAAAATACACATGGTGATTCATATATAACCCCCAGGCTTCATTTGCAGGAGGGATAATTATAATGAACATTTAAAAAACAAAACTTCAATGAATACTTCTGTAATAATTCAATGTAAAATAACACCCAAAATACTAGCATTCTATATGTAGGCTACTTTTGTTTATTATATTATTATAAGCTGTGTAAACTTAAATATAATAATTTCTCAATATTTGTCTTGAGGTTTTTACCACTGTTCCATCCAGATATTGCAGATGAAAATTTGCCATCTGAAATGTTACAGGTTTGAGTGCTGTTGTAGAGGTATCCATAAATTTCCAGGTCCTCAAAAAGTCTGGCTGTACTAGCCCCATTCATTGCTGTATAATTATTCTGTTGCTTCCATTGATCAAATGTAAAGTCTAAGAGAATTCAGGAGAAAAAAGCAAATTCCTTTGTTAACAATTCATTTTATAAAAGAAGTATTGCACAATGAGTATTTCAACTGACAGTAAATAAATTGATACAATACTCATCATTAACTATAATTATATGTATTTTTTTTCAACATCCAAGGAAACTCAAAGATAGTAAAATAAGAATTATGTGTGTCAAAAGACTGCCAAAGAAGCTCAGTTGATAAAGCATAATTGGAATATAATTGTGCAGATGGCTGTACTCTGACTCCAAGCTGTCTTAAGTAATAGTCAGATTATACAACGGTAGTAGCTGTTCCTTTGCAAAATATGTAGCATTAGAGTCAAACATCTCCCAGATGATATAAAAATACATTTTGTTACAAGATTCGTTACTTGCCTTTCAAAGGTGATCCAATTTGCATATCACAAGTCTGTGGTTTTGGTAGTAGTGTATTGTTGAGCAAGATAACCTGATCACAATTTTTTCCACTCTCAAAACAGGCCATGATGTGTAAACTGACTCGGAATTGGTTTATTCCTTGTAGATCAGTGACAAAGAACCTAGTAAATAACAGTTATTTTAGATAAGCATGTCTGCTTCTATTATCTTCATTCTTCATTTTATAAAACTGATTTTACAAAAAAAAAACAGTCAGTTTCATCAACTCATACATTTTCCTGTAAGTTATTAACTAAGCCACTCACTTAAGGCGATACAGTCCTTTCATCCAGAGTTCATGCCAGACGTCAAAGTCAAACTCATACATAACAGTAGGTCTTACAACAAACTTGTCAATGCCATACTCAATCAACCAATCACAACCATCCAAAGAGAAAAAGAAGTTCACTGCAGAGTCCATCAACTTGGTAATATGCATGCAACAACTTATGCTGGTACAGCTTGGGGCCAGGACACAATGAACATAATCTGGCAGTGATGGGAAGGTGGATGCAAGATCAACAGAGCATTCTGCATAGAATAAAGAAATTTTTTAAACATCATAACTATCAGGTTCTAAAATACACTAATGTCTGTTGTCATGTAAGTCCACAGTACCCTTTCATTTGAACAGCACTGTTTTTATCATTGATGACAAACACCTTTTTGTGTCAGTTATGAACAAAAGGCCCATGGGCCATAATGCTCACTGGATTAACTATAGCCCTGCTGTTCTTCAACAGTAGATTCTTTTCCCCTATGTATTCCTATGTAAAATTTTTGTGACATATTGGGGGGTCATGATTTGAACAAACTTGAATCTAATAAAATGAGGATGCTTCCATACATGACTTTGCTGTTCTTGAGAAGATTTTTAAAGATTTTTCTTATATATTCCTATGTAAAAGTTTGATCAAACATTGTGGCCCTACCCTCCCCCTTGGGGTCATAATTTTAACAAACTTGAATCTACACTACCTGAGGATGCTTCCATATTATTATGACTAATCAAGGCTTTATAATAACTGTTCTTGAGAAGATTTTTAAAGATTTTTTCCTATATATTCATGTGTAAAACTTTGATCCCCCATTGTGGCCCCCTCCTACCCCCCGGGGTCATGATTTGAACAAATTTGAATATACATTATGTAATGAAGGTTTCACGTAAGTTTCAACTTCTTTGGCCCAGTGGTTCTTGAGAAGATTTTTAAATGATGCCACCAAATTTTCTCTAAAAATCTTAATTATCTCCCCTTGAAAGAGGGCATGGCCCTTCATTTGAACAAATTTTAATCCCCTCCACCCAAGAATTCCTTGAGGCAAGTTTGGTTGAAATTGGTCCAGTGGTTCTGGAGAAGTGAAAAATGTGAAAAGTTTTCGGACAGAAAAATGCAGGACAAAATGTGATCAGAAAAGTTCACTTGAGCTTTCAGCTCAGGTGAGCTAAAAAGGTCATTATTTGACAAACTTCTGCCAGCATTTACACACAAATGCTTGCATATCAATTCAGCATATCTTTAACTCCTTCAATTGGATATGGGCATTTATTTAAACTAATTTTGAAGTTACTTGCATATCATTCCAGCATACATAAATCCTTCAATGGATATGGCTATTTATTTCAACAAATTTGAATTTTCTTGAAGTAAGAATTTTACAACCAAGTTTGGTTAAAAACAGCATGAAAATTTAGGTGCAAAAATATGAATGCTGGAAGAGTTTTTATCAGACTGAGTGCATGATGCTTCAAAAAATTAGAAATGAGACACCAATTTTGAGGTTAGTACTTGAAGTAATGTATATTTAAAATCAATTTGATTTTATCACTCAAATAATGATATCATTAAATCTTGTAAGGATTTCATTCCAAGAGTTTAAGAAGAGAAATAATAATTAATATTTCAGAATTAGAATTTTATTTTCATACTCAACTTCAACTTACCAGTTTTCCAACCATTTGTGGCAGGAAGAAAAGTGTTTGAGGATTTGTTACAAGATGGCTTAAGCAAAAAGGTAGAAATCCCCAGATCATTGTACAGATGTGCCATGTTATTCTCTGTGAGGTTGTTCATATCAAAACCATGTGCAATCCCATAACTTGTCAGCGAAAATCCTAAAAATTTGCAAAATGCTGAATTACAGAACCCTACCTCTCTTAAATAATTAATCAAAGTCATTCTTAATTCATCTTGCTTTTTAATATAAATATCAAAATGAGATATTATTTTCAACAGGACAAAAAAGCTTACTTGGATCTTCAAAATCCATTCGATCTGAACATTTTCTTTTTGGTAGCAAAGCATTTTGAAAAACAGTGGCTAGAAATTCACAATGTCCATACGTCTCCCAACAAACAGATACATTCATGTCAATCATGAAATGTTTCTGAGTGTATAAATCATACAAAGTGAAGCTACAAAAGAAAGAAACATGATGGTAGTGATCTGAACATGACTCAGTTTACTCAGAGAAATCCCTTAAAATAAAACTTCATTGAATTTAGCAAAATCTGACCTGTACATTGTAAATTAAAAGCTCTTACTCTAATCTCACAACTCCATGCAGATAAAATTGGGTTTGTTGCCCTAAAATGTAACAATTGAAATTTGTAATAAATTTGACAAAACAATAGGCCCAAGGGCCTGAGTTTAATACAACACACTTTTTGTTTGTTTGTTGTTAATGTCCCTCTCGAGAATTTTTCACTTGTATGAAGCCACCAACACTTGCCGGTGGAGGACTGCAAATTTAGACCTATACTCAGCACACAGGGCCATTGAGCAGTGAGGGATTTTTTTTTGTGCCAGCAACTTCTGTGACATGGGACCTTGGTTTATATGATCTCATCCACAGGACTAGTCTCCATGTCCTGCAGTGGGTTTGTACCTTTTGTATTAGACATTAAAAATTCTAACTTGTTTAATTCTTTTATTCAACTGACCTATCAATTGCGTTATTTACAGCTACTAATTATCATAATAGGTGAATAGCAAAGGTGAATAACTTCTCTCCGTAAACTAAAAATTTCCCTACAGGATCAATAGAGCTTTGCCCAGCACCAGAACACAGCTTTTCACTACATAATCAATAGAGTCCTGCCCTTACAACAGAACCCTTGACCCTGGGGACATTAATTTCACAATTTTGCAAGAGACACCCTTGCTCATCACAATCATGCACTCAAGTTTATCTGCTAAATGTACAAGGGGAGAGAAACGCTTTCTAAAAAATTATGGATTTTCACTATATGATCCATAGAGCCCCATTCTAACTCCAGAACCCCTGATCCTGGGGCCATGAGTTTCACAATTTAAGTAAAAGACTCATTGCATGTCATAACTATGCCAATAATCTGACTGCTTGAGGTTCCGGAGTAAAGAAGATTTCTTAAAAAATTGCATAAATTTTTATGGTTTTGGCCCCTCCCCTCTGGGCCCAAGGGCCATGAAATGCAAGTAAAAAGTGTTCCTCTTTGCCCAAAGATATTCTATACATGTACTAAAACTGGTTGAAATTGGTATAACAGTCTAAGAAGAGCCTAAAAATGTTCAAAAGTTTAAAACCGATGAACAACAAACTATGCATGATGATGGACCAAAACAAATAGCAATTGGTCATCTGAGTGACTCAGGTGACCTAAAAATTTAATGGCACTGAAAGATAGTTGGTTTATGGCATTCCCAATGAACTTACCCCATTTAATATCCTGAAAAGGGATTTGACCCTTCAAATTCTCAATCCCAAGGTACAATACTCTGTTACATGGATCTATATTCATTGTAACCTCAATGGTAGAGTTCAAAACAGGTGAATCAATGCAACAAGTAGCTTTGTTACAGGTGTTGTCAAGGTTGCAGGTCAGAGGATATGAATTCAAAGATACATATCTGTTGATATCCAAGCAATCTGTAAATAAATGACTTAAAGCTTTGATGAAATAATTCCATATGACCTTCAAATTTAATTATGAGCTTGTTACATCATGCTTTTCATTATGTCACTGACAGCAAGAAAACAAAAAACTAAGAATGATGAAATATCCCTTTCCAAAGTGGCAGCCATTTTCATGTTTTAATAATAAAATGATTATGAATATACATCAAAAATAAAATTTTACCTGAATTCCATCCATCCAGATTTGAGGATCTATTTTTTAAAACACTGCAAACAGAAGAAGAACTCAAGAAAGGATGAACCTGTAACATTTCTGCCAGTTCACTAATATGATGTAACTTTAAAGAAGTCTTTGATGTCATCTTCTCCAATAACCATTGGGTCAGTGAGAAATCTGAAGAACAAATTAAAAAATGCTTTACAGGCAAATTCTCATATAAGTTCAACATGATGACAATCAATTCAAATTTACAATATTTCTAGAACTTCAAGAATACTACAGCAAGAAAGAAAATTCAAGCGGAAGATTCAGCCTTCACCTTTTACTGGATATGGTGCATTCCAATGATTTGATTTTGGAATTAACACATTGGTTAAAATGGGTACATGAACAGTACAGTTGACATTATCCTCCAAACAAGCTTCAGCTGTTAAACTGATATCCATCAAATTTCCATCCACTAAATCAAATACTTTGTACCTAAAATTGGAAGAACTTTATGTAATAACATGATTAAAGGTCGTATAGTACTATCAAAAACAACTACCACGTACATTGTATCACATACAAATGTACTGCAGCAGAAATCTACATGTACGTGTGGATTTGTACATTGATTTAGAAGTCTATCCTGACTAGATAACTTTTTTGATGATAATATCTTACTTTAATTTGAATACTCCATGTATACTCAGGGTCTTTTCTCTTCCAAATGTGTACCCAATAAGAGACTGTCTCCTAGTCATCTTCTCCACATTCACTTTCAATGAGTAATAGGAGGTGTCCAGTTCCATTCCTAACTCAAATGTCCTGTTTAGGAGTGGGACATTGACACAGCACTTAATGTTGGTGCAAGTTGAGGAAACAGTGCACATGGCCTGATCTGCTATTGAAGACAGTGAAGTCTGCACTGGTACTGGACAGTCTGAAATCACATATTGGCAACATATAGACTACTATACATGTACTTCTGAAATAAATCAACTCAGAATGAGAGAAAAAATTTCAAACTTACAAGTTTGCCACTTTGTTGCTGAGTTTGAATATTCTGTGTCTGTAGGCAGGCATGATGGGTAGTTCATGAATCCTCCCACTTTCAAATTGGCCAAGAGATTATCCACAGCACCAGTCTGCAGGGGAACAGTGTTAGCTACTCCTTCTTCCAGCAGCCAAGATGACAGGGTAAACCCTAAATTCAAATGAAAATTACTAAAGGTACTCCACTATGTTACTCCTTGAAGTTCATTTCTAAATTTCCTTTTAGTATTCCATTGTGTTAAACTTTTTCATCTTTTTTCCCCTTTATTTTGTATTTTAAAAGAAGACTGTATTAAGGGAGAGTTATTTTAAGTTCTACAAACTAGAGAAGTTTTGCCCTCTTCTTTAAATCTGTTTCATTCACCCTGATAAAAAACTTCAAACTTTTTTTTTAATATCCAGAAGAATTTTTTTGCAAGAGTCTTTTACAAAGTTTATGCATGCATACATACATATGAAACATTCTGTAAGTAAAATGAATGAGAGGAACTGGCAAAAGTAACAAAATTATACTGTATATGAGAAAATGACTCAGAGATCTAGATCTGTATTTGTCTCACTGCATGCAGTGAATAATATGGTAAAATTAAAGAATTGATACAGATTCGAATATTACCTGTTTGTAAGAAGGGAGAATTCCATACACAGGTTTTCTTTGGCAAGTAGAAATTATTCAAGACCTGAATTGACTGCTCGCAGACTGGTATCTTTTCTGCTTCCAAACACACTTGGAGTTTAAGGTTGACAAGGAAATAACCTTCATCATACAGATCGTATACACTGAATCTGAAAATTCCAAAAGAATAAAAAAAACAAGAGGCCCATAGGCCACATCGCTCACCTGAGTAACTTTGGCCATGCTGTTCTTTACCAGATTTCCCCCCTTGTAATACCTATTGTGGCCCCGCCCTACCCCCGGGGGTCATGATTTTACCAATTTACAATCTACAATGCCCAAGGATGCTTCCACATAAGTTTCAGCTTTTTTGGCCCAGTTGTTCTTGAGAAGAAGATTTTTTAATGACCCCAACCTATTTTTGTCTTTTCTTGATTATCTCCCCTTGTAAGGGGAAGTGGCCCTTTATTTTAAAAATTTAAACTTCCCTCCACCCAAGGATACTTTGTACCAAGTTTGGTTAAAATTGGCCCAGTGGTTCTTGAGAAGAAGTTGAAAATGTGAAAAGTTTACAGATGGACGGACGGACGATGGACAACGGGTGATCAGAAAAGCTCACTTGAGCTTTCAGCTCAGATGAGCTAACAAACTGGTTCAATTTCATCTTCTTGCAACATATGAGGTTAAAATACGTAACAAAAGCTAAATCAAAATGATATACTTTTAAAATTGTTCCATGTCTAAATTTATTCTTAAAAGGTGGAATATTTCCAATGTTTTAAAATCAGTGGTCCAAAAAATATGTATCACGTGACCAGTCTATGAGATGTTAGACCCCCAATTTTTTTTTGTCTGCACTCTTTATTTTTAAGTGTAGGCAGGCCATGATCATCCAACTCAACAACCTATTTTTAATTTGCTTTCTTTGGTGTTCAACAGATACAGAAATGACAAAGTTAAATCTTCATTTAATTTTGGACCTTAAGCCGGAAGCGTAATTTTTGGAGAAAAATCTGCAATCCGTATTTTGAAGTCAAAATCTGGGAAATGTACAGAATTTCCATAATAGTAAAGAAGTCAGCAAAAATGTAACCAGTACAAGATAAGTCATTATAGTCAGTAAAAGGTATAATAAGACATTCTGGAGCAGAATGTGTTTTGCCTAACCCTTGGGCCAAACTGTTGCTTTTGGCCTTACAACCTCAGCAAAAAATTTGGGTCTTGGGTCTAACAAAATTCATGCTGCTCTTGAACCCTGGCAAAAATGTATATTGTTCTAAAAATAAGATCATCATCTTTAATATTCCAACCTTGGAGAGAGGATATATTTTACTCACATCATTCTGACAACTCCATAAAGCCATACTTGTTCCTCATGTCCCCACTCATAATCAAACAGTCTTTTAGTGAACTTAAGTTGTTCAATCTCCACCGACATTAGAAAGTTACAGGGGTCCACCTCCAGTTTTGTATTAAATGTGGTGCTGATGATGGGGACATTGATACAACACTGTACAGCTGCACAGGAACTGGGGATGTAACATGTGACATCTTCACCAGCCAGAGGTGGGAGAGAGACTTGCAATGTCCCATTGCAATCTGATAAATATTTGCTATTGTAAATATTTCACAAAACAGCATACATCATAACATTTAGAATTCATACATGAATGATATACATTGTATTACCAAAACAGAAAAAAATCATTTACCATTTTTCCAATTTTCAACACTGTCTTTAAATGGGATTTCACTCTTCCTGCAGCGTTGATGGCTAACATATACAAAATGGGATAGACCCAAGTCTTGCATCAATTCAGTGAGAAAATTAAGTGATAGTCCTGAGGTAGAAATCCCTCTCGTGTTTTTCCATGATTCCAGTGAAAAAGCTGTGAAAACATATTCTGCCTTTATTTAGATTCTTAGTCAAATATAAGAATTCTGCATACATTCATATAATTATGCACTGTGAATGGCAATTATTGAATTTAGGGGGCAAATATGAACTGCATGACTATATTATGTCTTACTTTTGTCAATGAAATCTGCAGTCCACTTGCAAGGGTTCTTGGGCAGTTTTGTGTTCAAGAAGACAGGAATATCTATCAAGCATGCCTTTGATGAGTCAAAACAAAACTTTAAATTCAAACTTATCAAATATCTTCCTTCACCTTGAAGATCCTCTATGCTGTACCTATAAGAACAACAAAATATGTCACAAAACTAAACCAAAACAAACATTCAAAAACTTCAAAACCAGTTCCTGTCCCTTCTGATATGTAAAACTTGCTTCCCCTGAAGACAACTCCAATTATCAAAATCCTGAAAATGCCAGCAACTTCAAAATTCACCAGAGATATATTGTTCATAATACAGGATGGTAGCTTTTTACCTGGAATGTTTCTTTGGAATGTTTGCATGTCAATGTAATTTATTGTGGCCCTGTTACTCTTGATTTTTTTTTTTAATTTCCTACCTCATTATCTTATGTAAAACTATGAACTTCTATTTTAGCCCCATCCTAGTTTGTTATGATTAAAACTGTAACAGGAAATGAGAAAATGTATGGCTGGACCGGGAATCGAACCCGGGGCCCCAGCATCACTAGTCAGGTACTGACTGAGCTACCCAGGCCAATATCCACAGCCCAAACCATACTACAGAACATATATGAATCCACAATACATATACATGTACATGTAAATGCTTGTATATTAAATAAATAAGACTTATACTACGACCAAGTGGTTCTTGAGAAGATTTCTTATAAAAGATTTTCTTTAATATATCCCAATTTAAAATTCTGAAACCCTACTTCTGTCCTTGTAATACCGTATAACGGGTATTTTCTGCGGTTGGAAATTTTTGCGATTTAACCCCTAAAAGGTAGCAAATTAATTTCTGCGTTTTCAATTTCTGCGGTTGCACTATACCGCAAAAATTTATTTACGGGGTATGATCACTAAACTTTATGAATTATCAGAACGCTGTCATGTTTACGTTTATAAATTCATTAAGACATATTGATCAAACCTGTATGAGAACTGGTATTAAGCTATTAAGCTTAATTAAACTACTATCTTTTAGTTAGTTTTTGTAAAAATATTTCGAATACCAATTGAAATGAATTAATGCAGTGTCAGTCCACCCAAACAACAATACAAATCTTTATTCTAACAGACGTTTTATGCGATCTATTAAAATATTTAAATATATAGATAATGATAATAAATGCATCCAAGCCATATTCTAAAATACGCTTCTAATTAACTGCCATCAAAATTAATTTGGTGTTTATATTTTAAGCTAAAACAAACAGTTGCATAATCTAGTACCCTAAAGTTGACGGTTAACAATCACAGGTGTCATGTGCATTGAGCCATAACTAATCCTGTCAGTCGTCTGCATTAGGTGAAATTCACGAGACGATCAAGTCACACTGTGTATACAAGCAGTAATTATTGTCTCAATATAAAACACAAGATTAAAAAAAGTGTTTAAACAAGAAAAGCTACCCTGTGTTGTTTGCAGCTATCGGAGTTTGGCCGGATTAATAATTGCGAAATAGGTACAAGTAAAGATGTTTTTGTATCAACTTATGATATTATTTACAGGAAGGTTCTGATTCAATATGTTTTGGATAAATCCTAACATCTAAAATCTTCGAATTTCGATGACACCCGAATTTTCTTGCTAACGAGGATATGACCACTCATGAGTCTGCGGACGCATCGCTTTTAAAAACCTTGCATTCCAAATAATTTTGCTGCGTCCAGTACGCAGGTTCTTGCGTTAATGAGAACCCTGTCAGACACACGCACCACTTGTCATAATTGCATATACAAAATATCTATATGAATATTGAAAAATATTTTGCGATTGTAATTTTTGCGGATTTGTCCTATCCGCAAAATTCCGCAAAAATGGGACAACGGCAGAAAATACCCGTTATACGGTACTTCTCCCCTGGGGACTGATTTGAACAAACTTAAATCTACTGTGGATGCTTGCAAATAAATATCACTTATCATGGCTTTGCTGTCCTTTAGAAGAAAATTTTTAAAGACCCCCCCCCCCATTTATTCCCATGTGAAATGTGCAGCCCCTATTGTAGCCCTGCCCTACCCCCAGGGGTCATGATTTGAACAAACTTAAATCAACACTTTGTCAGAGAGCTATCTTGTAAGTTTCATTGTTTCTGGTCCAGTAGTTGAAAAGATTTTTTAATGACCCCATTTTATTTTATTTTCTTAATTATCTCCAGGAAGCATGACCCACTTTTCCTTTACCAAATGATACAATGTGTAAAATTTGGCCCTATGGATCTAGAGAAGAAATTGAACATGCAAAAAGTTAACAGGCAGATTGATGATGGACAAACTTTTGCTTCAGCTTTTTTGATACACAGTGAATTAGCTGAAGTAAAAAGAATTACCTAAAAATGAATTATTTTCAAATCATTCACAAAGTTTGTTACTTACTGAATTCTCACCACACCATTGATGATTATGTCTTTTTTACTTCCCATCTCATAATCCTCAAGACTGACATTAATGGAAATTTTTTCAAATCCCACACTGAGTCTGTGATTACAGTGATCTACTATCAACCAGGTATTGATTGTCCTGTCCAGCAGGGGGATATCTGAGCAGCATCTGACCCCCGTACAGAAGTCATACAGGTGACATGTGGTTCCAGCAGGGATACCGGTTAGAGAAACATACTTGTCACAACCTGGGATATTGAAAATACAAGTACATGTCAAAAAAAATATTTAAAACAGGTCCACACGATGTTAAAAGAATATTTTGCATTAAATTGTACACAAAGGGAGGCAAAATATTCAGAAAACATCATATTTGACTTTCTACAAATGTGGCCAATGTGGAATTTCTTGTAAGTCTGACGACATATTGCTCAATTATCTGTTTTGCATCTTTTCGTAATATACAACAAACTAATCATAATTATCATTGTCTTGTGATTTTTAAACTGTTTTCAAAATGTCTAGGTAGATAAAGACACTAACAAACTGTGATATTGGCAATGCTAGTGATTTCCAATAGGATTATATAGTAAGTGGCATCCTCTGGTATCTTGCACAAATGCCTGGTATTAGGTACCTTAATTTTTTTGTGAGGAAACTTGTTAAAGTAGCAATACTCAATGAAAAATTCTTGGAAAAATTTATATATTATTGAGAACATATCATCTGACCTTAAAATTCCATATGCATATTTTTAGAGCACAACAGAAAATTGACCATTTTCTAAAAACACAATCATTTACTAATATCTTTGACAAGAAAGTATAGTACTGACAGACATAAGCTTTACCATTGTTCCATCCATTTTTGCTTGGATAAAATGGAATTGATTTCCTATTGCAATTTGAACCCCCCAAGTACTGAATTATATCTAGGTCATGTAGCAATTCAGATGCACCATATGATGGCAGTACAGGCATTCCATCATAACCATGAGTTGACAGCCAGTTGTCCAAAGAAAAGTCTGCAAGTCAAAAGAATTGTTTATCATGGTATGAATTTAAAGCTTTTAGCTTTCTTTAATTATGGCTCAGTTTAAAAACTAATATTGATCATAAAAGGGGCTAAAAATAACAAACTCAAGTACAGTCAAATCTCGTTATCTCAAACTCGATGGGACCGTTGAAAAACTTTGAGATATCCAAGGATTCCAAGGATATCCAAAGATTTGAGATATCAAGGGTAAAATAAAGAATTTGTGGTTGGGACTTCCAGATCACTTCAACATATCCATGGTATTCGAGATATAAGTGTTCAAGATACCAAAGCTCAGCTGTACAAGCAAAGATTATGTAAATACTTATCCTCACATTAGCTCATATTTGAATTACCCAATTTGATGAAGTCCCTTGTCCAGTTGCATGTTGGCTTGTGTAATTTGTGCTCATTTAAGACCTGTAAACTTAATTCACAAGGTCCTCCAGATTCAAAACAGACACTCAGATTAAGGCTGGCTCCAAAGGAAGTATCTAAATCAATGATGATGTAACTACAAAACATAAACATGTTGTATGTTTGAATATATTATTCTTAAAACAATTATAATTATTCATGTCTTTGCAGGTGCAAAAGATACACTTGTGATAGATTCATGCTTTCCAGATGAGTCAACTATATATGTCACCAATTCAATAAATTATTACAAAACTTCAAATAATTCTGACATAATATAGAGCAGTATGTTTTGAAATGCTCTGCAGATGAACAATAGAGTTAAAGATCTAGCTCTCTGACTGTTCCATCTGATAAATTCTTTTGACCAAAAATTTTATCTGGCCTAAAGCATGTAGATAACATCCAGTATACTTAATATGTGAAAAATAACTGCAAGTATACATCAAATTGCATGACTCATGGAGTCTTTATTACATGTATGCAAGAAGGTACAATAGTTGCTAGGAATTGCAAGGTCATTCATCTGGTCATTCATTCCAAAACTAAAGATGAATTATTGTATAGCAGCATCTGAAGCTTAAAGGTAGTTAACCCCAAGGCACATTTATTTATTTTTTGGGTCATAGTAAATTGGATATAATTTAGCTTCATAATAAGAAACTCAGCATCCATAGAGTATCAAAACTTGACAAATTTGGTTAGCTTAACATTAAATATTTATTGTACAGATTTGTATAAAATGACAATATCAATTACTGCCACCTTTAAAATATGCTCACCAAAAACTTTGACAAATGAACCTTAGGAAATGATTTCACAGTGAATAAATTTAATTCTCAGTGCTCTCAACTGATATAAGTTGATATATCCAGCATTTTGCAATCAATGTTTAAACAGTGAATGGATAACCTACAAATGTAACTTCTAAGGTTATATTTCATGATCATAAACACAAAGTATACCCCATTTGCTCCAAAATATTGTATTCAAATAAATGCCTTTACCAAGAACACTAGTTGATGGTAATTTATTAATCAGATATAGTATTCCTCTTCAAGCACTCTTACTGCACTGCTGTAAATGCAATGATCAAAATTGCAGTCTTAATATCACTTACTCTAAATTAACCATTCCCATTAATGAAACATGTCTGACTTCTCCAAAGTTGTACCCAAAAAGTTTATCAGTCCAGTGGTATTTCTCTATCCCTACAGAGACTTTGCCATCACAGGGGTCTATACTGATGTAAGCCTCCAAGTTTTCTCCTAGAGTGTTAGAGTGTACACAGCACTTGACATCACTACAGGATGCTGACACAGCACATCTGATGTCGGGACCAAGTGCTGGTAGGTTCTCTGTTGTCTTGTTACAATCTGAAAATTAATAGATGTCTTTAATATGTAATACTGTAATTGACCAGGTACTATAAAAAAGTAAAATTTTAGTAGGAAACAAATACCATCTGACCAGCCCTGCATGTTAGCAGAACTATATGGTGGTTTTGACCAGCCACATCTCTGATTGTCATCTAGGAGGAGATGTGATACCCCCAGGTCTTGAAGTAACTGTTTTACATGAGGAAGATCTAAGGATACCCCTGCAGATACTCCATGAACAGATTTCCAGTTGGTTAATGAAAATGCTGTAAATGCATATTTTATAAACAAGATTTTAAATGCAAAACTATTATTCACCTCAAAAAATCTTTCCATTTCCAGAGTCCACAAGTGTTATAAAATTATAAATATATGCTTCAGAGCAAACCATTAGCAAATCTTTTTTTATGCTGACGGAATTACATAGCTGGCTGTTGCTTATAGGAATATTTTGTTGCAAAATTTAAGCAATAAATAACCTACCTTTATCAAAGAAGTTCTGTCTCCTATTACATATTGCCTTGTTCATAACAGAGTTGACTAACACAGGAACTACAGTTCCACAAGGTTGTCCAGATTCTAAACAGATGCTGATGTTTAAATTCACCAGATACTGTCCATTCTCTCCACTGTAGTCAAGGTCAGTTATTGCAAAACTGATTATGAAAGAAATGCACAAATTAATAAAAGATTTATATATTATATATACCTGCTGTCTAGTTACTTATTAAATAACTGTTTTGATACTTACTCAACTACAACCAAACCAAAAAGGTCAAACTTCTCCTTCTCCCCAAACTTGTAGTCATACAAACTTTTGTTGAATGTCAGGTTCTCTATCCCCACCCTGAGTTGATGATCACATGTACTGATTTCTACAAATGTCTCGACAGAAAAGCCTGTGTGAGGTATGCTGACACAACACTGTACACCTGTACAGGATTTCTGTAGGTAGCAGGTAGCATTGCTGGGATCTAATACAGGTCTGCTGATTTCTCTATCTGTTGGGCAAGCTGCAAAAAAAATCATACGGAATTATTGATTCATACAAATTAAAATAAATTTAATATAAAATCTGTGCATCAAATGAAATTTCAATTTAGACAAGAGACCCATGAGCCCCATTGCTCACCTGAGCACTTCGGGTTAGAGAAAGGCAGAAATCAGTTCAGTACTGAAAAGTTTAAATATAAGTGGTTCAACCTTACCCTGACAAATTTGAATCTATCTGAGAATGCTTCTGTATTAATATGACTAATCATGGCTTTGTTGTTCTTCAGAAGATGATTTTAATGATAATATCCTACATATTCCTATGTATAACTTTGATCCTCTGTTGTGGCCCCACTCTAACCCCTGGGGTCATGATTTGAACAAATTTTAATCTACACTACCTGAAGATGCTTCAGTATTAATATGACTAATCATGGATTTGCTGGTCATCAGATGATGATTTTTAAGATATTTTCTATATGTTCTTGTGTATATCTTTGATCCCCAGTTGTGGCCCCACTCTAATCCCAGGGGTCATGATTTGAACAAACTTGAAGTTACACTATGTACTGAAGCATCCAAGTAAGTTTCAACTTTTCTGGCCAAGTGGTTTTTGAAAAGAAGATTCTTGAAAGATGCCATTAAATTTTTAATTTTTACTTATTCTTAATTATCTCCCCTTGAAAGAGGGTGTGGTCCTTCATTTGAACAAACTTTAATCCCCATTACCCAAGAATTCTTTGTGGCAAGTTTGGTTGAAATTGGCCTGGTGTTTCTGGAGAAGATGAAAATGTGAAAAGTTTGACTACAACAAATTTAAATCAGAATCAAAAGCTCATTTGTGCCTTTGGCACAGGTGAGCTTAAAAGTCTTCAAAGCATATAGGTACCTGAATTCCATCCTTGATATGAATTTCTGTAAACTCCTTTTTCATGATGGCAGTGTTCTTCCTTCATGTATTTGGAAATCCCCAGCTTTTCTAATAGCTTTGCAACATTTGTTTTGGAAAGAATTCCAACAGGTGACAAGTTCTGAGCAGAGCTCCATTTGGCAAAAGAAAAACCTTGAAAAATACAGTAATACTAAATTTTCTGACTGAACATACCGGTAGGCTAAATTTACCTTAGAGACGAGTCTACATATAAGATGAAATTTGTTCTATTCACAAGAACACCAATACATCAAACTGAAGCTGAGAGCAATATGTCAATCTTTCTTTATGTTTTTAGGTTTGTTTTATTTAAAGGGAGATTTCAATACTGAAAAACTTTTGTGTCAGGACATCCTAAATAATGTTATCCTATACTTTGCTCTATAACATGAACTAGTTAAAAGTATTATAATTATAGTTATGCCTATAACACTGTAATTTATCAGAAAAGATTAGCCATACTGGAGATATAATATTTCTTTAATCTTGTCAGATTACATCATAAACAAACCTTGCACTTTGTATCCTGTATACCAAGCACACACTGGTTTAGAAACAAGGTAGTTGCTGACAATGGTTTTCTCCACCTGACAAGGTAACCCATCACTAAAGCACACAATTAGCTTCATATCTACCAAATATTTCCTTTCACCTCTCAGATCTGTTATTTTGTATCTAGAAATAAAATAAACATTCACTTCAATGTATCGTACATCAATCTGTACTCCTCATACTTTAAGATGATGCACAATGAAATTGGATGAAGGGCTGGTTACAATACCCTACTCTTCATTCATATTCCAAGATGATGCACAATGAAATTGGATGAAAGGCTCATTACAATATCTTTCTGGAGTAGCTTTCTTAAAATAATTAACTCAAAACTGCAACAACCAATTCTAAATCTATCACAAATTTATTTCTTTAACGCTTTCAGCAATTTAGCATCCATTTAATTAAATAAATATGTGTCTAGACTTCTTACTTGATGGAGAATACTTGATCAATGGTTAATATCTGTTCCTCTCTAAATTTAAAATTCAGAAGAGACAAGTGGAATTGGAAGGTCTCTATCTGCAACATTAAGGAGTGAGCACATGCATCAATGTTGATTGTATAGTTCAGTGTCCTTCCAATAAGAGAGATGTCTGTACAGCATTGTATAGCAGTACATCCCGAGGAGATCCGACAGTTTGTATCAGCAGGCAGAGTTGGTAAGTAGGAGGAAACATCTTGTTTACAGGATGAATCTATAAGTGTAAAGCATACTTGTACAGCCATAAGTTCAATACACCAAATACTTACAAACAGACTACATTACATGTAAGATATTAGTAGAATAATGTGAATATCTACCAATGAGGAATCCAGATGAAGTTCCTGAGTAAACTGTTCGGTTACACTGTGTACTTCCAAAGAATTTCAATACTCCAAGGTGATCCATTAGCTGATCTGCTATGCGTTCTGGAAGACTTATGACAGATGTTGAAAGTTCCTTGCTGACCATGAAATTACTCAAGTTGAATCCTGTATTGATTTTATAAAGGATGTATTCACTATTACAAAAGAATTGACCTATAGGAGAGAACAATTTCCCGGAAAAAGTGACATTTAAAAATCAATCTTTATTTGTTGATTTTTACCGTATATATGTCTAAATTTTTCAAATTTGTATTTTATGACTAAAATTTATTATTTACAACTTTACAATACACCTCCAAAGTTGGCCGAAACACCATTTTGTCCGTTAAAGCGTTGATTTTTGCATGAATTTTGGCCTAGAAGTCCTTCAGGGCAGGCCTGCCCCTAAATGAAATTGTGATATTTTGATAGGATGGGATGTAAGGAATAATTTAAGATACGATTTTTTTAGGGATACCCCTGCCCTAGGGTCGAAATTCACAAAAAACCTACAAAAAATAAGGAAACCTGATTTTGACAATCTGCTTCAAATTTATACCAATTGATATTATAGTCAGAATAGCTCAGTTGATATATGTGCTGACTATTACCTCGTTTGTCCTATCTTTTTAAAGTCAGGGGTTCGAATCCACCTGGTGCCACACTTTTATAGTTTTAAATTTTCGCCTTTTCAAAGACTATTTTAAATTTTTTTTATAGGCTTGTTTATTTTTCTTCAATTATCTATCCTTTATGCATTCCCATTCTTGATATAAGAAACACTAGAGAGAGATCAAATCTTAACAATCCATTGTACAGTTGTCAGTCAGGCGGAAGAAATCTCAGTATAAGCACACTTTCTCCGAGGACAAGAATAACTCACTCTGTGTTACTTGATACAGGTATTCTCGGCAGCATTGAGCTGCAATGAATTTCAATTGAATTTATTCCTTAGAATTAAATCACATTGCTTTTATTCTGTCTGTGCTACCTGAGTGCTTGTCTGGGTTACATGTAGTATGTTACGTATTGTTTGAATTATTTGAGCTTAATATATTTAGAATAATATACATGTACTTTTGTTTTCAGTCAATGTTCTAAGATCTTAAGTTTTGAAACAGTAGGGCTACATATATCAGTAACTGTACTCCCTTGGATTTCATTTAGGTCTATATAATTTGCACATATTAATGGCATGTTTTTATTATTTCCATGGAAATGTGTTGTAAAATAAATAGCCTGGACATAAAGAATAGAATTCCAGAGACAGTAGACTTAACCATTATGTACAATGAGAAGTAAAGAAAAATATCGATTATTACATTTGGAGATAACAAACTCAGAATATCAATGAATGTGTTCCTCCTACCTCTACTCACTGAAATAAAGATTTATAAAAAAAAAAAAATTGTTACATGTATTCAGCCTAATGTCATTAATTGGAACGGAAATCGACAAGCTTTTTGTAGAGACAGAAACCAAGCCCGGCCCTATAGGTCATGCAGATCCCTATTTATATTGAAGTGAACCTTTACTGCATCAAACGTACAATATTCAAAATGGAGAAAGTATTAAAGTTAATTGTTTTCATTTTCAAATTTAAATAACAGTGCTAACCTGGAACTGCAAATTGCTGCTTTTCAAAATTGCACCTCACAATTGGTATTCTAATATCTTTCATAATGAAAAAGTTCAACATACAGTCTCCACTGGTTTCAAAACAAGCACTAAATTTCATGTTGAACAGAAATACGGACTCTGCAGACAGGTAATCAATCTTGAATCTTAAAAAAAAATTTAATTCAATCAGAATTGGAAAATACAATATAATTGTCAACTGAGTTAAGTTGTTTTATTCTTGAATTAAAGAAGAAATAAATTTAAGCATTTATCTCACCCTAATCTGAAGACATTTTGCAATGTGTAGTTCTGCCATGTTGAATATTCAAAGTCCCTTAACATAATAGTGATTCTCAGCTTTTCCAAAGTGACAAAAAATTTTCCTCTGCATCTGTCCAAACTTATTTCTGTTTGAATAGAGGTCTTGAGCATATGTATATCTGTGCAACATTTCACTCCCATGCAGGTTTCAGACACAGCACAAGATGTGTGGCTTGGTAAGGATGGAACAGATATTTGCTCCACGCATGCTGTAAATAGAAATTTTTCAGACTTACATCTACCCTTTTAAGATTAATTTTACCGATTATGCACAGAACTTATCAAACCCTAGAGCCTAAACCCTCTATCTAGGGGACAAAAATATCTCCCTTTTTGTAAAACAATATTTGCCTATATAGTGTTTTTTTTAAACATTTTTTTTAGAATTTTTTAAAAACTTTAGTTTTTTAGAATTTGAGAGGAAAAAAACAATGCCAAAACATAGAAGAAAGTAAAAACATGAAATTGTTTAACAAGCATTTGTTGAACATATTCCTTTCATTTCGATGATTTTAAGTCTTGGCTGTTCTGGAAATAATGGCCTTTTGAAATCATTGTGTTGCCCCAGTGGGGCTGAATAATGGCCTCAAATGACCCTCCCCTCCTCCCAAAGACCAACTTAGCCTAACCCTGAGTTTACACTGAGCTAGAGAAATTGACAACTTTGGTTAGAAATTTAATTACAATACATTAATCATTAATTATTTACATGTAATCATGCAAACCATTTTCCTGCTAAATGCTTAGGAGTAAATATTTTCAAGGATAAAAATAATGAATTTTCAAAATATGAACAATCAGCCTTGCCTTGGGGTCTGAACCCTTGATCCAGGGGTCATGAATTTCAAAATTTGGTAAAAGTATGACTGCATTATAATTATGCAGTGCCAAACAGTTTATCTGCTGGTGTACAGGGGAAAGACTATTTTTTGACAATTGCATGAATTTAGATGGATTTGGCTCCATCCCTCTGGCCTAAGGGGTGTGGAATCATAAAACTCAAAATTTTGTTTCATTTTGTCTGGATGCTTTGAACAGAAGTTGGCTGAAACTAGTTCAATCATTTTAGAGAAAAAGTTGATAATATACATGTATATTATATATAAAAAAAAAACAAAGTTAACAAACAAAAAACACACATCACATACTTAAACAGATCACAGTCGGTCATCTGAGTGACTCATGATTAAGATATTTAAATCATTTTAGAGTTACCACTAAGATTCCAGTTGCCATTGCCAGTGGAGAACTGTTTTCTGTCACACTTGGGATTCAACAGATGATTGGATAGTTTCAATTCTGACTTTAGTAGCTCTACAGCCCATTGTTCAAGGGTATTTCCACTCATTTTGTCCTTCATCCAGGTGCTCAGGGAAAAACCTTTTAGAGCCATATCAAACAGAAATCAGTTATTTCATATAATAACTTTTCTATCAACTGACTATTAACTCATTTCATGCATATACTGTAAAATTTAACTAGTTTCAAATTGATAGAATATAAGGACATCATTTATCCTAGAGGACATAAACCACTGAAAAGAAGTATAATCACATTTATTACATTTTCAAGAGTGAAATACTGTGATTTATTTATTGAATAAAAGTGACATTCTCTCACAGTGTGAAAGGATACCAAAGTGATATTCTCTCACAGTGTGAAAGATATCAAAGTAAGTAAAGAATAATTTCTGGCCTGTAATAAGATAGAGATAGTAACTAAACCATCTTGATAGAGACTAAAACTGCCAATTTCTTTGCAAATATGTTGCTAAAATCCATGTTACAATTTTTCCAATCTCACAACTGCTAAGTTATGATGTCTCAATCACTTAACTATGATGTCACAGCCTGTGACACTGTGTTAAGAAAAGACAAAGGCAAAGGGAAAATCAAAGAAAATGTAATAAACAGAAAATTCAATGTTTTGTAGTTGGATATTGAATTTATTTCACGAGTGGGACAGGATATTTTCACAAGTGCGAAGCACAAAACATTGAATATCCTCTACGTATTACCTGGGATTGCAAAGTGTCCTGGACTAAAATTGCAAAGGGGTTTTGGCAGTTGGAATCCCTTCATAATTGTTATATCTTTTTCACAGGGCTTGTTCTTTGTGTAACATAGCTTTCCCTTTAAATCAATAACAACCTGGCCTTGCATTGGCAAGTCATCTATTTTGTATCTAAAATCATAAAGTTGAAGAAGAATTTAAACAAAGAATGCATTTCCTTTGAAAATATATATTAACATTTATATTTTCTAAAGAAATTCACATTTTAAACACTAAGTGAACTTACTCCAGTTGCAAAATTCCAAATAGTTGTGCAGTACTTCTTGTTCCCATTGGATAATCAAATAAAGAAATGACAAACTTCATTTTCTCCAGTGTGATGACCAGGGTTTCCCCACAAGAGTCTACAGTGACTGAGATCTGGTAGGACGTCCCAGTGATAGAATCATCAAAACAACAGCTGATACCAGTACAGGATTCATTGATGTGACAGGTGATATTACTAGACAGCACTGGAGGAACTCCACAAGCTGATTAATGAAAACAAGCAAATTCAGAGAACTGTGGTCTCCCACTTTTTGGGGTTTTATTGGTTAATTGTTTATGGCACGTAAATGGCTTGTCTGTATTTTGAAAGCAATATGTTCTGGTGGAAAAGTTATGGCCAAGGTTAAATTAACTTCCTGAAAGTGAAACTGGTGTAGGTTATGAGGTCAAAAACCATAGTACTTTCTGAATGTCTAGTCAAAAGTAACAAACTTGCCCTCATGACACATTAACTGATATGATTTGATGACTTAAGTCTCACATTGTGCAAGATATCACCCAGACACAATTTAGTGAGAGAATGTTAAAATTAGGTCATTGCAACCCACTTAAGGGTTGCAACAGATGCATAAAAACCCAGGTCTGATGATCCTAGGCCTCAAATGACCCAACAAAAAAAATCTAATGGGTGAACAGACAAACAAGAAATACCATCCCATAAAACATACCAGTTGTCAAATTCTAGTGCCATAAGCAATAAACTACTCAAAGACTCACATCCTGAAACATTCCAGCCTGAGTGTGTTTCTGGGAAATATGGAGTTGCAGTTCTTGAACACCTCAAACCCACATATTCTTCAATGCCAAGCTCTCTCCACAACTTTCTGGTCTGTTCTGGAGTTAATACTGCTCCAAAACTATGCAACAATTTCCATGATGTGAGATCAAAGCCTAAAATTTTTGTTGAATCATACAGTGAATCTACTGATGAAACAGTTTTATATATGTCATTGAAATGTTTCAAATGCTTTTGATTTACCGTCTCCAAAAATAAAAAGTTGATCTTTTTTTCCTTCTTACAAGAAATAACTTACCATGAGCTGTGTAACATTGACTGAAGGAGTATTAATTTATAAAATACAAACCTGGATTTAAAAATGGTAAATCGAAGGTGCAGGGCCTCTTTGGTAACAAAGTGTTGTTGAAGATAACCACCGAGTACACACAGTTTGCTGGATCAGATGACTCCATACAGACACTAAGATTCATGTTCAGAAGGAATTTTCTCTCCATAACGAGGTTCTGGATGTTGAAGCTGGGAAGTAAATTTATATTCATATACAGTGAAGCCTGTCTAATCGAACTAACACCAGATGACAAATTGGATTGCACAGTGTGAAGAACATGGAATATAGTAAAATGGTAATGAAAATAAAGGTTGGAATTCACAGTGAAATGGATTACACAAGTGTCCGATTAGACAGTTTTTACTGTAGTATCCAGATGTTGTCATATGCACAGTTTTATTCATCTGTATCACCTCAAGAGAAACAAGAGGTTCACTGGCCATAATGGTCACCTGGGTATGATGCATCAATTTTTATATAGTTACTTTTACTTTCAAGTAAAAAATTAAACAACTCTTTAGAATGTGGCCTCATCTCTTTTAAATAAATCAGAGTGTAAGCTAAATGATAAGGCTTGTACATTAATTTGACATTTCATATGCTTGTTGTTCTTGTGAAAAATTTTGAAATTTTTTTTTTGTATTTTTTGCCTGGTCCATCTTTGGGCAAACAAAGTATTTCTATAGGTTGCCTTTAGGCAAGTTTGGTTGAATTTGACTTATTTGTTCCTGAAAACTACAAAAATGTTCAAAAGTTTAAAAACAGAATACACAGACTGAACAACTGATGACAGACAAAAATAAAAGCAACTGATCACCCAAGTGCCTTAGATGACCTTCAAAGGTTTTCAAATTCTTTAATTACTCTATTCTGATGGCTCCTTGCAATGTGAAATGATCAGTTGTTCCAAAATTATAATCAAATAGAGTGATGTTGTACTGCATTTTCTCAATGTTCAGACTCATAATAGCTTGACAAGGATCCATGAGGACTTGTACATTGATGGAGCGACCACTAAGGAAGGCTATCTCAGAACAGCAGTCTATACTAGTACAGGTGTTTGGAATGTGGCAGGACACTGAACTGGGTAATGCAGGAAGAACTGGAATACTGGGACAGTCTGAAAGATATTAAAGGCCATAATGTACAGTCATGTATAACAAGAAGTCTGTGAGCCAATGCTCACTAATAATACCCCCGCTCTGATGTGAATACACAAGTTCAGTTACGGACAAACACAGTGATAATCAAGAAATTGACATCAGATTTTTAAAAAATGAATCCCATTATATGGCATGCCTAAACAAATAATGTGCTAAAATTTCAAGCATCTACGATGAGTAGTTGCTGAGAAAACTATGACAAAAATTTGTTATGTATGGTACGGATAGACACACGGATAAACAGGAAGTTGACATCAGGTTCATACAAAAATGAATCCCAGCATATGGCATGCCTAAACAAAGATTGTGCTAAAATTTCAAGCATATGCAATGAGTAGTTGCTGAGAAAACTACGACCAAAATTTGTTATGTATGGTACGGACAGACACATGAATAAAAACAGGAAGTTGACATCGGATTTGTACAAAAATGATCAATCCCAACATATGGCATGCCTAAACAAAGAGTGTGTTAAAATTTCTAGCACCTGGGATGAGTAGCTGCTGAGAAAACTACGAATAAAATGTTTGTTATGTATGGTACAGACAGTCGCATGGATAAACAGGAAGTTCAAATGGGATTAGTACAAAAATTAATCCCACCATATGGCATGCCTAAAAAAAGATTGTGCTAAAATATCAAGCATCTGCAATGAGTAGTTGCTAAGAAAACTACGACCAAAATTTGTTATGTATGGTACTGACAGATGCACGGATAAACAGGAAGTTGACATCGAATTCGTTCAGAAATGAATCCCACCATATGACATGCATAAACAAAGAGTGTGTTAAAATTTCAAGCATCTGCAATGAGTAAATGCTGAGAAAACTGCAACCAAAATTTGTTACGGACAGACAGACAAACATACACACAGACAGACAGACAGACAGACACACACACAAGGGTAAAACAGTATACCCCCCTCTCCTTCGGAGCGGGGGTATCATTACATATTGCAGATGAAAAAAGGGTCTGAATGAAATCTGTAGTTAGTAAGTCTGTAATAACACAGCTTTTTATGAGATTGAATTATCTGCAAATAAGATATGTAATAGAATTTATTCTAGCATAAAATTACACTAAAGTTGTTTTTTTTCACGTAAATTTAAAAGATATCCACCCATTTCACAGGAATGCAATGTACAACCCATATAAACAAGGTTCAATTATTCAGTTTGGCCTAATCAATTTTCCATCATCCCAGAAAACCCAACCTACCATTTTTCCATCCCTGAAGATTTGGATTATATATTACAGCTGATCTATTGCATTTATCTGAGCTCTTCAAGAATTCCAGCATTTCTAGTTTTGATAACAATGAGTTGACAGCAGTCTCAGGTAGTAATGAGTCTGGGCTAAAACCACTTTCAGTTAACCAGGTGTTCAAAGAGAAATCTGAAAGTACAAATGGAGTCTAGAATTCACACATTCAATTACAGTTGAACTTTGGTATCTCAAACATGGATATCTCGAATACCATGAATATCTCGAAGTGATTTTGAAGTCCCAACTGCTTATTCCTTAAGTACTTTACCTTGGATATCTCGAATCCTTGGTTATCTCGAAGTATTTTCTCAGTCCCTTTGAGTTCAAGATAACGAGGTTTGACTGTATCTATAAAAAAATTGTCACTTTTTTTTCAAGAATAATCACCTGATATGAATCCAGTGCCCCATTCACAAAGAGTTTTAGGCAGTCTGACATCTTGAAGAAGGTTTATGGTATCTAAGTTACATGGTCCAACTCCATAGCAAATTCTGATGCTGGCTGTAATTCTGTAACTCTTCTCGACAGGGACATCATCCACCTTAAATCTTTGGAAAAAAGAACTTACATTTTTTTTATGTAACTAAAATCATAAAGAATTCCACAAAATATATGATAAAGTAAATATTGACAAAAAATTATTACAACTGCAAACAAGTATTGCAACACTTAAAAATTAATATTTTCACTTCAAAACTTACTCAAACTGAACTACACTCATCAAGTATCGTTTTTCTGTAACACCTAGAAATATCAAAGAAATCATGTGCATATGTTAGTTTCTAGTGCATCAAAATACATGTTGAATAAATCTTTCAAGAATTTAAGGTATCTCTTAGGGATGCTATAGAGTATTCGAATACTCAATTATCGCTTGGTCATACCAACTATTGACAAAACCGGTATATTTTTTCCCCCTCAGTTACTCATTAAGAATGTACTGTTTAATAGTAATTCTATATACTAGTTAACAAATTAGGAAAGTTTTTTTTCCTCGAGTTAGTCTATTGGTGTCAAAGCTTAGATCCTCCTCTGATGTGGATTAAATTATTTTTTTGTTTAATTAAAGAATGATTAAATATTTGATTATACATTAAAATGGGGAGAAAAAGGTGTGAGTACTTTGAGATTTCTTTTGATGTCTAGTATGAATTAATTTCATGATTGGATTTGTTGTTTGCACAAAATTTCACCCTTAAAATTCATTGCAAGCTTTTTTGATAATAAGAACCCTTTAACTGTTTACCATAATTTAGCTGAATTTAGACACAGTTTAAATGGCACCACATGATAAATTAATTACATAGACACATGTATTAATGACTTGAGAAGAAATGAGGAGCTATAGTTTTTGATAAATTGTATTTACTAGTACATGAAATATGTGGTAAGAAACTAGAGGTACTGTGAGCAAGCTCACAAAATAATACCCCCCGCCACAATTCTTTTTTAAAGTGCTCATTCAAATTTTGTAAATATGGCCTTGAACTTGCCAAAAAGACCTGGGTTTATAAAAATGACACATTCTCTGGTCATTAGTAATCTTTCAGTGAAATATGGACATGCAATGTTTCTCCATTAGAAAATTAGAGACCTGTTATGAATTTTACACTTTTCATACAGTGACCTTGAACTTACTGGAATGACATTAGTCAAAACATGACATACCCTCAGGTCATAAACAATCTCTGTACCAAGTTTGAGCTTACAATGATTTTCCATTATAAATCATTATTTTCCTTGATATAAAGAGTGTACAAGCAGTCTGAAAAGGACATGAAAACTGACTTCATGATGAAAAAAACTATTTTAATGGGTTCTTGACTATTGCTTATCTATCCAAATTATTCAACATGCCTATCCAAGTGAAACTGACATCTCTAGTATCTTTGTTTCTATACTTCAAAATAATTAAAAGTATTAATAAAATTTTGTATCACATTTCAGGTTATCAAAGTTATACTGTTTATCAAGTTCAAACACTAAAGCACTTACCAAAGGAATATCCATTTAGATCAATGTCAACACTCAGTCTGTCTATTTGAAATTTCAAAATGTGGTGGCAGTCATCAAGTCTGACTCCCACAGTAAATTGATGCCTCAGTACAGAATTCTCTGCCAGACAACATGTCACTCCTGTACAGTAGTCAGGTATGTTACATCTTATTGAAGATGGAAGAGTCGGAAAAGTGGAATTCATGTCTACCTTGCAATCTGATATGAAAATCAAATGTTTTGAAACAAATAAATTTGGGAAATTTTCAAAAATCATTGGTTTTTTTGTATGCTTTGAAATCATTACAAAAAGATGTGTTTTGAAAGAATTTCAGAGAAATTTGTATTTAGTAACCATGGCAACACTGTTCATCTCAATCATAAACCCATACATAGAATTATCTTAAAGTAGTCTACTTGTGCACCAAGATATATTGAAATTCCGAACAAAACTGTGGGAGGAGTAGTATCTTGAAAGAATTTCACAGAGATTTCTGTTTATAGTAACCATGACAATACCTTTCAATAAAATAAAATTAAAATTGATAAATAGAATTACGTATACTTTATACTTATGTATCAAGTTATATTGAAACTGACCAAAACTATAGGAAGAGTATAGTGCTTTGAAAGAATTTCACAGAGATTACTATTTTTAGTAACCAAGCAACACTGTTCATGGAAATCAAAATCCGATAAAAGAATTATGTATCTTAGTGTAGTCTACTTGTGTACCAAGTTATACTGAAAATGAACTAAAACTGTAGGAGGTATAGCATTTTGAAAAATTGTTTACAGACAAATAGACAGACAGAAGTACATTTTACTATCACATAAGCTCTTGTAGTCTCTGATCATGTGACCTAAAAGTATACTTGCTAACTGAATACAATTATGACATGATATCTAGTATACAATAGTGTTGCAAAATTGGACCAAATTTACTATCAATTATCAAATTGAATTAGTGGCATATGATTGATTGTAACATTGATAGTTCTAACGTTTATTAAAGGTTACATTAAATAAAGTTGACTATGTAAATATTCAGATATCCTCATAAATGAAAACAATTTTTCAATACAAATCTGCAACATCAACAGCAAATCATACTTAGTTGGAATGTTTGTCTGCCATTTACAAGTCGGGAGAAATAACTAAAAGTAATGTCCTTTGATAATGTTAAGAGATAAACCAGTTTGGTTAAAAAAGTATATCTTCAACAAAATTAGCAACTATAAATTCTGATGTTTTCTATCGATTGTCGCTGAAGTGCTGCCTTCAGCCATGATTTTTCAATAGTCGGCAACTATCGTAACAACACTATAGAACACAATATATACATGTTCCTCATCTTTAATCTCTGGGTATTTTAAGAAGAATGTTTTGGGTTTTTTTTCAATTTTTTTTTAAACATTTAGCTTAATTAATAGCAAGACAAACTATACAGTAAAGTTTGAAACCTCTTGAAAAGTGTAATCATTTAAACTAACCATTTTTCCATCCTTTATTGTTAGCTGGACTGTATGTTGTGGATGTGAAGGAACAAGACTCTTTGTTAAGGTATGACCTTATACCCAGCTTATCCAAGAGAGCATCCCTGTTTAACTGTGAGAGAACAGAACCCTGAGGAAGTGAAACATCCTGGTACCACTTTGTCAGATTAAAATCTGAAAAATAAAAGTGTGTCATTCAAAAATCTCATTTAGCACAAATAATAAAACAGTTGAACTTTGGTATCTCAAACACCGATATCTTGAATACCATGGATATGTCAAATTAATTTAGAAGTCCCAACCGCTTATTCTTTAAGTATTTTACCCTCAATATCTCAAATCCTTGGATATCTCAAAGTTTTTTCTTGGTCCCACCGAATTCGAGATAATGAGCTTTGACTGTACATTGTTTTAATAACGCATTTATTCAGCACTTACTTGGAGTTGAGAATTTCTCAGTCCAGTCACATATTCCCTTGGGAAGAAGTGTATCATTGAAGATGTCAACATTTATGATGCATTCCTTATCATCTGAAGCCTCAAAACAAGCCTTCAAGGCCATGGACACTTTGAAGTGTCTCTCTGTTTTCAAATCTTCTATCTTGTAGCTAAATTAAATCAGTTTGTGATATCAGAATAATCATTTTCAAAATTGAACTTGGAAATATGAATATGAATAAATTCAAAGTGCCTTGCAAATGAAATGCATTGTAATTCTTTTTTAAAAATGAAAGATTTTCAGGTTTTTGACAATTTAAAATGCAAAGCAAAAAAAATTAACTTACTCTATCCGTACCACACTGTTCAAATAAAATTTCTTCTCAATTCCTGTAAAAATACATAACAATGCATAAATAAAAAGAATATACAGTGTTATAGAGAGATCAGAATGAATATACTGTGAGGATCATACAAACCAAATGAAAAGTCATCCATGCTTATGTTAAAGGACAACATTTCAATGCTGACCGATATCCATTGGTTACAAGCGTCCACTATGACAGAGGTCTCAAAAGACCTCTGTAAAAAGTCAATGTCCATACAACAACTGACAGCAGTGCAAGTGTCCTTAATCAGACAAGAAACAGGGTCTGTGATTGGGCTGGTCAACACCTCCATCTGACAATCTATAAATAAACAGTGTGTTATATGAACTCCATAGCTTAAAATGTCATTATTTCATGAATTTACTGATGAAGAGTAATCTGAAAGAAAGCATATCTAAATGGAGAAACCATCTGTTCATATAAGAATAGTAGTTTACACTAGGTACCTGATTTCCATCCATTAATATGTGGGCTATATACTGGACCTGCTCTCTGACATGGTATTTCTTGGATGTACTGAGCAATGCCTAGTTCCCCCAGCAGTTTACTAGCAGCAAGTTTTGACAACTGTGAACCAATGCTTACCCCATTGTCACTATACCACTTTCTCAATGAGAAATCTGTTTTAAACCAAAAACAACAAGATTTTACAGATAAAAATTATTGTCATATTCAAAATATAGTAAATTAATGAGACAGAAAACCTATAGTTTGAATGAGACCTTTTGATATTTACTGTTGAAAGCAATCCCTGGGAAAATTAGAAAATTTATACTGAAAAAAAAAGAAATCAGTTCTAAAAAACCAACCTGGAATTGTGTAAGGAAGATCCCAGTTACATCCAGGTTTAGGAATTAACAGTCTATCCAGTAGATTCACATCAAATAAACATGTGTTTCTTTCAAAGCAGATCTTAAATCGTAGAGACATTTCCAACACTGTCTTGTTCACTTTCTCAATCTGAAATCTATAAGAAATAAAATAAGAAACATTTTTATATTGCTTGTATTCTATATATTAAATATCTGAAAAACATTAGCATCTAGGGCACTCACAATGGAAAAGGTGAATGAAAATTCTTTTATGAACAGACAGGCAGAAAGACAGGCAGAAACACTTCTTCATTACATAAGGTCTTCTGATCACCAGAACCCCTGACTCAGGAGCCATGAAATGTACAATTTTGAAAGAGGCACACTTGCTCATCATAACTTTGCACTTAGTTTGCTTGCTTAATACAGGAGCAGAGAAGAAGATTTTCAAAGAAAATATACATTTTCACTTTCAGATCAATAGATCCCCCCCAACACACACCACCAGAACCCCTGACCCTGGGGCCACAACTTTCACAATTTTGGAAAAAACATCCTTGCTCATTATAACCACTTAGTTTATTTGCTTAATACCAAGATTTCCAAAGAATGTACACATTTTCACTATATGATCAACAGAGCCTCACCCTAACTCCAGAAAAGGGGCCATGAATAACATGATTTTGGAAGAGGGTTCAATGCTTATTTCAGTCATGCCAACAGTTTAACTGCTTAATGTCCAGGAGTAAAGAATGAGATTTTTAAAGATTTCATTATATTTGGTGGTTTTAGCCCCACCCCTCAGATACCAAATTTATGATGTCATATTTCTAGAAAGGCTCCTCTTTATGCCATTTTCTTGCATGATTTATCACAATCATACAGTCAACTCATATTTAAGCCAATTTCAAAACTTTTTGAAAACATTAATTTTTTAGGACACAATAACGCAAAACCATATACATATTTCTTTGTTTGTGGAGAGTGTGGGGAGTGGGGGTGTAATACAAGTATTCAACAGATTTTTGTGTAAAGTAACTTGCCACAAATTACATTATTTTTTTTGCATCTTTATGACCTTTTGAATGCATTATATAAACAAACTTTTCATCTTGCAGCCATTTACATGTACATGTACTTTCTCTGCAGCAAGAATAAACAATGATCTTGACAAGGCATGACTACATTTTTATTAAAACCTATGTATGAGATGCTGTCGATTGTACTTTTGAACCCTAAATCACAACAGAACACTTCATTTTTGTCAATACGCTTTTTCTGTTGTAAATACTGCAATAAATAAATGCATACACATACCGTAATTTTTGGAAGATAGGTCAATACTTTTTTCTCAGAACTGTTGGGGTCGTCCTATTTAAAGAATCTATCTGTGTAAGGCTCAAGTTTACGAAAAATGACCCCAAATCCGTAAAATTTACGTCAATTTCAAAACAAATCTGTACAATTTTCGTAACTTTTTAAATTATTTTACTGAGAAAAAATAATACATAAAAAAAATTAAATATATATTCCACTGATTTCTTGCAAATTAAGTTCCTTAAATATCCATCGATGTACCAAAAAAAAGTTATTCAATCATCTCATAAATAATGTTTCATCAAAGTATATTTAACAACATGTCATCTGTCTCCATCTTGTGAAGTTGGAAGTCGCATTCGTTCACTAAAAATAAAACCGCAACCGTATCAAAATTTAGAATATGGAGAAGTTTTCACAATCACAATTTGGTAAATAATCGTCTTTTTTTTTTTTTTTAACCATTTATGTGTATCGATGAATTGAAATAGTCTACCTAAATATCTTTTTCATTGTCTTGTGATCTTTTTTTTTTAAAATATAAAATGCGTGAAATAAATTGTTGCCAGAAAATCCCAAATTTATTTATGAAATATACGGCTAGTCATAAAGTTATTTCATATCTTATTAACTAAACAAGAGGCCCATGGGCCACATCGCTCACCTGAGCACATTGGCTTGGCAAAAGCACAAATCAGTTCAGTATTGAAAAGATTACCGGTTGCGTGGGGGGGGGGGGGGGGGGCTTGAATTTTAAACTACTTGATGATGCTTCCATGTCAATATAACAAATGGCTTTGTTGTACTTGAGAAGATTTTCAAAAATTTTGATCCCCCATTGTGGCTTCTCCTTATCCAAGTGGTCATCATTTGAACAAACTTGAATCTACACTATCTGAGGATGCTTCCATATCAATATGACTATACATAGCTTTTCTGTTCTTGAGAAGAAATATTTTTTCTATATGTTCTTATGTAAAACTTTTGATCACCCATAGCTCCCCCCCCCCCCCCCCCCCCCCCCCGGTCATCATTTGAAAAAAATTGAATCTACACTATCTGAGGATGCTTCCATATCAATATGATCAATAAGGGCTTTGCTGTTGCTGAGAAGAAGATTTTTAAAAATTTTCCTATATATTTCTATGTAAAACTTTGATCCTCCATTGTGGCCCCACCCTACCCCTGGGGGTCATGATTTGAACATACATGAATCTACACCTCCTGAGGATGCTTGCACATAAATATGACCAATCAGGGCTTTGCTGTTCCTGAGAAGAAGATTTTTAAAGATTTTCCCATATACTATACATCTATGTAAAACTTTGATCCTCCTTTGTGGCCCCACCCTATCCCTGGGGGTCATGATTTGTTCAAACTTGAATCTATAATATCTGAGGATGCTTCCATATAAATATGACTCATCATGGCTTTGCTGTTCTTGAGAAGAAGATTTTTAAAGGTTTTTCCTATATATTTCTATGTAAAACTTTGATCTTCCATTGTGGCCCCACCCTATCCCTTGGGGTCATGATTTGAACAAACTTGAATCTACACTACCTGAGGATGCTTCCATATAAATATGACTCATCATGGCTTTGCTGTTCTTGAGAAGAAGATTATTTAAGGTTTTTCCTATATATTTCTATGTAAAGCTTTGATCCTCCATTGTGGCCCCGCCCTACCCCCAGGGGTCATGATTTGAACAAACTTGAATCTACACTACCTGAGGATGCTTCCACATGAGTTTCATCTTTCCTGGCCCAGCGGTTCTTGAGAAGAAGATTTTTAAAAGATGCAATTAATTTTTCACTAATTCTTCATTATCTCCCCTTGCAAGAGGGTATGGCCCTTCATTTGAACAAACTTAAATCCCCTTCACCCAAGGATGCTTTGTGGGAAGTTTGGTTGAAATTGGCCCAGTGGTTCTTGAGAAGAAGTCAAAAATGTGAAAAGTTTACAGACAGACGGACAGCTAGACAGACGGACAGACGGACTACAGACAAAATGTGATCAGAAAAGCTCACTTGAGCTTTCAGCTCAGGTGAGCTAAAAAGTGCACTTATCTTCCTCGTACCCAAGAGGTACACTGATTTATTCAAAGATTGGCTTCTGTTTGAATTTTAATTGACAGATAAAGGGATATACACAGACGTACAAAAAGGTGTTGACACCTGTGTTGGTTTAACCACCTGCGGGGCATGATTAACAGCACGTGCTGTAATAGGGGTATTAGTGCTACACGTCATTGAACATACAAAGCTGAGAAATTCATGATGACTGTTAAATTGCAAATGTACTCTTAATTAAATTTATTTTTACAACAATATCACAGGCCAAATTATAGTATGAAAATACGATTAATTTCAATTGCTCACTATTACATGTAATAGTCATTTGCGTGCTTTAGCTAATCCCTAATACAAGAATTATAAAAATGGCGAAGTTATCGAAGTTAATATTGTAAATAATGCCTATATATATATGTTAAGAATGTGTCCATGATGTTTAAAAATGGAAATTATTATTATCTGGTCTGGGGTATTTCCCTAATTTATAGCTGTCTTATACTACCGTATTTATGGATACTGTTTAATGACAGAGTCAAACTACGACGGCATTGAACAGGCAAGTTGGAGAAAATACGTTGTATAGCAGAATTCAAGGAAGTTTCGACAAAAGAAGCTTTTTTTTTTTTTGCATTAAACACTATTAAAATGCTTTACTGAAAAAATACAATTTTATTTTCTTAATACGATAATATCACAGGGTAAGCCAAGAAGTTCACGTTCTGATACGTAGTATCTATGTAAGAATCTCTAGAAAATCGATAAACAACGCCTCGTCCTATGTTCCGAATTCGTCTTATTTATGGATATTTTAAAAATTAGAGCTAAAAATGAGCCTTTCGACCTATATACCCCATCGACGTATACCCCAAAAATTACGGTACACACTCAAGTAAATTTTTACATAAATTCTCAATTCTGCACCTTTTCAATTTTACAGGAATTATTAAAATTTTCTTACTCTATCTGGACTACATCACTCAATCGAAAATGGTCCTGCACACCTACAAGAGAAAGAAAAAAAAATCAAATACTTTTAATCATACCTTATTTATTCACAAGAACCTTATTAAAACAAAATTTCAAGACAGGAGATTCCAAAAAGTTACTTGTCAATGCATGCATTTAGTAATAGAAAGTATGTCCAATTATTTTTCAAAATAAGGACATTTGAAAAATGCCTTACAATTAAATTCAGTGATGCTATATCATAACAAGAGGTCCATATGGGCCGCCTTGACGGAGTATCATGGCTTTCTCATTAATAGTATCAGAAAGTATGTCCAGTATTAATTTTAACACTGAGAACAAGATAATATGCCTTATGTATAAATACAGTGATGTTATATATCAATTATAATACAACTTCCTCAGGCTATGTCCACTTTTGTCCCACCTGGAACTTGTTTGGACTTACAGGTGAGGACTCTATGCATTCATATTCATGCATCTTAATTGTCTCCTAGAAATTAAGGCTAAAAGAGGATGAGGTACACTGTACAATAAATTTCAATATATGACAACTGAGCCTCACTTTGGGGCCTGATCCCTGGTCCTGGTCCCAGGGACAAAAATTTTACTTTCAATGTATGATAGCCTCACCCTGGGGCCTGAAACATTAAATTTACCAGAGGGCAAAATCTGGCAGAGGACTTCAGTGTTTATTATAATCATGCAAAATAGCTTGTTTGCTAGATGTTCATGAGCGAATAAGATTTTCAAACAAGCAAAGCAATTTCAATACATGACTTACTTAGCCCCACTCTTTGGCCTGAATGCTGCATCCAGTAAGCAATATTTTTGTAAATGGTTAAGTATTCAATGTAATCTTGCAAAAAGTTTGCCTGACACTTGTCCATGGGTAAGAAGAATAATTTCAAAGTTGTAATGATGTTTTTTTTTCTCAATATTTTCTTATATGATCTATCAGTTTGCCCACTGGATGTTATTTTAGCAAAGGATGCATTTATTTATTTGTTTAATACATATGAACAAGGGGGCCGTATCCTGAGGCCTGAACCCATGGGCTATGAATTTCACAATTTTGGTTGAAGGCTCATTACTTATTATAATCATGCCAACAGTTTGACTGCTTGATTTTGAGGTGTAAAGGATTTTTGAAGACTGCTTTAGTTTTGGTGGTTTTGGCCACATCCTGAAGGCCCCAAGCTAGCAAAGACCATGAAATTCACCATTTTTGTTCAACTGTACCCATACATGCTATATACCAAAGTTGATTGAAATTCATTCAACAGTTACATAGAAGAAGCTGAAAATGACCGACAGATGACAAACAACATACACAGACGAACAAAAACATTAGCATGAGATTGACTCAGGTGACCTGAAAACTCAAGTTGTCCTACATGTAATGGTACTGATATACCCCTTGGGGACACAGTAAATGTAACTCTACAGGAAATAAGCACCTCTTTATATCACTTACCATATGAATAAGAGAAGAGGGTTCTCTCATATGTAAAGTTTTCTACTCCAACTTTTAGTGTCTGTAGACATAGGTCAAGGTAAAGGAAGAAGTGAATGGTTTGTTGTAGAGGATCCTGTAGATCTAGACAACATTCAACATCTGTACACTGACTCTTTAAGTGGCAACTCAGGGGGACAGCATTAGCAATTCCTTGAACAAACCCCAGAGCTGATGGACAATCTGTCATAAAACAAAATTATTCTAAAATTGTAATAACATGTACATGTACTTAGCTCAGCTTCAAATCTAGGCTTTGACATTGCTGTAATATTCCAAACCTAATTTCCAGCCCTGATTACTAGGAGATTCTGGTTTGTAAACAGATGACATTCTATTGCATTGTTTGTCTTTTGGCAGGAGAAAGTTTGTGATTCCTAGCACTTCCTTCAAGATGGAAAGTTGAGTAGCTGAGAGTGATGAACCAGCAGAAAGAGACATGTTCCTGTACCATTTATCAAGGGAAAAATCTGAAAATAACAAGTATTCAAATGAATGTTTTTTAAATCTTTCAAATGAATGTTTTTTAAATCTTAAGCACATTACTATAAAACAAAACTGACACATACAGGCAAAACTGCTTTGTTGATTCAAGTAACTTTACGCTCACTGAAAAACAGAACTTACTTCTTATTTTCAGAATATCTAAAAATGAGGACTATTTTGAATCATCTGGGTGTAATCTTTCTGATAATGCATACAAAGTCATGAATTTGAAAGACTGCAGTAGACCAGTTTTTTTTTTTAGAAAAAGATCTATGATACACCTACATTCCCCTATGTGACCCCATGTACATGTAAACAAAATGTAAAACTTAAGACTATGATTGAAACTCCATCTCTGCCTCTTTGCAAAGATTTGAAGATATTTTAATCTGTACTACATTATGTTTCAACCTAGTTTTTTTTCAATTCTGGAAATGAAAGGGGGGTTATGCCTATTCAATTTATAATGCTTAAACCTCCCCAGCCAGAGGATAATTTGTGCTTACGGAAGCTGTTTTACTGTCATTCTGAAAACAAGATATCTTATTTCAGAGAGAACACTTTATGAAACATCATTAATTCAAATACACTGTATTGCAATAAACTTACTTGATAAATTCATTGACCAGTCACATGCAATTTTTGGTAGGTGTAGATCTTTAGCTATATCCTGTGAAAACACACAAGATCTGTTTTTCTCCAAACACACCTCCAACTTCATGTTCACTACATATTTAGCATCTTCAACAAGGTCCTCTACATGGTACCTAAAGATTTGTCAAAACATGATGTTTGTGATGTCCATTCTTTTTTCAAGTTGCCAATTTGAATGAACATAATTTCAGTTTTCTTAATACAATAATTGTACCTCTTTTTTCAGTTACAATTTAAAGACAGTGCATATCATAAGGACACTAACTTTGCTATACTTACTCTAACTTGATAAATTCTTGCAACCAAAACTTGCTTTTTGTCCCTAAAAAACAGGAAGGTCATTCTTGTTATCAGTTTGAAGTTCCTGTCTTTCACCTTATCATATTTACACACAAAAAAACAAAACAGTCTCAAAATTCAAAGTTTATGCTTTTCATCTAATAAAATCTCAACATTATTCAATTACAATTCTGAGCAATGTCATTCTGGTGCATGGTGGACTTCTTTGGGCTTTAACTAGTTGAGTGATAGACAAAAATTATAGAAGAGGCATTCTGAAAGAATTTTACAGAAATTTTTATTTTTAGGAACTATGGCTACATTGTTAATCAAACTGATATACAGAATAATGTACCTGAATGTAGTCTACTTGTGTACCAAATTTTATTGAAATTGGATTAACTAGGGATGGCAAAGGTTAAGCAGTTAACCGACTAATTGGTCAGAAAGGTCGTAACCAGTTGCAATTTTCTTAACCGGTTAAGTTAATATTTTTTGCGATATATGTACTTTTTCAATATTTTTTTTTTCTAAATTAAACCTTATACTCTGAATCTGAAATTCTACAATTGACCAATTAAAGAATTCACAAGACACTAACGCTGTCTAATCAACTCTCCATATTTACTAGTCATTTAACCATGAATAAATACTAAACAAAGTTTAAGTACCCCAGTTGGCCTATATAAAATGAAAGAAAAAGTGAGCAAGCTCACACACCCCACGCTCCTCCAAAATTCGACAATGCAACAAGTAATGAATGGCACAGTGCATTTTAAATACACAGTATAATTCAAAAAAGGGCATTACTTGCAAAAAAACATCACATCAAAAACTTCTTGCATATAAGGACATTCAAATCTTTGTATGTTACAAATTTAATTGGGCTGAAGTTTCTAGATAAATAATGGAATCAAAATTTCTTGGTAATATACAAATCTATACATTATGTCTGAAATACCTACAAAGTTTCAGGAAATTCAGTGCAGGAGTTATGCTGACAAACTGTTATTTAAATTCCTCAGTGATTTCGATTTGTTAATGAGTGTAAGTCCATGTCTTTCACATGACAATTTACACATTTAAATAATTGATGGAAACAGAATTATGATGTAGTCACATGAATTTGATTATATACTTTACTTATGAAATTATTTAAGGCAAAGCACCAATTTGAGAGGGGGGGGGGGGGGGGGGGGGTTTGTGCGTGTGTGTTAAATCATTAATATTTTGATCTCAAAATCAATAGGGGTCTTTTAAGGTCATAAAATATTTCATATAAAATTTCATTAAAAAAGCTGATTCCAGTGGATTTCCTTATTACCTAGCTGGAAAGTTTAAAAATAATGGAATCAGAATTTCCTGGTAATATGCACATCTACACACTGTGTACTAAATATCTGCAAAGTTTGACCAAATTCTGTGCAGCGGTTTATGAGGAGTTGCGCTGACAAACTGTTCATCTCTATATTCAAGTTATGGCCAAAAATCTAAGTTGAATAGGCCAAAATTCCCAGAAAAAAAAAGGAATCAGAATTTCCGGGTAATATGTACATCTACACATTGTGTGCTAAATATCTGCAAAGTTTGACGAAATTCTGTGCAACGGTTTATGAGGACTTGTGCCGACAAAAAACAGGACTGACAGACTGACTGACTGACAGACTGACGGACGGGTCAAAAACATTATACCCCACGCAACTTGTTGCGTGGGGTATATTAAAACTCGGGTTTTGTTCATCGGTCATCAGTCAGCAAGTGTGTAGAAGACCTCCCTTTAGTGGTGATGTGACAATGGTGCAAAATTCCTACAACTTTAAATTTTAGCGGGAAAGTATCCTGTGATTCTCAAAACACCATTCTGTGCCATCAAGTGATTTTTTGTGAATAAGTTGCAAAGTCATCAGTCACGATCAGTGGTTAATAAAATCATTTTTTATGTACTATATACTATATAGTAGAAACAATTTTGATAAATTATGGTTTGATTTTGAATGCAATAATATTCATGTTCATATTTTTTTTTTTACCATGATTAAAAAGTAAAGAAGTTTGATTATCACAGTTAAGGAATATTTAAACAAATTGTTTTGTATAATATATATAACTTGAATGCCGTAATTCATAAGAAAATTACAAACAAGTTGTATTTGTTCAATTGATTGGTTACTCAGTCAGAAGAATTTATGACTAACCGGTTACAAAAATTTATCCGATTGCCATCCCTAGATGAAACTGAAGGAGAAGTAGAGTTTTGAAACAATTTTAGAGAAATTTCTATTTTCTTAGTAACCATAATAAAAATGGTTACCAAAACCAACAAGAGGCCCAAGGGCCTTAACGGTCACCTGAATATAATACAACAATTTCGAAGTTAAATACACTGATAGATGAAGCAATGTGCCCTAAAGCAAGAGAAGTAGGAAGATCAGGATCAACAAAATAATTAGTCTAGTATTCAGTATCAACTCATAAATTAAGTTCTAATCTGTCCCCCACTTAACACTAATCACCATGCAGACTATTGACAAACTATTAGTGCTTCTGCACTATTTTTATACCCATATTAAGACCTCTAGCACTGACCTCTCTTATGGTCTTTGAAAAACTTTTAATAAGATAAGTTATTTTTGTCTCATTTTTATTTATCTATTACTTACAGGTCTACCTGATTATTAAAACTAATATTGAAATCAGACCAAAACTGTAGGAGGAGTAGCGTTTTAAAGGAATTTCACAGAAATTTCTATTTTTAGTAACCATGGCAACACCGTTCATCGAAATCAAAAACTGATGCACTAAATTATGCATCTTAGTTTAGTCTACTTCTGTGCCAAGTTATATTGAAATCAGACCAAAACTGTAGAAGGAGTAGCGTTTTAAAGGAATTTCACAGAAATTTCTATTTTTATTAACCATGGCAACACCGTTCATCAAAATCAAAAACCGATGCACTAAATTATGTATCTTAGTATAGTCTACTTCTGTGCCAAGTTATCATGAAATCAGACCAAAACTGTAGGAGGAGTAGCGTTTTAAAGGAATTTCACAGAAATTTCTATTTTTAGTAACCATGGCAACACCATTCATCGAAATCAAAAACCGATGCACTAAATTATGTACCTTAGTGTAGTCTACTTGTGTGCCAAGTTATATTGAAATCAGACAAAAACTGTAGGAGGAGTAGCGTTTTGAAAAATTGTTTACAGACAGACGGACAGACAGACAGACAGACAGACAGACGCACGGACGACGGACACCTTACTATCGCATAAGCTCTTCTGGTCTCTGACCAGTAGAGCTAAAAATTCTGTTCAAAGCTCCCATTTTCATCATAGCTAAGCAATTTATTTATCAGCTCAACACTAAGGAGCAGACAGGATTAATTAATGATTAATTAATAGAATTAATGCTTTTTCACTATATAATCAATAGAGCCCCCCCCCCCTCCTCAAGAACCCCCCAAACTGAGGCCATATATTTAAAAATTTTGGAAGAGGCATCCTTGTCTATCATAATCATGCACTTAGTTTGTTTAAATAATCTCCAGTAGCAGAGAAGAAGATTTTCAAAGAATTAATTATAGAACCCCTGACCCTGGGGCCATGAATTTCACAATTTTGGAAGAGGCACTCTTGCTCATCATAACTATGTACTTAGTAACTTTATTTAATACCCAGGAGCAGAGAAGAAGATTTTCAAAGAATTAATGCATTTTCACTATATAATCTATAGAGCCCCACCCTAACACCAGAACCCCTGACCCTGGGGCCATGAATTTCACAATTTTGGAAGAGGCACTCTTGCTCATCATAACTATGTACATAGTAACTTTATTTAATACCCAGGAGCAGAGAAGAAGATTTTCAAAGAATTAATGCATTTTCACTATATAATCTATAGAGCCCCACCCTAACACCAGAACCCCTGACCCTGGGGCCATGAATTTCACAATTTTGGAAGAGGCACTCTTGCTCATCATAACTATGTACTTAGTAACTTTATTTAATACCCAGGAGCAGAGAAGAAGATTTTCAAAGAATTAATGCATTTTCACTATATAATCAATAGAGCCCCACCCTAACACCAGAACCCCTGACCCTGGGGCCATGAATTTCACAATTTTGGAAGAGGCACTCTTGCTCATCATAACTAGGTACTTAGTTCTTTTAATTAATACCCAGGAGCAGAGAAGAAGATTTTCAAAGAAATAATGCACTTTCACTATATGATCTATATAGCCCCACCTGGGGCCAGAACCCCTGACCCTGGGGCCATGAATTTCACAATTTTGGTAGAGGGCTCAATGCTTATTACAATGATGCCAACAGTTTGACTGCTTGATGTCCAGGAGTAAAGAAGAAGATTTTTAAAGATTGCATTATTTTTGGTGGTTTTAGCCCCACCCCTCAGGCCCCAGGGGGGCAGGGACCATGAAATTCACAATTTTTGTTCCCCTTCACCTATAGATGCTATATACCAAATTTGGTTGAAATTGGTTGAGCGGTTCTAGAGAAGAAGTTAAAAATGTTCAAAAGTTAACTCACGACGGACGACGACGGACGAAAACAGATAGCAATAGGTCTCCTGAGTGACTCAGGTGACCTAAAAAGAAAATAAAAAAGGTCAGAATTATGTATTTAAATTAATAATCCTATCTGCTTGTTTAATACACTTATGAAAGAATTATTCAAAAATTTTTAATTATAGTATTCTATTCGTTGGTTTTTAATTTCTTGTAACCAAGGCAACACCAATGATATACAGAATTCTGTACTTATTGTAAGCTGCTTTAGTACAAATTTTTATTGAATTATTGAAACCTGACAAAAACTGTGTGAGTAGCATTTTAAAAAAAAATTCACAGAAAAACAGAGAGAAGGATACCTTACCAATGCATTAGCTCTTCTGGTTTTTGAACAGAAGAGCTAAAATAAATTTATATACAGGTTTATTTAGTCCAGGTACAGGTCAAAGATGACCAATGGAATACTAGTTGACCCTCCCCCCCCCCTAATTTCACAGAAAATTTCAGTTTTAAAATACTCAAGTTATCTAGCAACTAAAAACCATCTTAACAAATTACTAGGGATGTCAACGAATATTCGAACATTCGAATATTCATTCGATAAGTTGATATTCGAATATGAATTTAAGATTCGAATATTCGGTGTTTTTCAGATTTCATAAAAAGAAGTACTGTGATTAATAAATTTTGATTGGAAAAGTGCTTGAATTATCCCTGTTTAATTTACTAGCGATCAATTTCGATCGCCCGATTTCTTTCACTATTTTCTTATCTTATATAGATCTACTAAATTATTTTGTTTCGAGTAAGGTGTTTAAGAATTATACAATAATGCTTTATGTATAATACAAAATGTACTTTCATAGTTTTTATTAGTTAAAAACGATCGGATCTAGAATCGAGGACAACGAAATGAAAACCTTAGAATGTTTATAAGACGTGAACAGTATACTTATCAAAACAAATTTAATTGATCATTCAAATAAATATCCGATAGAATTAGTCTGTAATTAATATTTAAAGGGCTCTATTTCAGAATTAATGTGCAAGTTACTTGATTATCTCGGGTTGTACATAATCCTGAATTATATATTCATTATCGGGAAATTAGTTAATTACCTAGGAAAATTGTCTAATGGAATTGTTTGTTTATATTTTAAAAACATTGTCTCAAAGATTACAATCATATCTCTTATTAGGCTGATAATTGTAATTAATTACACGTATTGAAATCTGAACAGTATGCGACTATCTTGTCTTTGGTAAGACGACTGTTTCCTCAGTTGAAGCTACCATAAATACACATGTATCATTTGTTAAAATTATACTTTTCTACATTTAAATCACTTATTTATTTCAAACATTGACAAGTATCAAATGGAATCTCTTATTGTACACCTGCAAAAGTTTCCATACAATTTTATTTCAAATATAAGAATACCTACACTAAACCTTTCATGAGAGTAGGATGATGCATTTAAAATATACCAGATTTTATTTATTTTATCGAATATTCAAATATATTCGAATACTTTCATTGAATATTCGAATATGAATTATTGACAAAATTGACATCCCTACAAATTATATTTACCATATGTATAGGCAAGCAAATTTATTTTGGTTCTGTATTCTTCAATGCCTATGACCATAGTTTTCTGGCATGGGTCAATGTCAATATATGCTTCAAAGTTTCTCCCTACTTGTGTAACCTCCATACAACAGTGTATTTCGGTGCATTTCTTGGAAATAGAACACAAAACTGGAAGCCCTGCAAGCTCTAGCTTTCTGTATGAAGAGTGTTTGGGACAATCTACAAAATGAAATTATATCTAAATTATCTTCCTGCATTTCATACAACTACACCAAAAGTGATTAAACCCCCAAAAACATTTTCAAGAAATGAGCAAACTAAATAATATCACTCATTGACATAGAGTGTTTACCCTACATTAGGAACTATAAAACTAGCTAAGTCATACAGAGCCCAAGGACAGTATTCTTCCTTTTGACCTTGATGATCGAGCAAATAGCCTTTATAGAAATTAAAGGGGCCTCTTTTAATTCTGTTGTAAATAATAAGTCTGCACCTTAAATAATTTTTCTGTACCACATAAAAAATAAACCCTTTTGACCTTGAGCTCTAAAAGAAATCTTTAAAGTCCAGCTTATAGACATCTTCCATACACCATTTCCATTTATAACATTACATATGATTGTCTTTAGGTTATAATATGTCAGGGTTATTGCAGTCACTGGTCATCCTACAAGTCTCCATCATGACCACTGACAAAATGACTTTCAAATCTATAAATCTTGTTTTTTTCTCATTCTCTACCTACACACTGAATAAAAAGCCTGTGATCAATTCAACAAATCTCCAGCGATGACCTCAACAATCTTGAGCTTTTGCCTCAACAATCTCGAGATTTGACCTGATTTTTTACCAGAAGACCCCAAAACAAACTAAGGGAATTGTCCTCTGTCTTCCACCTTTGTGGTGAATCTGTAAGCTGAAAGTCAGAGAAAAGTTGTGACAGACAAATGGACCAGTGATGCAGGACCCTAATTAAAATAGAGTTTCTACCATCCATCCATCCATTGCTGTTGCCCCCAGTTGCATCACACTGTTGTTTCTTTAAATAGCCTGCTATGCCCAGATATTCCATAAGTAGATCGGTAGCAGAAGGTATCAACCCCATGGAGGAAAATCCCATTGATTTCTTCCACTCCTCCAGAGAAAAGTCTTTAAAAAATACAAATAATCAGCGTACAGTATAAAATTCTTGAAACATTTAATACCAAAGATTCAGACTTCATATCTTAGTACATTTAATTTAATTCTGTTTGTAACGCTTTATTTGATTGGACAAAAAATTTACTTTATTTTGTATAAAATGGGTTGCCTACGTCACAATGACCTGCGTCAAAAACGTATCGATCTGCCTGACGTTACATTCAAATTTTGTACAAATTGAAGTCATTTTTTAAGGACAATTATCTTTTTTCTTACACCAAATGAATGAAAATTAAATTATATGGAATGAATTTAATAGCTACCCAATTACGGTATAAAGTGGGTTGGAACAGTTTACGCTTTTTTATAAACCGCTTCACGGTTTATAAAGTGTAAACTGCCCCAACCCAGTTTATACCGTATAAAATGGGTAGCTATTAAATTCATTCCTTAAGTAATTTATTTCAATTTTATGGTGTATTTCAGGTTTACAATGATCTTCAGAAATAGTTGGTTTTTCATCCCAATAAAATTTAATATTTTACCAGATATTTGTGCTGATGCAGCAAAGTCACACACATTCTTTGGCAGACGCTTTTCATGGAAGATGACTTTATCCATTAAACACGCTGACTTAGAATCAAAGCAAACGCTGAATCTAAGGTTGACAAGATACTGGTCCTCAGCTGATAAATCCCATATTTGGAACCTTGTAATAAACATTACGAAATACATTAAAAATCATTGCTTGCTAAACATCCATATATTCAAAGATACATTGTATAATAAATTTTCAAGACCAACTGATTCCCACTCTGGGTGGTCAATTCTGTGACCAAGGAACATCAAATATTCAAATCTCCATAAAGGTCTTACTGCTCAAACTGCTCATTATAGTTATGGAAAACAGTTTGCCTGCTACAGAATTTGAAAGTTAATTGCAATGTATTTTCAACTTAGTCCCAGTCTGTGCTCTGGAGCAGGGGTATTGAATTTAATAATTTTTGTAAAGGATGTACTTTTCATTATGATAATCCAAACCTACCCCTGCATCCTTTTAAGGTAGTTTTAATACATGACCAAATTAGTCTCCATCAGGGGCCTGAACCCTGGATCCAGGGCCCATAAATTTTAACCTCTTGGTAAAGAGTGAGTTCCTCATTGTTATCAGGCAAAGTTTACATGCTAGATATCCAAGAGAAAAGGTTCTCAAATGTGTAATGCATTTTCAATAAAGACCAACCTAGCCCACCCTAGAGCCCAAAACCAAATTTTAAAGGAAGTTATTGATTATAGATGCAATAATCTACTGCATTCTATCTGTACTTTCCTGAGATCTGCCTAAATAGAGATGCCAAAAATGCCATAATGTTTGTGCCTAGTACTGGTTAATGCCATTGGCCAACTTGTTGTGTGATGTCTGCTATGAAACATGCATTTTCTTTTTCATGACCACAGTTTAGAATCCTTTTTAAAAACAATTTTGACTATTTAGGATACAAAGTGAATTGCACACCTTGATAATGGCATTAAGCATTTTCAAATTTACATAAATTTTTTCTCCTATTCTTACTTGATGCGAACAACATTGACCAGTCTGACATCTTTTTCCACTCCAAAACTGTACTCCTGCATGTAGATCTGAAACTGGAATTTATCAATACCAAATCTAATGGTGAAGTTACAGGGATCAATGTCAAGGTAGGCATGGAAATTGTGGTGGATTGGCTCTGCTCCAATACAGCAGTCAATGCCTGTACAGGACTCTGTGATCTGACAAACCATGTTGCTGGGGAGTGTTGGGAGAGAAGAGCCAGACTGAGAGAGGTCCTTGGAACACACTGGAACGAAGAACTATACAGGTAACTTACACAGATACTGTATTTCACTAACCAGTCTCTAGTGTGATTTTTTTTTTATTTTGGTGATTTTACTGGAATACAAAATATTTACAGCAGCAGAAGTTGCCACACTTACATGCAATCAATTCTACAAAAAAAGGATAAAAAAAAATCATTAAATTTTAAGCTTACTGTTCCTATTTTTTAGATAAGGTTGCAATATAACAGATCAATGGATAAATCAAAAGAGAAAAACATGTATATGGCATATAAAACAGATTTTACAGACTTTCAGACAAAAAAAAAAAAATACACCAACCCTTTTTTATTCCATTTGTGTTGGGGACATACATTGGATCTATTGTAGAGCATGGAGGGGCATTCAGAAATGTTGGAAGACCAAGAGCCTCTTTTAGTTTATCAAGTGCCAAACCTTTAATCTGGTCATAAGTGTTTAGTGCATTATCCAACATAAACTGGTTCAGGGAAAAATCTTAAAAGAATTAAATAATCGAATGCAAATCAATCTCTCCTAAGAAACAAACTGTGATTTTCACAATCATGTAAAATGCAACAATTTAATACGGTATGTATACTGGACCATTATAAATGTCAAGCAATCTATGTATACATAGGCATTTTTGTAAGGTTTGAATGCTTGCTCTCTGCATTTAAGTTTGCTTACCCACTTAAACTTTTTCTTAGCTTCAAACATCATTATATTTTAAATACTTCAAAGTTTTATATCATTAATTTAAAAGATCTCTTAATGCTGTAGTATAAATACCCCCCCCCCCCCAAAAAAAAAATTTGTATACCTGGATTAAGGAAAGATGTTCCCCACACACAAGGTTGCTTAGGTAGCTTGGTTTGGTCCAGTACATTAATATTGACCAAACAGTTACCACTATCTTCAAAACAGACAGCTAAATCTACTGTAACCACATAAATTCCTTCACCAACATTATCCCAAATGGTGTACCTACAAGTCATTGACAAGTCATTTTTATTTTCAACAAGATGAATGCAAGCTAGTAGCTTAATTGCTGTACATCTATATAACTTTTTCCTGAGTTAATCAGGGATACTAAATCAGTATTAAAATTATATTGAAAATATTGTTGTTATACATAATAAGGACATGCAGTATTGTATACATTTTATAAAAGTTTTCTGATCAAAAATCATAAAAAATGTACCTTTATTGTAAGCAATATTAATTGACATAATTATATTGAGTATTCATTTGCATTGAATTGTGATGTGTTGCAATACATATGTATTTCATTTAAAATACAATAACAGGACTTGACATTAATGCTTGTCCGTTACCAGTGAAAAAAATTATGGACAAGTGAATATTGCTGGGCACTTGTCCGATTGGACAAGTGCATTTTAATGTAAAGAAGTCTCTAAATATTAAAAAAGAACGACTGTTGAAAGTTTACCAGTACTTTAAGACAGAAACAGTACATAAAATTCTAACTTTGATCCCGATAGGGATCGCTTTGTAATTGAGTACACTCGATCGGGATCGAAGTTCACTAATTGCCTACTACTGCAAAGGCATGGAACTTAGGAAGTTTGGATTCTGTTTTATGTTGACTGCATTTATGTTGTCAGGACAGAAAGTCTAGATAAAATTTTGTTTTATGTGTTTGTTATATTTATAAATAACATCATGCATATGTAATGGACTTTATTTTTAGTTTTCCAGTGGACCAGTATTAGATCTTTATTGAAAAACTTTCGGACAAGTGAAGTTGAAGTTCGGACAAGTAAATGCCTTGGTCACTTGTCCAAATGGACAAGTAGGAAAAAAGTTAAAGTTGAGCCCAGAATAAAATCTTTAAGTCATGTATCTCTTCTAACCAGGTGGACAATTCTGACAAAATATGAACCATGAAGAATATAAATTAATCACAAGCAAAATAAAAGATAAGAAAATCTATCTAAACATAAAGAAGGCAATTCAAGTTTCATTTTTAATATTTCAATACAAATTAAAGCCAGAATAAAGGGCATTAAAAGATCTTTAAGTATTTAATGTAGAATATGAAGTCTAAACATTACCATAACTTTATCACTCCCATTACTATAATTTCTTTCCTTTTACCTGAAAGAAAAAAGTAAACACTGTGAATTAGAGCATTTGTGATTAAATATTTATCACCACTAAATCTCTTATCATTAAAGTAACTATCCTGTTTAACTTTCCATACATGCACATAATTTCAGTAAATGTGTCTGGATCAGACACTGATGAAGAGAGAGTCCAACCAAAATTAAACTAACCATATTCAAATCCCTGTAAAGATATAGTTTCTGTGAGCTTCTCTATTCCAAAGATCATTTTCTGGTTACAGAAGTCAATATCCAGCTCAACCTCAAATGTCCTGCTGACTTTCCCAACCTCTACACAGCATCTGATTGCTGTACAAGTGTTTGTGAGGTGACATGTTGTTGTTCCCCTTATTTTTGGCAGTGGCAGTGTGACTGGACACTCTATACAAAAATAAAAGCTGTGTAGCTTCTATACAATCTTTTCACAGAAATGCAAATAATTGTTCAATTTACATTTATTACGTAGTATATAAGTGCAAATAGTATACATTCAAACATATGAGATTATTAACTAGGATCTGATGACCCTCCTAATGATCAAAAAATACAGTAATACTGTAATACATTTCTGATACACTTACTTGAGGACCACCCACTCTGATCCAGTTTGTTAACACTGTAAGGTGGTTCTGTCTGGTCACAGGCTGGATTCTTCAGAAAGGAATCCATGCCCAGCTTCTTAAACAAGGCAGCAGCCAGAGCTGTGGACAAACTTCCATCAAATGAAAGACCTTGGACATTCATCCACTTGATAAGAGAAAATCCTTTCACACTGAAGTCCATTTTGAGGTCACAGTTGAGAATAGGAATAAGAACTTGATTCAAGATGGGCACATCTAAGGTACAATCATTTGGTTCAAGACAGACTGCTACACTCATGTCCAATACATACTTCTTAGAAACTTCTAACTGGCTTGCCTTAAACCTAAAATAAGTTAATAATTTGGCTTCAACAATTTTGAAGTAAAGGGGTGAATTTATTCATTTGAAGAGATTTCTAATAGTTTGTTTTGCATTTATGAAATTTGAAGTGGCGAATTTTGATCACTGAAACAGTGAAATATAGACACATGGAAAAAAAATTGATTGAAGTTTATATTCACAATAATTAAAGGGTTTTACACAAGAATATTCAGGAAAAAATCTTTCAAATACTTTAATAGCAAGGCTGAGGCATAATTAAATCAAAGTAAATATGAAAACATCCCTACTAGTATAGATCCGAAGAGGCAAAATTAATTTTGTATACCGTAACAATTGGTTTAAAATTTTAAACATGAACTAGAGGTACTGTGAGCGAGCTCACAAAATAATACCTCCCACAACAATTTTTAAAAACTGCCCATTCAAATTTTGTAAATCTTTCAGTGAAATATGGACATGCAATGTTTCTCCATTAGAAAATTATAGACCTGTTATGAATTTTACACTTTTTCAATACCAGTGACCTTGCACTTGCTGGAGTGACCTTGGGTTAAGATCATGACACACCTTCAGGTCATAAGCAATCCCTGTACATAGTATGACCTTCAAGTGCTTTTCTATTAAAAAGTTATGGCCCAGACAAACAAATTATACTTAGTTTGCCAGTGATCTTGAACTTGCTGCAATGACCTTGGGTCAAGGTCAAGCCACATCCTTGGATCATAAGCAATCTCTGTACCAAGTATGAGCTTCCAGTGATTCTCCATTTCTAAGTTAAAGTCCGGACAAGAATTTTATATTTTTTCTGCCAGTGACCTTAGACTTGCCGGAATGACCTTGGGTCAAGGTCAAGACACACTCTTGGATCATAAGCAATCCCTTTGCTAAGTATGAGCATGATTCTCCATTACTGGACAAGATTGCACGGACAGACGAATGGACGACAGACAAGGTGATTCCTATATATCCCCAAACTTCATTTATGGGGGGTATAATAAATCTGATGATCAAATAAATATAATTATCAGGCATCTCCAGAAAAAATCTTTTAAAAATATTATATTCATTGCATGGCATGCATGCCTATAATCATCTTCACATATTAAGGTGCATTTGGAAAACTGCATTTGAGTATTAAGTAGCAAAATGTAAAATCATTTCAATGTAGTGTATATTTAAACTTGATATTTTCTTTACAAAAAGGGGTTTTAATTTCCATTTATCACAAAGAGAAGAGCAATTCAGGTGAGCATCATTGCAACTTCTTTATTTGATACATTATCATTTTTACCTGCACATTTTTTTTTTTCAAAAAGCATCTTTAATGATTATTTAATATACTTTGTCATGTGTTTTTGACAAACTTACTTGATGAATATTATATTGGTAATGGCAAAGGATACTTCTTTCCCTAAAATATGAGAAAGATAATGTTTTTCACATAACTTTAAATTGCTTAAAGGCAAAACTAATAATATATTATGGTATATCATATAAATAATTTGGGTAAGCTTCGACATGTATACACTCAATCTCAAAGTGCAATTTAGATAATGGCCATTAAACTTACAGTACTTTTCACTGAATACCGTATTCTCCCTATTCAGTGCCCCTGCCTACATAAGCACCCACTTGGATTCTTTTGAATCCACCAAGAATAAGGGCCCCCTTCCTCAAATACCTCTCACCATTTAATTTTACTAACAGAATTGGACCACTATGCTTTGACAATACTACTGTCATAGTTAGGGGCATAATGCATTCTAGATGAGGGTACTTTCATAAAAGTATATTATTGGATTTAATGCTATTCATGTCCTGTATCACAACCTAATTTTTATAACAGACAGACCTAATATACCAAGTGCCTCCTTTTTCTAATTTTCTAAGTCCCCAGGGTGCTTACTAAGACAAATGTGGTAAAAGCTGTTGGCAAAAACACATTTGAAAGGCTGCTCTATACAGAAAATGGATTAAATTCTGGGCTTTTCCAGCACTTTTTGGCATTGGGGCAAGGGCCATTAAAATTGGGAAAAATAGCAATCTTTTGGGAAATTTTGGAAAATCATTACATTAAAACTCATATTTTGGGTTGCCTGTGTTTGTTATAATCTCTTTGCTGTGCGAACAGGAACACAAGATGCAACTTTAGTTAAGGTCTTCTGACTTCCTTCGGAAGACCTTACTGTTTTTCTTCTGTTTCCTATTATTATTATTATTACCTTTTCATAGAACATGCGATTTCTCGGAAACTAATTGACCAATTTCAAAGATTTTTTCAGGTATGATGCACCATTATAATATATCTCCAGATCGTTTTTTCATTTTTTGAAAAATCACTTCCGGTCACATTTTTTTGTCCAATTTTCATTTTTCAAATTGTCATTTTGTCCATGCTTTTTCTTAAAAACAACTCAAGATACAATCATGATTTTTTCAGAGGTGATAGAACATCTCTTTGAGTTATGTATCACTTCCAGCTGACAACGGAAGTGATATTTAATTCACGGATTTTTTTAAAAATTGAACATTTTTTAATAAAGGCATGCAAAACTTAAGTTCAAATGTATAATCGAAAAACATCCATTGAAAGTGCTTCCAATTTAAACCGGAAGTAGTCGAAAAATAAAGCTTTTCCTTTAAAATCATAAGAAATGATATAAAAATGGTTTGTAATTGAGTTTAAAGGGTTTTTTTTTTATATGGCTTTGAGACTTTCGACGTCAACCAGAAGTGACACCCTAACAGCCGGAAAAGTCCAAATTGAAACCCAAAGTTTTTGAAAAAACTGATCCATTTTACAGAAATTTGCCTAAATTTTATCATTATTTGGATAAAAACTCTCAATATATTACTTTTGCGTCTGTCAGAAGACCTACTCATTGCTTTGCAAAGAGCTTTGCTCTAGTTATTCTTATGTTTATTAACAGGGGTGGGGGATGTGTGTGTGTAAGTTGGGAGGGGGGGATGTGGGGGGAGGATGACTACTGGGAAAATTAACACATTCAGTTGGGAAAAAAGGTACCTATTTGGAAATGGAGCTTTTCAATGGCCTCAATTATAGAAAATCGAGAGGCCTGAAATACCAGGGTAATAGCAATTAAGAATTTTTATTTTATTAGAAATAAACACCCTATGTATTACTACAAATGCTCCTAAATGTTATCACTTTTTAGCTCACCTGAGCCAAAGGCTCAAGTGAGCTTTTCTGATCAAAATTTGTCCGTTGTCTGTCGTCGTTGTTGTCGTTGGCGTTGTTGTTGTCGTTGTTGTAAACTTTTCACATTTTCATCTTCTTCTCAAGAACCACTGGGCCGAATTCAACCAAACTTGCCACAAAGCATCCTTGGGTAAAGGGGATTCAAGTTTGTTCAAATGAAGGGCCACGCCCTCTTTCAAGGGGAGATAATTAGGAATTAGTGAAAAAATAATGGCATCATTTAAAAATCTTCTCAAGAACCACTGGGCCAGGAAAGATGAAACTTATGTGGAAACATCCTCAGGTAGTGTAGATTCAAGTTTGTTCAAATCATGACCCCCTGGGGTAGGGTGGGGCCACAATGGGGGATCCAAGTTTTACATAGATATATATAGGAAAATATCTTTAAAAATCTTCTTCTTAAGAACAGCAAAGGCATGATTGGTCATATTTATATGGAAGCATCCTCAGGTAGTGAAGATTCAAGTTTGTTCAAGTCATGACCCCCGGGGGTAGGGTGGGGCCACAATGAGGGATCAAAGTTTTACATAGAAATATATAGGAAAATATCGTTAAAAATCTTCTTAAAAACAGTAAAGCCATGATTGGTCATATTTATATGGAAGCATCCTCAGGTAGTGAAGATTCAAATTTGTTCAAATAATAACCCCCGGGGATAGGTTGGGGCCACAATTGGGGATCCAAGTTTTACATAGAAATATATAGGAAAATATCGTTAAAAATCTTCTTCTTAAGAACAGTAAAGCCATGATTAGTCATATTTATATGGAAGCATCCTCAGATAGTGAAGATTCAAGTTTGTTCAAATCATTACCCCGGGGATAGGTTGGGGCCGCAATGGGTGATCAAAGTTTACAGAGGAATATATAGGAAAAAGTCTTTTTCTCAAGAACAGAAAAGCCATGATTAGTCAAATTGATATGGAGGCATCTTTGGGTAGTGTAGAATGAAATTTGTTCAAATGAGGGCCCCCGGGGGTATGGTGAGGCCATAATGGGGGATCAAATTTTTACAAATGAATATATGGGGAAAAAATCTGCTGCTCAAGAACAACAAAGCCATTTGTTATATTGATATGAAAGCATCATCAGGTAGTTTAAAATTCAACACCCCCCTCCCTGTAAACTTTTCAATACTGTACTGATTTATGCTTTTTTTCCTAGCCAATGTGCTCAGGTGAGCAATGTGGCCCATGGGCCTCTTGTTTTAAATATTAACCGATACCCCAGAAACTGTTGAAATCTAGGAGTCCATATCTGAATGTTTTCTTTTCGATTCCTCCATAGATGACATAATTACACCTATCGAAGTGTAAGAAGAAATGAAGTTTGAGGTTCAGCAAGCTGAAGTCCACACAACAGTCTATCCATGTGCAGTTTGAGGAAAGGCTGCATCTCACTTTGTCTGAGGTAATCGGAGGTAAAACTACCCAGTCCAATGGACAATCTGTAAAACAGAAATAAATCTGGCTCACTCTTTCCAGTAATTATACATACTTTTTTAAAGTAACTTTTGATGAATTTTAGATCAAAAAATATTCACCCTAGAACTGTAATGCATCACCATTGTCAATAATAAAAACAAAGGATACCTCAGAGATTTCACAAATTAATAATCCCATGTAGTACATGTCAAAATTCTTTAAAAATTATGTTGTCTATGTTAGAGGAGTCAAGCTCTCCATCCATCTCAATGTGCAAATTGAAAATGGCCAGGCCATAACTTTATAGGAGATAAAGATTAGAAACATAAGATTGTCAAATCTGGCTCAGTGTCCAATAGAGATTTTTGAAATGCAAAATATACCATTTTTCCAGCCAGCAACACTAGGGGAATAAAAATCTCCTGCAGCATCACATGGTGTGTCCAACAGGTATTGGTCAATACCAAGTTGATGAACTAGCAGAGCCTTAGCATTGTCTTTCAAGTCATTGATTGATGGGATTTCCATCTGTTGTAACCAATCAGCAAGTGAGAAATCTAAGAAAAGAATGATGAAAATACACATTAAGAAGACATGTACTTGGGAATTTGGAATTTCTCTTTAAATTGAAGGCATTCAAAAAGAATGAAGAAGTGTGCTCTTACTTTTACTCTCTTCAGAGATGACAGCTCTGATTGTTGGTAACTTGGTGTTTTTTAATATTGGGATGTCAACTGTGCATTCTCCTCCATTTAGACACACAGAGGCATGCACATTGAACACGTATACATTCTCATTTGTTATTGGCTTTACACTAAGCCTGTAAAAATAAGAAGAATGTTTAAATTTAAAATTTCACAATTATAGCCATAACACCTATAACATTATATTTACTCCTGTCAGGTCTGTACTATAAACCCTCAATAACTCAATGCATGCATGTCCTCTTTACTAAGTACATTGCAATGTCAGTTAAATTTTACTTTGTAAAAGTGCAAGTTATCATTTTGGTGCCCACACGTGTTAAAAAGAGAGCGAGAGTATAGAGAGATGGGAAGTCAGAGCTATATAATTAAGTGCAAATTTGCTGTGTTGTTTATTTCTAGAATTGATGTGTTATTACAGATTTTTTATCTGCAAAATTTGCAGTAAAACAGTGGAAGAATTTCTGGTAAAGGGGAAATCTACTTTGGGGAAAAAAATTTCTTTCCAAAAATGTTCAGTTGTTTCTCAGAAATTTGCTATAATGATTGGTGATATATGTATAGCAAAAAAATACTTTTGAGACAACAGAAATAAATTGGTGTAGTCTACTTGTATACTTACAAACATTAACAAATAAGAAATGTAACAAAGTTTTAAAAATTGGAGTATGTATAACTTAAGACAATGAGGGCAGGGCAAAACATACGATAATTTGATAAGTCCACCAGCTACAGCTATTGTTTTGATCTCTCCCCACACATAGTCATTAAGTTTGATAGTCTCTTTAATGTTTTCCATTCCTATTTGGAGTTCGAGTTTGTCCAAGTCCAGAAAAGCAAACACATGTAGGCCAACACCAAGGACAGGGATGTCAGCACAGCACTCTGTTCCTGTACAGTAGTCAGGTATGTAGCAGGACATTGGGTCAGGGATCTCCAATGGCAGGTTAACAATGGTTTTTGGACACTCTGTTGAAAATAATTTCAAGTGTAATACTATTAAACTCTTTCTTATTTTTTGTTATACCATTTACAAGATTTATACATGTATGACTTCATGTATCAATTCAAAGATACATGAAAATCTGCTCTTGATATTGATATTATTTACATTTTGGTTGGACATCTAGAAAAAAATAGTACATGTACCACCAGAAATTGGTACACTGACTTTCAATACATGCATGAAACTATCCTGTACTTATTATATAACAGATTTCTTGTTTAACTTCAAAATTCATGAAATAAAAATAATGAGAGTTTAATTAAAAACATTTTTTACCCATCTAAATGCCAGATTTCATTAAAACAAAAAAAAAAAAAACAACAAGAGGCCCAAGGGCCTTAACGGTCACCAGCCGGTGACCAGTTGTGTCTGGTATGACAAAACCCTATAAAAGATGCATAGAATATAATAAATTAATTAAGTTGATAGAGGAAGGTATGTTGCTCACAATCAATAGGAATAGTCTCAGTGATTAATGACCAACAAAATAGTTTGTCAGGTAATTTGCAACAACTCATAAAGTAGATTGATTTATTTGCCTATTTATATCCAGTGCTTAGATACTACACTTCCGTTTATCACAATCACCAATCTGTTTCAACATAGTGCTTCAGCATGATATAATCAGATTAATCCCAGCATATATTCCCCTTTACGCCTAGTTGGTAATATTTATGGTATGGATTAAAATATAAACTATTTTGTTTAATGTTTCTTCATTTATTACTTACGATTCTACCCTGACCATTAAAAAAGGTTGGGTTTTTTTTGTTTTTTTTTTAAACTTTATGTATTATATAATAAAAATTCCATATATATTTTTTCTTTCTTCAGTATGCCTATCAATTACATTATTATCATTGATGTGTGGAAGTCAGGCAGGTTTGAGCACCTAACTAGTGATTCAGGGGGCCCCGGCAGGTTCAAATCCTAGTCTCGTTCATTGCATTTTCTCCCTGCCCGGTACATTTGGTGTTGTGCCATGCCCTGGAATCGAAAAGTGAAAGACCTGCCAGTGAAGAGCCTTTGTTGGTGTCTACAGGGACAACAATCTTTGAAGGAGGAATGTGGCTGTCAGGCAGGTTCAATCGCTGGTGGCCAGACAGCCATTGGTAGAGCACCTGACTAGTAATTAGGGGGCCTGAGTTTGAATCTTGGTCTGGTCCATTGCATTTTCTCCCTCACGGGTTAGTAATGAATAGGTAAAGGGGAATAACTTCTCTCAATCTCTCAAAGTAGAGTAAAAATTTCCCTTCATTTTCATTAGAACCCTGCCCTAGCACCAGAACCCCTGATCTCAGTGGCATGAACTTCAAAATTCTGTTAAAAATACCTTTGCTCATTACAACTATGAATTGGTTTGCCTGATACCAAGGAGCAGAGATTCAAAGAATTAATGCATTTTCAATACATGAACAATAGAGCCCTAACTTACACCAGAACCCCTGACCCAGGGGCCATGAATTTCACATATTTGGAAGAGGCAATCCTGCTCATCATCACCATGTACCTAGTTTGTCGGCTTAATACCAAGGAGCATAGAAGAAGATTTTCAAAGAATTAATGCATTTTCACTATTTGATCATTAGATCCCTGCCATAACACCACATCCCCTGACCCAGGGGCCATGACTTTCATAATTTTGGAATAGGCACCCATGCTCATCACAACCATGCACTTAGTTTTTCTGCAAAATAAACATGGGGAGAGAAGATTTGTAAATAATTTATGCATTTCACTCTATGACCAATAGAGTCCCACCCAAACACTAGAACCCCTGAACCTTGGGCCATGAATTTAACAATTTTGGTAGTGGGCTCAATGCTTATTACAATCATGCCAACAGTTTGACTGCTTGATGTTCAAGAGTTAAGATTTTTGAAGATTACATTAATTTTGATGGTTTAATTGGCCCAACCCCTCAGGCCTCAAGGACCATGCGATTCACAATTTTTGTTCCCCATTGCCTATAGATGCTATAAGCTAAAATTGGCTGAAATTGGTTCAGCGGTTCCAGAGAAGAAGCTGAAATGTTCAAAAGTGTACAATGACAGATGATGAACAGCGACAAAAACAGATAGCAATAGTTTACCTGAGTGACTCAGGTGACCTAAAAACAAAAAACAAACAAGTGGTTACTGAATAAACTAAAATGCAAGATTTATAAACCTTTTTACAAGTTGTTTATATCAATATGTACTTATAATAACCTAATTTTTTTTTTAAACATGTACACATTGCAAACACCAGTTTCATTGCTGCTCATCTCTCATCTGAATATAGCAGAGTTCACATATTTATTACAGCAGGGTTCAATTTTTCATGTCGTGGTGCAATCCTTGACAAACTTATATATGAAAACCAACAAAAATGATTTTTACATAAATACAGTTGTATAATAAATATATAGCACCAATTCATCATTGCAGAAAATAGTCCTTGGCCTAGAGCTGTGCTATATTTTCTTAGGGGAAAGATAAGGACATTTACAACAGTCATCTCTTAAAACAAAACTAACTCTACTTAATGACTTTTTAATAACATTTAATTTTCACTGCTTTTTTTACTCTACTTACTGTTGTGGAATCCAAGGACTGATGGACTATAAGGGGGCCTTCTCCTGTCACATTTGGGGCTCTGGAAGAAATCTGTGAGATTGAGTTGCTCTAACAGCAACATTAGAGCTCCTTCTCCTAGGACCTCTCTAACATCCAAGGAATTATCATCCATCCAACTTCTGAGAGAGAAGTCTGTAAATGTAAAAAGTTATTTTTCACTTCCAACATCTATATGGTGAAGGACTGACTGATAATTTTAATCATGAGTAACAAGTCTGATGTGTAAACTAGATGCTCCATATTCCATATTCAACCTTTCCATGGGATGGAAATTTAACTGGGTAGGAAACATTAAATTAATGTCTAATAGATTCTCATCCCAGCCCTCATCATTTCTGAACCCCCTGTGTAAGAATAATTTACTGCTATCCTAAAAATTCAGGATTTGTTTTTGAATTAGTTAATTTGAACTTTTCCTTTAGAACTTCCATTCAAATCTGAAAACTTTTAAAAATCTCAGCATCAAAAATGTGTTACTGTGAAAAAACCTAATCAAAATTGGTTCTGAACCTTTATTCATGAATCTGTATTTGAAAGACTTTTTTCATTCATCTTCCAGTACCAGTACAATATTATCATGCCAGGAAAAAAAAATCATATTTTAAAATTATAAATTCCACCCTCACCTCCTTTTCACCTCACCTGAGCCAAAGACTTAATTCACATTTTCGACTTCTCCAAAACCACTGGGCTAATATTAACCAAACTTGCCACAAAGCAACCTTGGGTGATGGGGATTCTAATTTAATCAAATTAAAGCCCACAACCCCTTTCAAGGGGGTAAAAAAACAAACTTGAATCTACACTATATGAGGATGCCGGATATAAATACGACTTTCATGGCTAAGCTGTTCTTGAAAAAAAGACGTTTAAAGATTCACTAGCTAGATTTTCAAAAAAATCTCCAATTTATGATGGATATAGCATACACATATGCATGAAAATGAAGTTTCAATGTGCTTTATCTGGTGTCTTTAATTATAAGTTATTGACAGAATATCGAGAAGTATGCCCCCCCCCCTTTCTTTGCTCAGTAATGCTGACTGGGCTTGCGAGGTCTGCATACACCCACAGACCAATGGCAGGCATATTTCCAGATATTCAAACAATAATCTGACAAGAGGTTTTATCCCCGATATTTTCGAAATTCTCAGAAAATACAACTTACACACTCACCTGCTTACCTGGTAGACCATAAGTACCTTCCCATTTAAAACCTCATGGAAAACTATTATTTGATCAATAATCCATAACTTTCATACACAACAGCAACATACTCACTGATCCAAATTTTCATGTTTCAATTCTGTCTTTCAAAACAACAAACCTTGTGACATCTGGTCTTACCCAGAAAACACCACTGATATTTAAAACCTTAAATTTGCTTGCAAACTTATTGTATCCATTAAATTTTCAAGTGTTTTTCATGTGTTTCAACATGTGCTTCTTCTCTATACAACATTTTCTGTCTCGCAACGCTTTCCTGTGATGGTATGTGTGACTGTCACAGTGAGTGGTGGCAGGATAATCCTTAATTCCTTCAACAGCAGGCTTGGAACAGAACTTTGTGGTCTTTTATAAGAAAGTTATTTTTCTGATTGTCCTGGGGTGCCAAACCTCAAACTATTCTATCCAAAACTCAGGAGAAAGACTTTCAAAAACTGAATTTAAACCGCTTAGTTCCTGCTTGCACACAGTACCAAAGGTTATGTGCAGTGTTCTCATTCACATAATTTAATTGTATGGACACTGTGAGTGATATTATACGGACCATTATTTTCTTTTTTGCTTATAATTATGTTCTATATGTGTAACATTAAATCTCATTATAGAGGAAATAAAAGGCGAATGGATGAATGAAAGGAAGGATTTGTTAGTACCATTTTAACTGGTTAGTAGTCTTAATTATCTTTCTGCAGAAAAATTAAACCTCACCCTTTATTTTAACATCCTTGAATTCCCTACACCAAAGAATGCATTATGGCAAGTTGGGTTAAATTGAGTCTGTCATTCTAAAGTTAAACATGAAATTCACACAGGAGCTGATATATATTATGCAAGACCCCAAAAAACTCAGTTTGGCCTATAGCTCAGGTGAGCTTAAACATCTCTTAGACAAAAAAAATATTGTGTCACTTGCTTTTGAAATTGATGAGGGATCTTTGATCACAGACAGGAATTTCTTCTCTGTTCAAAAGATGCAATCCATCTTCTGTTGGGATACACACAGTGTCAGAGTCAAATTTGAAACAGATCAAAATTTTCACATCCACTTTGAATCCCTTGTTGCCCACCATTTTTTCAACAATATATCTGTAAGCAAATTGGTAAGTTAGACAATTCAGGTTGATAGATAAATTATAAAGAGTAATCTTGCAAATTTTTTAAGCCATTTATAATAATCACTCATAATCTTTGCATCTAATGCTCAAAATATTTTCAGAGGTATCCCTCAATTTTTGTTAACTTTGGAGTCTTTGGAGAAAATGTTAATCTTGAAAATAAAAATGTTGTAATAAACATGGAACATCCACATTCATCAGGTTCTCCATCATTTGAAATTTTACTGTGTCGCAGACTTTTCGCGAAGCACTAATATTCTCAATCTAATTAAAATTAGATGTTCCGAATTTGCTACCGCTTGTTTGAGAAGAGGTAGCAGATTTGGAACATCTAATTTTATTAATTAGATTGTTTCTTGCATAACATATGGCACATACAAGGTTTTTCAAGTAGGACAACTTGAAATATATAGCGTATTAATCCTGCAAAATATGCATTATACATTTACCTCTGCATATATTGCTTACAGTAATTAACAGATTGTAAAGTAATACTGTAACAGAAAATTCCAAAGTAACCTAAGGAACACACTTGCCATGGATCTAGAGAGAAGTGTTTGAATAGAAGGATGATTTTGTATTTTTATTTGATAGTTATAAATATTTCCAGGAAATGCCAAGGGGGAAAATAGATAATTAAGTTAGTGTTTGTAGGCGGCGAACAGATATGTTGCAAAAAGAAAGTTCTGTTTGCAGGAGGTATTAACACACAGAATATTCTTCTACACACTTATTAATGGTATCTGGTATCTAAAAATTCTTTTGAAAAACATATTACAACAGAATAACAGGAATTACCTTATCTGAACCGGAGCTGGATTTCCAGAGCCAAGATTTAGGGTACGTGGTTGACCTGCAATCAGATTCAGAAATAAATGAAAACAAAATATCATGCTTCTTGAGAATATTCAATTCAATTCAATTAAGATTTTTCCCTCTATACTCATTCTTATGTAAAAGTTTGATTCCCTTTTGTGGTTCCACCCACATAGGGGGCATGATTAAACAAAAATAACTTGAAACTCTACTTATTAAGAAAATTTTTTCATGTTTTGTCTTTTCTGGTACAGTATTTATGGAGATGAGGATTTTAAAATGATATATTTTTCACAATTACTTAATTATCTCCCCTTGAAAGAAGGAGTGGTGGTTCATTTAAGGAAACTTGAATTATATACACCTACAAGAAAGGATGCTTTGCAACGAAGGTCCAGGATTCTGACATTTTTTATCAAAAAAGCTCACTTGGGCCTTTTGCTCAGGTGAGCTAAAAATAAAATCTTCCTAATAAACAACAAGATACATACGGCTGACATCTTGATTTTTTTCTAGGACGGTGAGTCACATTTTTTTGGCCCAAAACTCTTTGATACATTCCTGCCAAAGGATTAATTCTGTGATCATGCAGTCATTTACGGTCTGAACTGATGGACAGTCACTGCAACTTTTATGTATTCAAACTCTTTTTATCATGTGATTTATAAGTATAAAGGTTTTTTTTTTTTGGATAAAAGATTATGATGCCAAAGAAAAAGTGATTCACAAGTGCGAGTAAGGTGAGATTAACTTTTGCAAATATTTTTCTAACAGGAAAAATCTTGGCTTACAGTGCAACTTTGGAGTGCTAATGTTTATGAAACATCCCACCAAGAACAGTGCCAAATTATATCTTAAGTTACATAATGCAAAGAATTGAGAACAAATGACTTTGGAATCTATTTTCAGCAACAACAATTACTTAATACATTTATACAGTTTGTTAACATGATTGGGGGGGGGTTCAAACTTGCCAAACTCATAATCCAGTAGGCGTGATTTCAATAGTGTCTTCTTTCCAAAGCCAATATCTAGTGAGAAATCACATGGGTCCAACTTGAACCAGAATGGGATGTTCTTTGTTATTTTGGTGTCTCCTAGAGGTATTTTGAAGGTCAGTTGTAGACAACAGTCAATTCCCCAACAATTAGGAGGCTGTTCACAAGTAACCATCTGCCGGAGTCCTACTGGCAAGTTCTTACGGGCATTAAATGCTACTGGGCAGGCTAGCCAAGAGGAAAAAAATGTGATGAAAGCAATGCAAAAGTAAACATGTTGTGAAGAAATAAGATCTTTAGTAATAACTAATCTTGATTTGAATTATTCTAACCTTCAGGTGTAGATGGAATTTTAGGACACTCTCCAGAGGTGAATACTTCCTATATAACAGAAAAGATTTTACTTTTTTTTTTACACTTCAATTTCAGCAAGAAGAACTGCAGAAATTACCTTACTGGGATATTAAATTTTTTTTAAACTGCAAAAGTATTTCCCTTCTAAACCAAACCCATCAAAGTATTTTTACAAGGCATGTCTTTCTTTTCAGTACATATGTATTTCTAAAAACAGGTGTGAAATAATGTACATTTGTGTATTCTCATAACTGCAGAGCAGTTGTATAATTTTCAATTTCTTCTTACATCAAGGTCATATTTCTTAAGGATCAATTCAAAAGCCTCCTCAGTCATTTTACCACCAATTTTCTCAAGCAGGCCAGCAATAGATCCACCTCCTAAAAACAATGACATTCAATGAACATTCAATAATTTTATTCTGTACAGATTTAAAATAACAACTACTTTTTAAATTGTAATTTATGACAGCCTACTTTTAACAAAAATATAATATTTCCCTTCTGCTATATCTTCTTACAAAAAGCATTAAAAATGGTAAATGTGAGAGATCAAGTTTCCTGTTTTTGTATAATTTACTACAAAGAGGAATATTTAAGCAATCTTAATTGTTACCTGGAAGAACAGAATCTCCACACAAGGGAATTGGAATTTTCATGTCCTCCACTAAGTAGCCATTGACAAAACAGTCAGTTGGTGGAGTCAAACAAATTACAAGTCCAAATTTTAGGATGAACACACCTTGATCAACATCTCTGCCAATATTGTATCTAATTTTCAAAAAAAAAAATCATTTCAGTTTTATAGAGATGAAAAGTAACAAAATACAAAAACATGTCATCTAACCAGATCTCTGATCAGACTGTACCTCTACTACTGGTTTGAGCTTAACTAGTCTTAGAGAAAACTTGTACTTTTTTAACAACAATTTAAGATTTACAGTAACCAAGGAGTCTGAAAATCACTAACTAAAGTGACATATTGAATAATTTACTTATCATTCAAAAAACGTACTTGATTTTAACATTTGAAGATATTTCTGCTATTTCATCAGAGCCTATGAAAGAAAAGTAAAAATTAAGTCTCAATGTCATTTCAAGTATAATTAATAATAAAAGTTTGTCACTCAGTTTCACTGTTGCATTTACAAAATCACGTGACAGTATGATCTGATGTTCCGGATCACCACACTGTGGTTTTCTGAATCCATATCACCCCTCTCTGAAACTGATGACGTAGTACACAGATAGATGACGTTTTTATTCTCGCGCATCAAATAGTTCCTTGACAAAATGCTTTGTTTAATGGACAAAAGTTATGTAATTGATCCAAAAAATTTCCTTTTATTATATTTTGCTAGTTGTAAAGGGGTATATTATACATATATATTATTATAACAGTAACTTGATCCAAAGAGCCGTATCACGTCTCATTGACAGGCACGGATCATCAGATCAAACTTGACGCTTCGCATCTCGTTTGATCTGATGATCTGCGCCTGTCAACTTGACATGATACGGCTCTTCGTATCAAGTTAGTAATAATAATATATATGTATTTGTGAAACATACATATGGCACCCAAAACAGTGACCATGCAACTTCTATTTGATCTTCAATATTGAGGAATAATCTTGATCTTTAATAGGCATAATACTTTGACCTTGATCTTAAAACTGACCAAATATAAAGTCTCCATATGTAAGGTAATCATTTATAACTTTGAATTAACTGGTCTAGTGCACATGGGATTTTTGCATTCCGGTGTTATAACTTTGCAGTTCAAATGGAATCACAAAAAATTGCAAACAAAAATTAAATTGCCACATTAATTTTGAAGGATCAAATCACAAAACTTTTTATCCACACTATCAGTATGGTATTTTAGCTGGCATTTGTATTTTTTCCCAATATACTATGAAGCCTCCATCTTCACAAACACAACTGAAAAACTTAATCCAAAAGACAGGTTACAAGGAATTTTTCATCAATAGCTCTGTATCACACTGTACGGCATACTTACTACTGCATTATTATTTAAAACATTTTATTTTAAATCAATGCTTCTACACAGCTCACCCCAGGTATAACTTAGGAGCACCTTGGTCCAATTATATTTCTCAAATCCTACATGAAGAACAAAACTACATGGGTTTAATTGTATGAAAGCTGAGAGGGTTTTCGTAAATTCCTGGCCAAGTAAAGAAACTGAAATGTCTGCCCACATATCAATTCTCATGCAGTCCTGATGAAGAGCATAATATAGGAACTTGGAAAAAGTGCTAGGTATTCTTGGTAATGTATAGTTAAAATCTTTCACAGCACAACCTGAAAAAATGAAATAATGACATCTACATTTTCTGACAAATTTGCATTAAAGCACAGCAAAACATTACCGTTGTGTGTGTGTGTGTATGAGAGGGAGGGTGTGTGTGTGTGTGCAAAAAGTCCAAATTATGTCAAATGGAACTATCTTTGATTTGTGAATCTAGATACATGGTAACCAGCACAAGTCCAGTTCAACTGATTGCTTGGCTTTTAGCTCACCTGAACCAAAGGCTCAAGTGAGCTTTTCTGATCAAAATTTGTCCGTGGTCTGTTGTTGTCCTTGTTGTCATCATTAACTTTTCACAATTTTATCTTTTTCTCCAAAACCACATGGTCAATTTCAACCAAACTAGGTACAGAGCATCCTTGGGTGAAGGGGAATCAAGTTTGTTCGAATAAAGGGCCATGATCTCTTTCAAAGGGAGATAATGAAGAATTCGCGAAAATTTAATGGCATCTTTTAAAAATCTTCTCAATAACTACTGAACCAGAAAAGAAGAAACTTAAATGAAAGCTTCATTATCTAGACAAGTGTAGATTCAAATTTATTAAATTGTTGACCCCGGGCTAGGTCAGGGTCACATTAGGCAACCAAAGTTTTTACAAAGAAATATGTGGGGAAAAAAACTTATTCTCAAGAACAGCAAGCCCATGAAAAGTTATATTTTTATGGAAGCATCCTCCTGTAGTACAGATTCAAGTTTATTCAAATCATGACCCCGGAGGGTAGGGTGGGGCCACAATAGACAATCAAAGTTTTACATTGAAATATATAGGGAAAAATCTTTAAAAAGCTTCTTCTCAAGATCAGAAAAGCCATGATTATTCATATTTAGTATACAGAAAATCCTCAGGTAGTGTAGATTTAATTTTGTCCTGGGGCTTGGGCGGGTCACAATAGGGAATCAAAGTTTTGCATACCCGGTATGAATATATAGGAGAAAAAAATCTTCTTAAGAACAGCAAAACCATGATGATTAGTCATATTTATATGACAACACCTAAGGTAGTGTTAATTCAAATTTGTTCAGATCATAACCCCCCAGGGGTAAGGTGGGGCCACAACAGAAGATCAAACTTTTACACAAAATATATAGGAAAAAATCTCAAAAATCTTCTAAGGCCATGATTGATCATGAAATATTAGAGCACCTTTGGTTAGTGTAGAATAAATTTTTTCTTTCAAATCACAAACCCCCTGGGGTGACTTATATTTTAAAACTTTTTCTCAAGCCGAGGTCCTCAGATGAGCAATGTGGCCCAAGGACCTCTTGTTACCTGTTTTAAAGGGAAAGCCATGCTGTTTAGTAATTTTGATTGTGAAAATATCCAGCTTCCCTTCAATTTTTTTTCTTTAACTACAATGCATTTTGTAAAAGTATCTTTCATCAGTGTTGATTTCCGGATCATTCTTCTAAGAAATGATCGAGGTAAAATAAAACTTCAGCAATAATTACTGTTTTAAAGCTATATATGGTGTATCTGAGCTAAAAAATAAAAATACGAGATTGAGTGTAGATGAACAAGATATTTGTTATTTACGTTCAAATTAAAATTTTCACCGATTTTGAACTTGAATAACCTCACATTTCTATAGTTAAATTGACTTAAAACTGTGTCTGATATTTAAATGCAAAGTTGGTAAATAAATTGGTTATTGTTTTAAATTTCTAATATCTATGAAACATGATTGATTTAAATTGTGTAATTTACAGGAAAATCCATCTTTATATAAAGTAATAAAACAAATAGAAAGATCTTTTTAATTTTAGTTAGTCAAAACTTATCAAAAATATGCCATATATGACTTTAAAATTAATGGGTACATACTTTGGTTTAACTTTTTTACTTAAAATTCTCTAACAAACAGACATGCATATATTGTTCCTTGAGACAAGTTAAAGATAATATATTTAATCTGTTTATTCATATCTGATTCAATATTTTTACTTAGATCATCCTCCAACAGTCTTCTATTCTGGTAATCTCTTGATCCTGTTACTGGTAGCGACCTTGATTTCAGTTCCAAGAGTAACCGTCCAATAGTCATTTTCTCAGGTCTTGGTGATGGATTATCTTCTTTTAACATATCCTGTGACAAAAGATCATAAATTAATTGCATGTTTAATCACTTTACAAAAACCAGAGGTTCCAGTCATCTTATTCTTGCTTTCAGTAGGTATTTTTTAATGTTTATAGTCTCAATTTCTCCAAAGAAAGGCTGAAATCATGAAACTTTTTTGAAACCCATATATACTGAGGCCTTTTCTTCAGATATTTATCCTGACGTTATGGCTTACAAGATTCCATTTTCTAATTAAGAGAATTAGGACCAAATGGTTTCTTTAATCTACTTTTGAAAGTTATGAATTGAAATACTTTAAGAAATTTTTCTTCAAAAGACATAGGAAACTTAAAATTTCATTAATTCATAATGACTTGTGGAATTAAGGGGGGGGGGGGCATAATGTGTGATATCCACCACCAAAAAACCTCTTCTTCATTTTTTGTCTACAATAAATGTGTGATGTATTTAGAAATATTATTGAAAGATTTAACTAACTCATACCTTGGCTATTTTCAGAAGCTTCAAAAACTCAGCTGAGAGCTCAGAGGCAACTTTTTTGATGACATTTTTCCCTTGTTCTTTTATTTTGCTGAATATAGCTTCCGTGCTGAATAACTTCTTCAAATCAACTGTAATAAAATCAAAATGATAAAAGCTTATTTTTTTCACACAAAATATACATAATACCTATAATACAGGAATTGGAAATACACATCACAAAACCCTATGCTACGAAAACATTGAGTAATACTAATTTGAGAAATAATTTGCAAAAAATCTAAAGAGGTGCATGTGCATAACTTTACTGATTTTATTTCATAAAATAATTTCACTAAATTTTCTGAAACTTAAAATCTGCACTAGGATGACAACACAAACCAAGTCTTCAACAAGACTGTAGCTCTACTGGTTTGCTGTTATTATAAATACAAGACTTGCAACTGGACTCAAAACACTTTTTTGTTCAGTATTATATTTAAACGAGAGGCCCAGCGGCCACATCACTCACCTGAGCACTCTGGCTAGGAAAAAGCAGAAATCAGTTCAGTCTTGAAAAGTTTTAATATAAAAGTGGTTCGGGGGGGGGGGGGGGGGGGGGGATTTGAACTTGAATCTATACTTCAAAGGGATGCTTTTGAATTAATATGACAAATAATGGCTATGCTGTTCTTAAGAAGACAATTTTTATTGATATATCATTTGTATTCCTTTGTATAACTGTGATCCCCTGTTATGGCCCCTCTATTCTCCTGGGGGGGGGGGGGGGTTCATGATTTGAACAAAATTTGAATCTACATTACCTGAGGATGCTTCCATTTAAATATGACTAATTATGGCTTTGCTGTTCTTCATCAGATTTTAAAAGGCTTGCTTTTTCCTATGTATTCCTATGTAAAACTTTGATCGCCCAGTGTTGCCCCACCCTACCCCCGGGGGGTCATGATTTAAACAAACTTGAATCTACACTACCTGAGGATCACCCATACAAAAAACAATCATGGCTTTGCTGTTCTTGAGAAGAAGATTTTTACAAATTTTTCCTATATATTTTATGTAAAACTTTGATCGGCCATTGTGGCCCCACCTTACCCACGGGGGTCATGATTGGAACAAACTTTTACCTACACTATTTGAGGATGCTTCCGTGTAAATATGACCAATCATGGCTTTGTTGTTCTTGAGAAGAAGATTTTTAAAGATTTTTCCTATGTATTCTTATTTAAAACTTTGATCGCCCATTGTGGCCCTTATAAATATAACCAATCATGACTTTGCTGTTCTTGAGAAGAAGATTTCTAAAGAATTTTCCTATATATTCCTATGTAAAATTTTGATCGTCCACTGTGGCCCCACATTATACCCTGGGTCATGATTTGAACAAACTTGTATCTACACTACCTGAGGATGCTTCCATATAAATATGAAAAATCATGGCTTTGCTGTTCTTGAGAAGAATATTTTTAAAGAATTTTCCTGTATATTCCTATGTAAAACTTTGATCGCCCATTGTGGCCCCACCCTACCCCCGGGGTCATGATTTGAACAAACTTGAATCTACACTACCTGAGGATGCTTCCATATAAATATGAAAAATCATGGCTTTGCTGTTCTTGAGAAGAAGATTTTTAAAGAATTTTCCTGTATATTCCTATGTAAAACTTTGATCGCCCACTGTGGCCCCACCCTACCCCTGGGGTCATGATTTGAACAAACTTGAATCTACACTACCTGAGGATGCTTCCATATAAATATGACCAATCATGGCTTTGCTGTTCTTGAGAAGAAGATTTTTAAAGAATTTTCCTGTATATTCCTATGTAAAACTTTGATCCTCCATTGTGGCCCCACCCTATCCCCGGGGTCATGATTTGAACAAACTTGAATCTACACTACCTGAGGATGCTTCCATATAAATATGACCAATCATGGCTTTGCTGTTCTTGAGAAGAAGATTTTTAAAGAATTTTCCTGTATATTCCTATGTAAAACTTTGATCCTCCATTGTGGCCCCACCCTATCCCCGGGTCATGATTTGAACAAACTTGAATCTACACTACCTGAGGATGCTTCCATATAAATATGACCAATCATGGCTTTGCTGTTCTTGAGAAGAAGATTTTTAAAGAATTTTCCTGTATATTCCTATGTAAAACTTTGATCGCCCATTGTGGCCCCATCCTACCCCCCGGGGTCATGATTTGAACAAACTTGAATCTACACTACCTGAGGATGCTTCCATATAAATATGACCAATCATGGCTTTGCTGTTCTTGAGAAGAAGATTTTTAAAAAATTTTCCTTCATATTCCTATGTAAAACTTTGATCGCCCATTGTGGCCCCACCCTACCCCCGGGGTCATGATTTGAACAAACTTGAATCTACACTACCTGAGGATGCTTCCATATAAATATGACCAATCATGGCTTTGCTGTTCTTGAGAAGAAGATTTTTAAAGAGTTTTCCTATATATTCCTATGTAAAACTTTGATCGCCCATTGTGGCCCCACCCTACCCCCAGGGGTCATGATTTGAACAAATTTGAATCTACACTACCTGAGGATGCTTCCATATAAGTTTCATATTTTCAAGCACAGTGGTTCTAGAGAAGAAGATTTTTAAATGATGCCATTAATTTTTCATGAATTCATGATTTATCTCCCCTTGGAAGAAGGTGTGGCCAATCATTTGAACAAACTTGAATCCCCTTCACCCAAGGATACTTTGTGGCAAGTTTGGTTGAAATTGGCCCAGTGGTTCTTGAGAAGAAGCTGAAAATGTGAAGAAAAGTTTATGACGACAACGACAGACAACAGACAAATTTTGATCAGAAAAGCTCACTTGAGCCTGCGGCTCAGGTGAGCTAAAAATGTGTCTCCTGATGTTTTCTACACTTCCACAAAGTTTTACTGAAATCAAACCAAAACTGTAAGAGTAACAACGTGAAAGAATTTTACAAAATTTTCTAATGCTGATAACCATGTCAACATCCTTCATTAAAATCAATGACCAATACACAGAACAACTTGGTGTAGAGAACTTAACATGAAGTGGTATAAAGTTTTACTGAGAACAGAGGAAATATGAGGAGGAAAGGCATTCTGAAAGAGTTTCACAGAAACTTATTTTAAGAAACCACATCAAAATCAAAAATCAATATAAATAATTCACAGGAACGTATCTGGTGTAGACTAACTAGCTGAATGCCATATTTCATTAAAATATCTAAGATTAAAACTTTACAAGAGTAGTTAGCATTTAATAATGTCAAGATCAAAGGTAAAGTCTAACTGTGATTGCAGTTTTTCAATCATCTCAATGTTCTAATCTTTCTATGTGCACTCATAGAGCAGTATTTATGAGAGTTCATTTACAAGCTGGTCTTCTGTGCACCGTGAGGATGACATGTAGATTAGCTTTGTGTTTTAATCTACCTGTACTTTACCTTTAGGCCAAATAAATGTTCCATCTACCAGGCAGGTTGGTATAGAAAGTATGGCATTTTCTATTAAGTTTACAAACACTACACAGTTTTCTGGATTATCAAAGCTACAGAATCCAGCTCCAAAAGTTACCAGAATGGCATTTTCTCCTTTAAATATACTGTATCTAAAACAGAGCCACATCATATAATCAATCATAATCAAAAAGGACTTAGGCCATAAAAAATCAATTAATAGTTTCTTAGGCCAAAAATTTTAAAATTCAATGTGGCAGGCACATTTTTTTTTTGAAGCAGGTGCTATACCTTTTTTCATGTCAGTCACTCAACAAAATGATGATATCAATTGAGTCTTACTTTTTTGGTTCTTTTACATTAATTAAAATAAGTATTCATCTTTAAATAATGTTATTCCAAACAAAGTGAATTCATAAAATACCGTATTAACAAGAAATGTATTGTTTATCTAATACAAGAGGCCCATGATTTTTATATTTTTATACCTGAGGATGAATCCATATCAATATGACTAATTGTGGCTTTGTTGTTCTTGAGAAGAAGATTTTTCAAGATTTTTTCTATATATTTCTATGTAAAACTTGATCCCCCCTTGTGGCCCCACCCTACCCCTTGGGGTCATGATTTGTATAAACTTTAATCTACACTACCTGAGGATGATTCCACATCAATATGACTAATTGTGGATTCCTAATAACCTCTGTAAAATTTTGATCCCCCAATGTGGCCCCACCCTAACCCCGGGAGTCATAATTTGAACAAACTTGAATCTACACTACCTGAGGATGATTCCATATCAACATGACTGATCGTGGCTTAGTTGTTCTCGAGGAGAAGATTTTTAAAGATTTGTTACTATATATTCCTATGTAAAACTTTGATCCCCCATTGTGGCCCTACCCTATCCCAGGGGGTCATGATTTGAAAAAATCTTGAATCTACACTATAAAATGAAGGTCTCAAATAAGTTTCAACTTTTACAGCCCAGTGGTTCTTGAGAAGAAGATTTTTTAAAGATACCACCAAATTTTCACTAATTCTTAATTATCTCCTCTAGAAAGAGGGCTTGGCCCTTCATTTGAACAAGTTTGAATCCTCTTTACCCAAGGATGCTTTGTAGCAAGTTTGGTTGAAATTGGCCCAGTGGTTCTGGAGAAGAAGTCGAAAATGTGAAAAGTTTACAGATGGACAGACAGGTGATGGACAAAATGTGATCAGAAAAGCTCATTTGAGCCTTCGGCTCAGGTGAGCTAAAAAACGTCTATCTATTAGCATTATGAGAAGGGGAATAACTCAATTTTTTTTCAACTTGGAAAAATGGAAAATTGAGTTATTTCCCTTTTCAATATGTCAATAAAAGTGATCAATGCGGCAGTGTTTGACCTGATGCAGTGGTGCCCGAGAAACTATGGATTAATTTTTTTGGCCTTAGTGCAGTAACAAAAATTTTTCTTTCTTTCAAAATTCTGAAGCACTTGAGTTTCCAATTTAACCCTTTTAAGGTGGCTTAGTCTCAATTAGGTTTCTTTTTATCCAAGTAAGAAAATAACATGTCTCTTAATTAAATCTAATGAACCTTTAAAAATGTACCTTAAAACCAACTCAATCCCTCCTAGAATGTCTAGTTTTATATTAGTTCTTATTTCATCTTCAAAGCCTGAAAAGTAAAAATTGAAATATGTGTGTATATAAAGAGCTAAATTTTAACACAATAGGCCCATGGGCCACATCCCTCACCTGAGCACATTGGCTAGGCAAAAGCACAAATCAATTCAGTATTGAAAAGATTACTGGGGGGGGGGGGGGGGGTGAATTTTAAACTACCTGATGATGCTTCAATGTCAGTATAACAAATGGCTTAAATTTGATCCCCCATTATGGCCCCTCCCTATCCCAGGGGTCATCATTTGAACAAACTTGAATCTACACTACCTGAGGATGCTTCCATATCAATATGACTAAACATAGCTTTTCTGTTCTTGAGAAGAAATATTTTTTCTGTATGTTCTTATGTAAAACTTTCGATCCCCCATTGGGCCCAAACCTACCCCCTGGGGTCATGATTTGAACAAACTTGTATCTACACTACCTGAGGATGCTTCCATATAAATATGACCAATCATGGCTTTGCTGTTCTTGAGAAGAAGACTTTTAAAGGTTTTTTCCTATATATTTCTATGTAAAACTTTATTCCTCCATTGTGGCCCCACCCTACCCCCAGGGGTCATGATTTGAACAAACTTGAACCTACACTACCTGAGGATGCTTCCATATAAATATGACCAATCATGGCTTTGCTGTTCTTGAGAAGAAGATTTTTAAAGAGTTTTCCTATATACTTCTATGTAAAACTTTGATCCTCCATTGTGGCCCCGCCCTACCCCCAGGGGTCATGATTTGAACAAACTTGAACCTACACTTCCTGAGGATGCTTCCATATAAATATGACTCATCATGGCTTTGCTGTTCTTGAGAAGAAGATTTTTAAAGGTTTTTTCCTATATATTTCTAGGTAAAACTTTGATCCTCCATTGTGGCCCCGCCCTACCCCCAGGGGTCATGATTTGGACAAATTTGAATCTACACTTCCTAAGGATGCTTCCACATGTGTTTCATCTTTCCTGGCCCTGTGGTTCTTGAGAAGAGGATTTTTAAAAGATGCTATTAATTTTTCACTAATTCTTTATTATCTCCCCTTGAAAGAGGGCGTGGTCCTTCATTTGAACAAACTTGAATCCCCTTCACCTAAGGATACTTTGTGGCAAGTTTGGTTGAAATTAGCCCAGTGGTTCTTGAGAAGAAGTCTAAAATGTTAAAAGTTTACAGACAGACAGACGGACGCCGGACAAAAAGTGATCAGAAAAGCTCACTTGAGCCTTCGGCTCAGGTGAGCTAAAAAGGCTCATCTACCACATATCATTAACCTCAGCTACATTCCTCTAAGGCCAAAATAAAATTATTGTTTGTTTGGAATTGCCTCCTGCCTCGTTGAAAAGAGCCCTCCTTAAAAAATGTTACTGGCAAATAAGAGGAATGTTTTTAATTTATTTAATCAATTCTTAGGCTGTTATCACATGTACTTCCCAAACACTTAATTAGCATCAGATCTAAGCAAAAACTGAGTTCTTGGTTGATGGAAGTTACCTAGCTTTTACAAAAAGTCAGAAAATACCTGGTAATGTGTTCACTGCTCATTGAGATTTTTATTAACAGTTTTAATTTAACTTCAATTTTGAAAAAAAAAAATGCCCCCCCCCCCCCCCCCCGGGGTCTTAAACCCCCAGGGGACAATTCCAAACAAACGTATTTCTAAGGATGGCCTAAATAGAAAACCACTAAATGTTTAACCTTCATCATGTCCTAAGGTCAAACTTATTTTGAATTTGTGAATCAAAATTCATTGCATTCAAAATTCATTGCATTACATTTCTTCAAGAATATATAATATTTAGGGATGTCAATTTTGTCCATAATTCATATTCGAATATTCAATGAAAGTATTCAAATATATTCGAATATTCAATAAAATATATAAATTCTGGTTTATTTTAAATATGCATATCCTACTCTCATGAAAAGTTTATAGTAGGTTAATCTTATAAGATAATCTTATATTGGAAGGAAAAATGTATGAAGACTTTTGTAGTTATACAATAAGGAATTCCAATTGATATTTGTCAAAGTTTGAAATAAATAATTGATTTAAATGTAGAAAAAGTATAATTTTAGCAAATGATACATGTGTATTTATAGTAGTTCCAACTAAGAAAAAAGTCGTCTTACCAAAGGCAAGATAGTCGTTTACTGTTCAGATTTCAATACGTGTAATTAATTGCAATTATCAGCCTAACAAGAGATATGATTATAATCTTTGATACAATGTTTTTAAAATATAAACGAAGATTTCCATAAACAATTTTCCTACGTAATTAACTAACTTTCCGATAATAAATATAAAATTCATGTTTATGTACAACCCCAGATAATCATGTAATTTATACTGAAATTGAGCCCTTTACAATATTAATTACAGACTAATTCTATCGGACATTCATCCAATGATCAATAAAATTTGTTTTGATAAGTATAACTCTTCACATCTTTAAGACATTCTAAGAAGGTTTTAATTTTGTTGTCCTCGATTCTAGATCCGATCGTATTTAACTATTAAAAAGTATGAAAGTACCTTTTGTATTATACATAAAGCATTATTGTATAATTTTTAACACCTTATTCAAAACAAAATAATTTAGTAGATCTATTAGATAAGAAAGTATAGATCGACATTGATTGCTAGTAAATTAAACAGGAAGAATTTCAGCACTGTCCTAATTAAAAAAATTATATATCACAGTACTTCTTTTTATGAACTCTGAAAAACACCGAATATTCGAATCTTAAATTCATATTCGAATATCAACTCATTGAATGAATATTCGAATGTTCGAATATTCATTGACATCCCTAATAATATTCCACATCTCCCCTACATTTTTTCTATTGTGGCCTTACTGAAGTGTAGTTTTTAATTAACATTAATCATTACAACTTGAATATCAATCGATTTAGTTGTTGTCTCATTTTCTTGAAAAAAAAAATTATAAAAAGACTTTTTTTCATGTAATAATATATAATTATACACAATTGTAAGATACCTTCATATTTTAAATCCGAAGGAAATTCAATGACATGTCTGTATGTGTCAACCCCCATGGCAAACAACATAGGTTTGGAACAAGGATCAAAGTGTGCCCACACTTTGAAAACTTTTAGAAAAATGGCAAACTTTATATTGACACAACATTCCAGTCCTAAGCACTTGCTGTCAAAGGTGCAGTAGACATTGCTTTTTGGCATGCTGAAGGTCATCAAAGGGCATTCTATCAAAATGAATGCAACACAATTTTTTTATGAACATCAAGAGAGTGGTTCTGTGCATCTTTATTGACACAAATATACTGCTCTAAATAGTGTGTTTGAACATATACCTTTATCAAACTGCATCAATCTTTCAATCAGCTGTTCTCTGGATCCCTTTGTGTCTTTACCCCTCTCTGTCAGTTCATTTACAAGCTGGTCTTCTGTCATTTCATAGGGGTTTTTACAAGTGCCATTGCCTATAATATTCTGTAAAATAAATCAAAATTTAAAATGCAAATTAATAGACATGAATGATTCCAAGAAATTAACATGAATGATTCCAAGAAATACAAATGCATTCAAAAAAAATATAGATCGATTTTTTAAAATTATTTATAAAGTGAATATGTAACCACCAGGACTAACCTGGTTGTAGATTTATCTTACATAAAGATACTGAAGTTTACCTGTATAATATATATAAACACAGACCTTTATTCCCACCATAACTTTAGCCATAGCAGCTTTACTCTCAGTCATTCCTAATTTGTCCAGAAACTCCACAATGGTTCCAAATTTCAATCGTCTTATACTGAACTTCTCAAGAAATTTATCTGCAGTTTTCAAAAGTTTTGAAAAAAGACCTACAAAAAGATTCTGTTGTGAAATTCAATGCATCCTACTCCCATTAACTGCAAGTGATAACAGTTACACATCAAATTTCTAACTAAGTCAAAGAGAACAAGTCTGTGAGCCAATGATCACTAGCAATACCCCAGCTCTGATGTGAATATACTCTCTGTGAATATACACAAAATTCAGTTAAAGAAATATTGTACTTTCTCTGATTCTTTTTTTTTTTTTCATTTATGGTTCATCTTTTTTATCATCATTAAAGTTTATTAAAAAAGTCAATGTCCACGGTTACAAAACATAATATCCAAACAGAGCTCCAGATAAGGTGCGTATTTGCAGAAATATGCATTGAAAATTAAAACAGGGCGTACAATTACGCATTAGGAATCATAAATATGCATTACGCTACGAAAGTACTGCGTATGACGGATTGGATGTTAACTAATTATGTGAATTGAAGTCAGCTCAGTGTTTGAATTTTTATCAAAAGGAAATTTTGATTAAGCGTATTTGGAATAACCTCGGCCGATATAGAGTTCGAGAGAAAGATTTGAATTTTAAATACTTGTACTTTGTCTAAAAATATCACAGATTTCCACTGTTCATATAACATCCAAATTTTCGTTCTTGACGCGTACAGGTCGATATTGTCAAAATTGGGCAAAAACATGCATGGTGTATAATTTATTCTTTATCACTGTTTATTAAACAGTTCTTGTTTATTTAGCTTTTTCTGTAGCAATCATATCATCTAAAGTCAGCCGACAACTTTTATTAATGGTATGAAAATAATATTGCTTTTTTGCCTTTCACATGCTCCTGTGCTATAAATAGCGCCACTCGAACTTTTAATGCAAATGGGAGTAACTCTAAAACTTTTACCTCGATGCCAACAATTTATATTGCAAAACCGAAATGTATATTTTTGATTTAAAAAACAAACAAACAAACAAAATGGAAAACAACGGGGCTGGATATTTTGCTACGATTTTGCTACGATCGATATAGGCCTAATCTTAAATGAAATTCAGTGTGCCCCTGGTAACTTTGCCTATCGTATGGTCTTTCTGGTAAAAAAAAAAAAAAAAACCGAAATGTTTCTCAGTTATAGCAAAAAGCTGACAATTTTTAAAATTTCATTAACCTTATCAGGGACCTACATACTAGTTATATAGTATATAGGTCCCTGACCTAATTGATAAATGCAGAAACTGTCCTTTTTTTTTCTTTTTTTCTTTTTTTTTTTTTACATTCCTCTTTCAAAAACACTTATTTCGATAACAAGCTAAAAATCTTGTTGAAAACGTAATACGGCGGTTACTCGAACATTCTCGCCGCCATTTCTGATCACTGTCCAACATTAGATGTTAAAAGAGAAATAGATTAACAAAATACTCTTTGATTATTTTGCTGAAAAGCAAAATCTGCATTGATTTGAAAATCAGGGAGTAGATACACTTTGAGGTAAAAAATTATCTGGAGCTCTGTCCAAAGCAAAGCAGGGATAAACAGGAAGTTGACATTGGATTCATATACAAATGAATCCCACCATATGGCATGCCAAAAGAAAGAGTGTGCTGAAATTTCAAGCATCTGCAAAGAGTAGTTGCTGAGAAAACTGCGATGAAAATTTGCTATGGACAGACAGACACATAAGGGTAAAACACTATACCCCTCTTTCCTTCAGAGTGGGGGTATAAAAACAGTACACCATATGGAAAATGCATGAATCTTGGAATAAACTGTGGTTTGAAACCATAACTGTACAATTTCAATTTCATGTTGACAAATAAATATTTATTCCTTAAACTGCATGAAGAATTATCACTCAGATGTGTAGATCTTACTTAAGTAAAGAAGGAAAAAAGTAGGAGACAGTTAATCACAGCGTACCTCAAAAACAGGTGTAACATAACATTATGCCTATTACATTTTTTTAAAATACATTACTGACTAAGAGCCATGAATGATAAATTAAAACACATGGCTTAATACTAACTGGTTATCAATTGCAACCACAAGATATCCACAACTGTGTCAAAATTATTATTATCTTTAACTTTCTCTTTATTTTATTGACTTTAAACTCAACAAACATTATGGAAATTTAAATATTTGCTGTTGAAACATCTTGCCTTTTTCCTTGGCCTTTGTTGGAGCAGGTGTGGTTGGAGCAGGTGTAGTGGTAGTAGTAGTGGTTGTGGTTACCCATGTGCTGGTTGCCATCACTGCACTGCATTTATCATCATCACTATCAAAATCATCTAGAGAGTTTTGTTTCTTCACTTTGCTATAGGCACTGTCTGGATCACCTTTTACCAAAAAAAAAAAAAATCCAAATAAGATATGAATGAGAATGACTTTCATTTTAGAATAATACTTTTAGTATTAAAAAAATACCAATTTGGAAAGTGAGTTAACTTTTTAAACGATTGAAAAATGCTTAAAAATCAATATATTATTATAATAAATATTAAATATTATTATTATTATTAGGAATTCAAGAATAATACTGACCCAGAAAAAACATTTTAAAAATATCTGCCTGGTGTACAAAAAGAGCATTGGAAGTACATATACAACACTGAATCAAAGTACTAAAAGCACTCAAAGTCAGGCTTCAATGTTGACTCTGTTTTTTTTTTTTTTTTTATAATATTTTATACAATAAATTACTAGTTAATCAGAAGTTATTCCAAAAAACTATTCATCAGTAATATACAGGTATTCACCAGCTCAAAGTGATACCACTGCTATTTAAATAATAACCCATCCAGTCATCTTATGGACCATTGGTTAGGTGAGCTTTTATTCCTCAAAATACACAGCATAGAACACTCTGAATGAAGATATCGCCAATGACTATAGCTTTGCAATACATTGCTAGATTGGTCTAGCTGTAGGAACAGATCCAATCAAACCTCTTAGAAAATATCCCAATTAAGTTCTGATAGCATGATTGGCCAAGGGTTTGTGAACACAATGAAAAACAACAGACAATGGCACCTAAATTTTTTATGAATATTTTACTAAAATTTTTACACTGCCAATCCTAGTGGGCTTGATCTGATCATCTTGCTTCAGGATCTTGAAACATCCTTACATATAAGAAACCTTTACATCAATTATGGACTTCTGCAATATGTACGTAATATTATTTTAAGTACAATGTACAACTGTTAAGCTTGATGCTGTTAAATTGAATTTGATAATGAAAGTGGCACATTTTTGGGCTATGAATTACAGAAAATATGTAATATAAACCACAAAAATTTTCAGCTGACAATCGCCTATGGGAGTAATATTGATCTAATCCATATATACTAAGTTCAGCTTGATATGTTCCTCTAGTCAGAATTAATCTTCATAAATGTGAACTTCCAAAGTGTCTCCATTATAAAGTTGAAATGGGTGGCCAGACAGAAAGCAAGATTCCCCACTTGTCTGTGAGGACAAAACAAATGTAATCAAATGTTACAAAGTTCACTCTATAAATTTTATGGCAAAGTATCATTATAACAAAATGAATATTCAATAAGATATAATATTAGTAAGGTTTGTTATCATAAGAATGTTTTTAGTTACAAATCCAAAAAATATATTATGACTACTAGTACGCACCCCAAAATGCATCATCCACACAAATTTGATCTAGATTGGATTAAATGAATGAATCTGCTCTAAAGAGATAAACCTGGTCACTCATCCATACAATACAGAATAGATACAGCTTCAAAACCATGAATAGTAGGAATCATTACTGCATCTATTACATCTACAAGTTTGGTCCAAGTATGACTTACAGTTACTTGGGAATGGTTGGGGTACAATATAACCTATCTCAACATCTTTAAGACATTATCTAATAAAGTGCCTGCCACAGCATGATACGCCCGTCAAATATTGTTCAATTATCACAAACAGTTTAGGGTGCAAGAAAATCAAGTCAACCTTGATTCAAAGATTTCCATGATTTTTCCATTCCTTATAATATTTGTTGTTTATACATCTCCTGTACTGTAGGCATTAATTATAACAAATATTACATCATAGATTTCTCAACTGGTTGTGTGTCAGAGCTTGATAAATGGCCATCTGCAACCCCCCCCCCCCCCCTCATCTTTCACATTTGTTTGATATTTTCAAAAAATTAACCATTCACGGTAGCTCAGTCGGTAGAGCGCTCGCTTCGTGATCGGGAGGTCGTGAGTTCGAATCTCGGCCGCGACTGACCTAAGTCGATAAAAAATGGGTAGCAACTGTTCCTTCGCCATGCGCTCGGCACTTTGAAGTGAAAGTTGCGGGTCCTTCGGATGAGACCTTAAAAACCGAGGCCCCGTGTCACGGCAGGCGTTGGCACGATAAAGATCCCTCACTGCTCAATGGCCCTGAGTGCCGAGTAAAGGTCAAAATTTGAAGCCCTTCACCGGTATATGGTGACGTCTCTATATGAGTGAAAAATTCTCGAATGGGACGTAAAACAACATACATTCAAACAATCAATCAATCAAAAAATTAAATAAAAAATATCATATTAAACAATATCAAATTAGTCTTAACAATTTAATCTATACCAAATTAATTTTGAAAATAAAAGACTGGCCATTAAATGACATATGCTATAAACTGACAAGCAGTTCTTCTGTCTAATTCCCAAAGGATATAGATAAGAGCTGCTTGATCAGAGCTGCTCTAACAGAAATGATTTAGACAGTTAGCCTTCCTACATTGAACTCATTAATTAATTATAATCTTTAACTGGATGCATGTCCATTCATTACTCCAAAGGGATGAATGGATCTGAATTATCTGCTTTGTAGTCTGTACTGCAGTAAAAATGCATATTTATGTCATTCTGTTGAAAACACAGATTTTTTTAATTTGTTACAAAGATTTATAATAAGAAACAAAAACTTGTGTAATCTTGATTCAACATTTTTAATAAGGTTACTGCATGACTCTTAGATTTGTAGGGACTATCTATCATAAAACATTTTAAAAAAAATACTTGATGATTTTTTTGCGATTTAATGTCAAACTGGTTTTAAGCTGCAGTGCATATGGACAAATGGACATGCTGATTCCAATATCCCCCCCCCCCCCTGTATAATTAGTTTTAATTATATTATACAGTATCAAATTAGTTTATTTTACAATATCAAATTAGTTTTAATTACTTTTCACCAAATTCGTTTTAAAAGTTAGGCTGGCCATCAAAATCTATTTAATCAAACAGGGCTGATTCTTTTGCCCAATTCCCAAGAGATATAGATAACACCTGCTTGATCAGAGATGCTCTAGCAGTTAGATCCTCACACTAAAACTCATTAATTTCTCTCTAATTTGACATGGAATTTTCTGTTATCAGAATTCTCCTTGACAAGTGCTTGATAATTACACCCATGGGAGAGGTGGAATTTGTCTTATAACATTACATTTGTTATAGATTGCTGTAAAGTATATAATGAAAAAAATAAGTATTTTCTTGATTTAACACTTTTTAATAAGGATATTGCAACATTCTTACATTTTTTGGGATTGTGTAATTCAATAGTATAGAGACACAGTTTTTTAAAAAATTTCACTTAAATTAAAGGTCATAGTGACCTTGAAATAGGTCGCGACACACCTTCTACCTAAGATGCATAAATTGGCCAAGTTTGATGATTCTAAGTCTAATAGTTTTCTAGTTATGAGCCGGACAGGATTTTTCCATATTTGGCCATAGCATCTTAATTAAAGGTCAGAGCGACCTACTTTTAATGTGCGACACACCTTCTACCCAAGATGTATCAGCTGACAAAGTTTGATAATTCTAGGCCTAATAGTATTAGAGTTATGAGCCGGACGTGAAAAAGCTAACAGACGGACGGACATGAACGCCATAACATAATACGTCCCGTCTTAAGACGGGCGTATAAAACCAGAAGTCTCTGATGAGACTGTAGCTCTACTGATTGTACTTATAAAGGAAAATAAAAGTAGCACTTGGACTTGAAACTTTGCAACAGCAATAAATAGAATAATGATCCTTGGTTTAGTCTTTTTTTGTGGCAAGATTTATTGCAATCAGAATAACACTGTAGGAGGAATAGCCTTTTAAAATTATTTTACAGAAATTTCGATTTAAGTAACCATGGGAACATCATTCAACAAAATCAAAAAGCAATAATGACAATTATGTATCTCAGTGTAGTCTACCTGTATGCCAAGTTATACACAAATCAGACAAAACATGTAGGAGGAGTAGCATTTTGAAACCAAAACTGGTACAGAAATTATGTATATTAGTATAGTCTACTTGTGTGTCAAGTTACACTAAAATCAGACCAAAACTATAGGAAAAGTAGCATTTTGAAAGTATTTCAAGGAAATTTCTATATTTAGTAACCATGGCAACACCGTTCATCAAAATCAAAAACAGATACACAGAATTATGTATCTTAGTGTATTCTACTTGTGTGCTAAGTTCTATTGAAAAGCGATCAAAATGTAGGAGGAGTAGTGTTTTGAATGTATTTCTCAGAAATTTCTATTTTTAGTAACCATGGCAACACCATTCATTGAAATCAAAAACCGATAAACAGAATTATGTATCTTAGTATAGTCCACTTGTGTGCCAAGTTATAATGAAATCAGAACAAAACTGTAGGAGGAGTAGCGTTTTGAAAGTTCTTCACAGAAATTTCTATTTTAGTAACCATGGCAACACTGTTCATTGAAATCAAAAACCGATACACAGAATTATGTATCTTAGTATAGTCTATTTGTGTGCCAAGTTATACTGATATCAGACCAAAACTGTAGGAGGAGTAGCATTTTGAAAGAATTTCACAGAAATTTCTATTTTTAGTAACCATGGCAACACCGTTCATTGAAATCAAAAACCAATATACAGAATTATGTATCTTAGTGTATTCTACTTGTGTGCCAAGTTATATTGAAATCAGACCAAAATTGTAGGAGGAGTAGCGTTTTGAAAAATTGTTTACAGACGGACAGACAGCTAAACAGACAGACGGACGGACGATGGACACCTTACTATCGTATAAGCTCTTCTGGTCTCTGACCAGTAGAGCTAACAAGTACCTTTAATGTCTTTTGTGTCATCAGGATCCGCACCAGAATCTGAGAAATCTTCAATTGGATCTGCTTCTTCTATATTAGTTATCTCTGGATCATTGTTTTGCAAGTCTTCTCCACCTAAACCAACTATCACACCAGCAGCTAAAGCTTCATCCTTAAGAAAAGAATAACAATAAATATTTATAAAAAATATTTGAAAGGAAATTTTTTGGATATAGTACTTGGCTCAAATTAAGATTACAAATTTTTTAGTATTAATTTTTGCCATATGCCAATTTCATTTTAAATGAACCGTCATGCAGGGCCCCATATGTACTAACATCAATAACATGACAGATATTTTGACAATTTTGTTTTGATTGGATGCCCCTTAAATTTGTAACATGTCTTCAATTATTACCTTTATCCTTTACATGGATTCATATCAAGATATTTGGTTAAAAAAACTCAAGTGATCACATAAGGTAAAAGTGTTGATATTAATAAACTAAAAGTTATGCACATCCCAACAGTGTGTTTGACTTTTTAACACTGAATTTTGATCAAAAACCCTTTCATTATTTCCAAAGTTATTTCTGATAAGTTCATTATAGGTTTAAAACTACAGAGAATGAAAATCACTTTGCTTTATGAATGAATACAACTGAAAAGTGAAATAGTACTCTAAATCTTGTGTCTGCAGCTATTGTTAAGAAATATCTAACTTTGACCTTTAGACCCTAAAATAAGAGGGCATGTTCCTCTCATCAGCACTGTAGCCAATATGAAACTAAAAATCAATAGGTAGGCTACATATTAGGTCTTCTTTAGATACTACATGTACTATGGATGCATGCATGCATGAACATACACATACAAACACATAGACAGTAACTATATTCCCTGCAACTTTTTGGCTCAAAGATAAAATTTTTCTTATATTTTTTGGTGAACAAATTCATTGATGAAATGAAACAGCTTTACCTTGAATACAAGTTTGTAATCATCACAAATTTGTTTCCACTGAGGTACTGTTGGAAATATAGAATCGAGATATTTTGTAGGATCAATGTAACTTCCACCATCCTTCTTGAAGGCCATATGAATGTGGTTATCGCACACCGTCTTTTTCACTCTTCCAATAGGCTGTCCTGCGGCAACCTACACATTAATGTAATATTTTTTATACATAGAAGTCATGTGAAATGATTTTTTGTCTTAAATCTTAAAGCTGAACACAATTTGTAAAAGGAAGAGATTTATCCTTGTCGGCCATATTTCTAATATTTCTTGAACCAAGGCCTATATGCCTCAGATTTTTTCAGGGTTTGAAGTATTTCGCTTTGCAGATCTCACCCTTGACATATTTTACATCACCAAGGTCACGATGCCACGATAAATCACCAAATGTATGCAAATGCACCACATCAGGAGAAAAAGTAACATCAATTACAAAGGTCAATGCATTACAAGCACAAATGCACTTAAAAAATGAAATTAAATGTAAATGTAAACACTTAGTCAATATAAATTAAAAAAAAACATCTGCCATGAGTTCCAGGTAACAAAAAGCAATCAGGTATAACTAATGCGAGAGGTATACGATGTACATGCAGGGAAATTTTTGACCCCCCCCCCATTATTTTCGCCCCTTTCGCCCTTAGACACAAGTGGGTAAATTTCAGACGAGGCGAATTCCAAGAAAAAAGTATAATTTCTTAATCAAAACTGTGACTGGGCGAAACTAAAACTGGGTAAAATTGTTTGCAAGTCTGAAAGGGCTAACATGGGGTGAAAATAACCCTGTATACAATATATATATACCCTAGCTAGTGCTGATATTGGAGATAGGAAAATTAATATGGCGTATGGCTAATTACGAGTCCTGTTCAACTTTTAGACCCCCTCCTCAACAAACGATCCAAATAGATGGAAGGCAATGTGTACAAGGAAAAAATACATCAGCCTTGGAGTTTGAGCTAAATAGACTTTAATGTTCATAGCTAACTTTAGACCAGGAGAGTATACTGACAGGGACTTTAATACATGTGTAATAGCTGCTCAACACTAAATGTTTGTGAGCTGGAAATCTTACTTACTGATCTTCTCTCCTTAAATTCTATGGTGGAGTTTGGTTGTATATTGCTGATGAATATATTGACTTCCTTCAAAGAACCATCCATTCCAGTGATATTCACCGTGCTTGAATCATTTGAATCCAGAGTGATATATCCAGTAAAAGGTGACACAATCTGCGACAATAGAACAGTAGAATGATTTTTTACAATATGGAATGAAACTTCTTATTTGTGAATTCTAATGGAGTAGCTCCAAAAAAATTTAATTACTTTACATTTAAACTTCATCATCTTGACATCAGATAAGCCACGACCAGGATTTTTCCACAGAGAAAAAAAAGTTTTTAGATTTTTCATACTGTAATAGCAGAAATATTTGTTGGGGATTAAATTTCATTTATTTCGTTGTTAACAATTATCAACGACATTAAAACCCATACAGAATTGTTATATGATTATATATTGTATAGGGTTACTTTCGAGATAATGAAATTTAATTGCCAGGAAATGCTAGGAATAGATAAAAAATCAACAAAATTTTATCCCCACAAAAATTTGTGCTTCTACAGTATGTAATATACTGTGATATGTTGTAAATCAGTTGGAGTTTAAAATTAAAACAAATTATCAGTTCTGAAAACAATATAATATGTTTACCTGTTCTGAATATACATGTACATATGCAATTATCCATAATACACTACAACAGAGCCATTTATCAATTATTGTAACACTGACATCCAATAGTGCTAAGGATTCTTGCAATCATGGTCAATGATACCATAAACATTGAGCTAGCTAGTGTACAGAAAAATCATTGGGTTTAAGAAAGTTTAAAAAAAAAATAGTACAAAATCCACTGAAAAGTTGTTTATAGGTATTTTTACTCATGTAACAAAATATTTTTTAAAGTTATAATTGAAAAACACATTTCCTCTAATATTTTTAAAATTCTGTCCCTATATCTTTTACTAAAATTCAACAAGATACCCATGGTCCACAATGCTCACCAAAGTCACTTTGGCCCTACTGTTCTTCATAAAACAATTTTTTACAAGATTTTTTCCCCCTTTCTTATTTTCCATGAAAAATGCTAACCCAATAGTGTGGTCCTAAATGTATCTAGCCCTGGGGCCATGACTTAACAAAAGTTCAGTCCATACAAAATGGGGATGCTTCAATATCAATATGACTAAAAACGTGACCTTGATGTCCTGCAGAAGAAAAATTCTTAAAGATTTATTATCCTGATTCTAGCCTCTTCCTAACCTATCCCCTTGGTTTCGCCCTGCCCCGGTGACACTTTCTAGCCTTGTAACCTTTGACAGGAAGATGTTTTCATGTGCAATATTATCAAAACTGTTATTTGGATTCTTCTACAACTTGATTCTGGCCCTAGGGTTATGGTTTGAAGAAACTTGAAACTTTATATTAAATCTTCCATTTATAATTTAATAATGGTCCATAATTCTAAGGAAGATTTTTCAATGCCACCATATATTATTTCTAAATTTTATTAATATCTCTCCTTCTCCATTTGCTGACTTCGAGTCCTCCATACCAACCCAACCTTGCCCCCTCCCCCCCCCCCCCCCCCACCCCCTTTTTGCTTCGAGACAAGTTGCTTGAAAATGTCCTTGTGGTTCTGCAGCAGATATTGAAAGTGCTTTAAAGTTTATGAATGACACAATTTGAGATTTTCCCATACTCAACCCCCCCCCCCTTTACTAAAGGGCATCTCTCTTTGTAGGTCAAATAATTTACCATGTATACTTCACAGAATGCAAAAAGTATTTAAGGCACATCACCTGCTCTCCTACTGTTGCCAAGAGATCCATTCCTGTGTGCTTGTATATCTTGTGCCCTTCTCCTAAACTTGATGGATAAAGCCCACTTCCACTGCAACCAGCACCTTTCAGTCGACGATTTTTTGGGAAAGACTTGTGAACTTTGGGACCAAAAATTGAATCAATTATTCCTCTAGCTGTGTCATATCTAAAAAAATCATAGTGCTCTCTTCATTCTTATGGCAATATTAGACAAACTGTGACATTAATTTATATTGTTTCCATTTATAACAACATGAGGATATTTGTTGAACAAGAGGCCCAAGGGGCTTAATGGTCACCTGAGTATAACACTGTAAAGGATCCATAGTGGTATAAAATACAAAAAAATAAACTGAGAGATGAAGATATGTTCCACAAAAGCAAACGAAAATCGGATGATCAGGGATCAACAAAATAGTCAGTCTAGTACTCACTAAGAGTGCTTATACACTCCCATCTCTCACTATTCCTTCTCACAATAGCCTCTCTTGGTCTTTGAAAAACATTTAATAGTTGTACGCCAACATGTTGGTGAATCAATAAATTGAATTGAATTGAATTAATGTACAAAGATAGGTATTTTTTTCTCATTTTATTTATCTATTATTTACAAGTCTATCTGATCATTGAAAACCATGAAAGTATTTTTTGTATTACAGATTTAAAAATTTTGTATACAAATTCTTTTACTCAACTGACATATCAATTACATTATTTACCCTGATTTCGTGATTAATTTTGTGATTGAAAGAGGCACCTTTGCTCATCATAATCATGCACTTAGCTTATCTGCTTAATACTTAGAAGCAGAGAATAAGATTTTCAAAGAAATAATGCATTTTTACTATATAACCAATGGAGCCCCACCCTAACACCAGAACCTCTGACCCTGGGGCCATGAAATTCAAAATTTTGAAAGAACCACCCTTGTTCATCTAAACCATGCACTTACTTTGTCTGCTTAATATACAGGGGGAGAGAGGAAGAATTTTTGAAGAATTCATGTTTTTTCACTATATGATCAATAGAACCACATCCTAACACCAGATACCCTGGGTCTATGAAATTCACAATTTTGGTGGAGAGCTCAATGCTTATTACAATCATGCCAACATTTTGACTGCTTGATGTCCATGAGTAAAGAAGAAGATTCTTTAAAATGGTACCTATTTTGATGGTTTTAGCCCCACCCCAAGGCCCCAAAGGGGCAGGGACCAAGAAATCCATAATTTTTGTTCCCCTTCATCCATAGATGCTATATGCCAAAATTGCCTGATATTGGTTCAGTGGTTTCAGGGAAGAAGCTGAAAATGTTCAAATGTTAACAGACAACACACGATGCACGACAACGGACGAAAACAGGTAGCAATAGGAAAATGTTCAAATGTTAACAGATGACACAAAATGCACGACAACGGATGAAAATAGGTACCAATAGGTCATCTGAGTGACTCAGATGACCTAATAAAAATCATGTAAAAGTCTGACAATAATAGGAAAAGTGCTTACTTTTTACTAAGGTGTGTTACCTAAATTATTCAATATAAATATTTTTGAGAAAACACTGTGCAACAGTATTTTAAAATAAATATGAAAGTATGATCTGGAATTGTAGATTAACAATTTAACAAGCAACAAGAAGTCTCTGACGAGACTGTAGCTCTACTGGTTGTACTTACAAAAGAAGATAAAAGTAACACTTGGACTTGAAACTTTGCAACAGCAATAAATAGAATAACGATCCTTGGTTTAGTCTCTTTTTGTGACAAGATTTATTGCAATTAGAAGTTAAAACTGTAGGAGGAGTAGCCTTTTAAAACAATTTTACAGAATTATGTATCTTAGTGTAGTCTTAGTGTAGTCTACTTATGTGCCAAGTTATACTGAAATCAGACCAAAATTGTCAGAGGAGTAGCGTTTTGAAAAAACTGTTTACAGACGGACAGACAGACAGACAGCTAGACAGACACCTTACTATCGCATAAGCTCTTCTGGTCTCTGACCAGTAGAGCTAAAAACAAAGTACATACTTGATAAGGCAATAAATTATATAAACTGGACAATCAATTGAAAATTGTGTTAGTGCTAAGGGTACATCCATCACCCTCAAATCTTTACATATACATGTGTACATACATCTTAGCCAGAAAGAAAGAGTTAATAAGAGACATACCCCTCCTTCAAAATGGTGTATGCATCCTTCACATCCTGGATTGTTCCAAAAATCAAGTTATAATACATAAGAAAGCTGTCAGCAAAGCCAATTAAATTTTGAAATGGCTTCATCAAAAACTCTTGTATTGACTGAAGAGTTGTCACAGCTTCTCGTTTTATACTTTGCTAAAATAAAAAAAATAAAGATATTAAATTTTTAAAATTTACACAAATTGTCTGATATTAAACTATTAAAGAGGAAAAGCTGCTTGTTTTTTTAATTTTATTTTATAGAATCCAACTGCTATATTTCACTGCATTTAGCTTTGAGGGGTTAAAAAAAGCCATTTCTCTTGAGGATCACCTTAGTATCAGCATACAATTATGGACTGTTTCGAAGGGAAACCACAAATTGACAAGTCCGAGTAGCATTGTCAGCCGAGGGCCCTTGTGCCAAGTGTGCCCTGAATCAGACCTGATAATTTGTGATGTCTCCGTTCTAAACAGTCCATAATAGTTTTATTATCCTCAAGAATCTAAATCTAATAAAATAGAGTATTAAATATCAGTCAAATTTCTTCTGTTCTCCTTAACCCACTGTTCCGATTCCATACTTTCAAAATATGTCAACAGACAACTTTTACATCAACATTAGAATTTATTGTTTACCGGTCCCACATATTTATCTATTACAATCTCCTATAACATTTATATAACAAATATATTTAATATTAATATTTAAATATAACATTTTCATCTCAAGGGAGACAACAAAGTTGTCACCCTGCACACTCATTTGCCTATTCCATTGTCATCTGAAGGGAGACAACACAGATGTTTCCCTGTGCAGGAGGGAGACATCACAAATTGTCTTCCTGCACGTGATATCTCTAAACCAATCAGATTGACTGTATTATTCTGAAGGATAATAATAGGAATTAACTTTCTCTATGTACTGTTGAGCCATCTTTACATCACATTTTTTTCATATTACAATATAGAATGATGTGGATAATTTATGTTAATTGTGTTGATATTTTGTATTTATAAGCAGATACCATGTCTTACAGTATAAATAAATATTAATATTTACCAAACTCATCTTTCCTCCAGTAAATACCTTGACCTTGTCTTCCCCATCCTCTATTTTTTCATTTACCCATCGATCTCCTGCAACTGTTAGGCTCTTAAAAGCTTCTTCTCCCAAAACATCAAACTCAGCTTTTAATTTATCAACCTCAAACCAGTATGGTTTTTCATCTGATAAAAAAATATATATACATATTTTTTCAAATTATACTTTATGTAATAAATGATAATTGCTTAAATTAACAACACACATCATTACCATAATGATTTGTCCTTTAAAGTTAGCATTGGGAAGGGGGGGGGGGTGAGGTAATTAAACGTCAAAAATTACTATACTCTAATTTTCAGTAACTTTGAAAAATTATTTTCAAAGGTTCCTGAAAACATGGTATGCTAATAACTTCTCTAATTTTAAAGACCAAGAGGCTGCAATTTTAGTACCTCAAAATAAAAAAAAATTATATATTTTTCTTGCAAATTATATTTACATTTTAAAATATTACCCCATATAACATCATCATTAAAATTTTCTAATGAAGAAAAATCCTTCAGTTTTATAAAATAACAGAGTGGTCATAAGTAGTTAACAATATTTTATTGGGACATTGCATAGCTTGACTTGTTTCACTATGATTTCCATATTCTACGATTGAGATAGAAGATTTGTCGCAAAATTTAGCGAGTAAACAAAACATAATGACCTTTTTTCAGAATTTCCAGGGTTTTTTTTTTGCTTTGGTTTGAAATTTTACACAAACTTCGTCTTGTGCACTGCAACGCTTTACAGAATGACATAAATACATCTGACTCTGAATAAAAAACAAGGTGATCCATGTGTGGCTTGTCTATTATGTACATGCCACTTTAAATAAAAGAAATCAATTATAATGCTTGTCATTTTCATGCGTCAGTTCATGAAAATAAATACGGAAAATAAACGTAGTAAATATATAAGGCCACATCTCTGGCTTCAGCATAATGTGTAGTGTGTTACCAATTTTAAAAAATGTTTAGAATATTAGTTAAAATCCGCTTGTGACGTGACTCTTGTTTGAGCGCTACATTATTTTTCAGGAATGGAGAATTGCAAATTACACTGAAAACGGTATTCGCTATGTTCAAATTCTCTTTCCCGTGCCTCTTCCGAAGAAAGAACTTAGAAAATTTCATTAACTTAAGTTTATTTTCATATTAAGAAAAAAATCATACTTGTATACCATTGAGAATCGATCCCGGTACCCTCACCATGATAGTCAGACACTCATCTCATTACGCTATCGAATGTGTTGACAGACGATGGATTTAAATTACATTACAAGTTTGGCTTTCCAGAAAGCCTGAAATGTCATCTCTTTGGCTTCATTAATGTCACAGAATAAACAGTGGCATGTAACATTTTTTCTCAGCTATTACAGGCAGAAGATTTTTCTATTTTTCGGGGGGGGGGGGGGGGGGGGGGGGGGAGGAGGGAGTGGCAGTTAGAAAAAAAAAATACAACTTATACCTGAAAAATAAAGGGTAGTGTTCAAACTCCAAAATCCTATGTTGTGGATGGGAAGGGAAGATTTTAACTTTTTGATTTTTTCGAAAAACACATTTATTTGGGGAGGACATGACTATACTCCAACAAAAAGTGTGGATAAGGGAGGGGGCTTGCAGTGAACAATTACAACAGTAAAAGGTTAAAGGGGCTGGGACACAGATTTGAAGATCATATTTTCTAAAATTTTCTAAATAACATCATTGACGAAATACAGCATAGAAGAGTGAAAACTGCATCAACGTAATTAACTTGCACATACAATGTCAAGCCTACTTTTACACACTTTCTACATAGCTTATCCAAAGAAATAACGCTCATATGGTTTAAAATAGAGGTAAGTAATAACATTTACATGCTATCAGCTAAAATTAAGCATTTACAATAGTCCCAGTTTGCCAACCCTGAATTTATGGCTGTTTTAGGAATTAATTATAATTTTGGCTTCATTTCAATAATATAAGAGAAGTGATTTGATGACTTTTTTTTGCCATTAATGCAATTTGAAACTGCATAAAGAAAATGATTGCAAGACATTGATCGCGAAGTTCTTTAATTATAAATCCTTAAAAAGAAAAATGTAGACATGCAAGAAAATACTCATATAATGATTCTTTGTGATCTTTCTTCCGATGCCTGTAGTTTCTTAAAGACATTTATGTCTCCGCTTAGCCTGTGCTTTAATTTCTAAATTTTCTTTCCTCATAATACATTCATTGAATAAGATTTGTATTTTTTAAAAGTGGCAGCAAGTTATAGAATGACTAATGTACCAAAAAAATTTAAGTTTTCACCTCCAATTCATATCAGTTAATGCGAGTACTAATGCAAATGTTTTAACTTTGATGTTGTTTTTCTGTTAATTCTTGGATCCACGCCTCGGCTGCAGAGGATCTTTAGTGATTTTTGATACACACGCGCTGACCTAGTTAGAACATTCTATCGAGTGCTGACCATCATTTACGCAATAGCCTAGATGACTACATAAGAACATATATTTTGAAGACCCACCACCACCCAGGCAATCCTGTGTGTCTGACTCTCTATGATTCCTGTGCAGCTTGTTTTCTTTAAATCAATAATAAGACAGATCGCTCATTGTTTACATCTCTATCGAGTGGTCCTTAATAAGCGATGATGCAATTTTCTAAATATATCGATGCTCCTCGGGTGGCTTGTGCCTACTTTTTGTATGGAGTGTATTGGAATCAGCCGAGGATTGCCGATTGACTAATGGCAGCTTACACTGGGACTTTACATCCGAAATCAAACTTAATGTGTCATCTCTCGAGAGAGATGACAATAACACTTTACTCGCCTTACTCTCTCTCTATATATATTAAATACTACTAATATGATATATATATGTGACCAGCCGTGAGATTTTAGGTCCAAATGAGGAATTTTTCAAATATGACATTTTTACTTAATATTGTAGCTTAGATGTCCAAGATTACTAAAACGAAGTTTTACCCTCATATGCATACTATTTTTAGAGATATGACGTCACAATTGGATTATTTGGACAATCGACAATCGGATTAAGAAAGGCCATTTGTTGTTTTTATGCTATGCAATACATCACTATTTTGTGATACAGCTTCTTCAGAAGTTATGATTTGGGTAATTTCATAATTAAGTATACACTAGACAGATTGTTTTTTGTTAAGCATACATAGCATAGATCTAGAGAGGGTGGGTGGTAATGAGGGTGCTTTCCAAAGCCAGCCAACCCCCAACCCCACCCAACAACACAGAAAAACATTTTTTCCCTAAAAATTTGGACAAATTTTTCTTCCCTTTTACTTTATTGACTCATCGGATAAATTTACTCCTTACACTCGTTGTTGTTAACTGGGAATTGTACTGGCACTACACAATATAATGTTTTGATTCATTCTGTCAATTTACGGAGGAAATTGAACAGAAGCTTGTTTACTTTGACAAGGAAGTAACTTTTTAATAAGGGAGATAACATCGTAGTGGGGTGTTGCTAAAACGCGGATTGGAAAACAGAAAGAAAATATGAAAATGAATTTTTAATATATTTAAATAAAAATTCAACAAGTTAATTCTTTCGTAGCAGCATGATCTGCATCGTTCAATAAGAAGGTGGTTTTGGTATGCCTCTCTAGACATGCTAAAGATATTAAATTTCAAAGCAAATAACAAAAAATGACTTTAGAATCCCTGCATGTTTCACCCTCCTCCCCCTCTCTCCAAAAACAACAGACCCCTCTTAAATTTGGTAAGAAGAGAATGTTTTTTAAAAAAATGACCTAGGAAAGTATATTTCGAACAGGAAAGAAATTTTTTTACTATTAATGATTGAAATTTCTATGTGGTTTGCATGAGATATTTCGTTCAAACGACATTTTTTCCTTTTTTTTTACTTAAATCTGTGCAGCGAATTTTATTACTAAACAGCACAATACATTTCTTAAATATGAAATATCGCCGAAACCAACGAATTTTCAATTGCTTAGAAAGGCAGCCAAACCCCCTTATTGCTCAATCTAAATTTGTAGATCATGCTGCTACGAAAGAATTAATTTGTTTGTTTTTTAAATATATTTAAAAATTCATTTTTATATTTTCTTTCGGTTTTCTGTTCCGTTTTCCATTCCGCGTTTTAGCAACACCATATTGTAGTGTAGTTTCACTTTCGATGCTTTTACCACAGAAGAACCTACCAAAGTCATGATCTCTCCTATATATAATGGTATAAAATGTTAAATAAATTAAGATTTAGAATTTTTCTCCTTTATTATGTTCACGGGAAGACCATAATGTTTGACAATTTTATTTTTTTTTTTACTAATGATGAAGTAAATAATGTGGGAAAACCGAGAAAAAATGTGCGTTGATTATGACGTCATTTTTTTCTGTGTTACCAATGCCGCATTTGGGCCAAAAGTCTCATGACGCTTCACATATATATTTTCTGTGTATCTTTTATATATTTTTATTATATATTAACAAACAATAATTACAAGCATTTAAAACAGTGGATTTTAAGTGGGTTAATGTACTCGTAGCGCTCCATTCCTTTAAAGCAATGGGCCTCGGCCCCTTCGGGACCTCGGCTCCATTGCTTTTAAGGAACAGAGCGCTTCTTGTACATTAACCCTAACAAAATTAACCTTATTTTTTTCTATTATTTTTTTTTCTATCAAAATCTGGCGAAAACAAAGTTTACCTACTATCTATAACAAGCAACTGTATAAAATATTTATTAAAAATGATTGTTTTTTCTTGTACAATGAAAATGTTTTGCTATGATCTGATCGACAATATTTTTACTGCTCTTTACTTATTGAAAGAGAATCTTAGAGACATAAAAAAGATTGAATATTGTCTGTACTTTTTTTTATCACAGAAGTGATCAAGTAGCACAGAAAATGGAAAAATGCTAGTGAAACTTCAAGTTTCTAGTAGAATTTTTTTCCACTAGCTAAATTTTGCTAGTAGTCAAAAAAGTTTATTTCGACCCCTGCAACCTACATGTATATGAAGAAACAAGACACTCACTGGCCACAATGCTCATCTGAGTTATCTAAGCCCTGCTGTTCTTCAGAAGACTTTTAAGATTTTATATTCCCTTGGAAAATTGTGACTTTATATTATGACCCCACTTCAAGTAATTTGGAAGTCCCAACCACGTATTTTTTTAAGTATTGTACCCTCAATATCTCGAATCCTCAGATATCTCGAAGCTTTTTTCCTCAATCCTGGAGTTGGAGATAACGAGGTTTGGCTGTATATGTAATTTAAATTTTTTCATCATGTTGATTAATTATTACAATGATTATTTTAATTTTACCTCTGAGAAAAAAGCATGCTTCTTGAATTTTATCCTTCTGTTTTAAAAGTGTCACAATGGCTGTAAAAATCCTACAATAATAATTACAATTCAGTACACTGTATCACTACTGTCCAAACACTGCGAACATAAAGTTATCATCAAACAATTAAAACGGATATAATGAACTTAGCAAGAGACAGCTAAAACTGATATCATCATGTGTTATACTGAAGTATTTATTGGAAAAACATGACTCAGTTACAAGAATGAATTCACTATATCCATATTTACTACAATTGTGTTTTACTGCATTAAGATCCACATTTCTATTCTTATTTTTATTCAGATCTTGCTGAAAAGCCACTAAATATAGAAAGCCTATTGCACTGACTGAAAAGTAATTTGATCATTACAGGTTTTGATTTATTTAATATCTATACTTGATTACTGTTTCAACGTATTAAATTTACAAACATATCGAGGTTTCCCTCCCTAATATTTCTGTATCATACAGTTGTAGTTCAATTTAATAATTAACAAATCTTCACAACTTACCCCACAACCCCTTTTCCAATGGTTTGGATAGCATTCTTTGGATTTTTTAAAATTTTAGAAAATCCATCAATTATGTCTTTTATGGCTTCATAAATTACCTTCCCTTGATGTGGAATTATAACTTTAATGGACTGCTCTACAGTCTGAAACGGGACATAAATGCAAGTTTTATATTGAGCAATATCATTACTATTCTCAACATACTGCACATAAGAGTTTATAAGAGGCCAGTGGCTTTGATGGTCAACTGAGTACTGTGAAATCACTTATTTTCGTGGGGGTTAAAGTTTTGTTGTTTTCAAGGTTTGAAGAGATCCACGACTTCATGTCCACCATAAAAATCTAAAATTTTATATACATAATTACTCAACACTTCCCAAACCACAAAATGAAATCCCCCGAAACAATATTTTTTCTTCAAACCTAGAAAATTTGACCCCACGAAAATATGTGATTTCGCAGTATCAACAGTTTTGATTCCAACTAAGTTTCCCCTAGAACTGGATCTCTGGTCTCATTTGACTCTAAGGTTCACTAAAATATTTGTGAAGTTTGTTCCTTGCTGATTAAAAGTAAAAAAAAATTCTACGAATAAGCTTAACCCGATTAAACCTAAAAATATATGATGGAGGGGCATAAAGTAAAAAAAATAATAAACCTTCATTCTTAAAATCTAGCCTATATAGTCCTTAATGACACAGCTTCACAAAAAATCAACTGTCACAGTGAATTTTAAAAAGCTACAATTTAAAATCTCTAATCAATATTTCAATAAATCTACTCACATTAATAAATCCCATAACATCTGTTCGGATATCATTAAACAGTTTTGAGACTTTGCGTACAAAATTGATGGCTGGGGTGAACTCAGGTGGAAGTTCTTCAGGATCATATCTTCCCAACTGCTGCATTGCTGTCTCTGACTTCTGTACTAACTCAGCAACCTTCAATGAGTATCATGTAATTGTTTATTGCATAGATCTCTTAATATACATGTTAAAGTGATAAATAAAGACATTCAGCTATTTAATTCAATAAATTTTGTTTGTAAGGTGTTGATATTGATGATTCTTGTTGACACCAGACAGTTCATGTCTAAACACAATTAAGTTTCTACGAAAACAGAAACCTTCACAGACTTGAGAGCAAAAGAAGAAGTTTGATTTTGATAGTACTGCATCATGTGTATAGCAAATGACAGCAAAAGAAGCTTGATTTTGATAGTACTGCATCATGTGTATAGCAAATGACAGAGAATACAGAGTTATCCATCTTTGGACTTAGGTTGAAGTAAAAATTGATTGCAGAAAATAAGCCTGTTATTCAGTCGTGTCAAAATTTTAAATACATGTGTAGCAACCCAATGGCACTTGATGCACTTATTTGTGATGTGTATATTTTTTAATTACAGTATACATGTATTACTAGTTAAACATGGTATTTTGAAACGAATATATAATATTATACAAGTGTGGAATTCAGTGTAGGTCGATGTGGTTATAAGGACCCACGCCAAGTGATACTGACCAAAGACACAGAAAGTGATAACAACCAAGCTTGCGAAATCGCTACCATTTTCTGTGTCTGAGGTCTGAATATCACATGACATGTGTCCTTATAACCACATACTGATCATTCACTAAAGTCCATAATAGTTATATTATAATCACTCCAAAGGAATTATATCTGTCACAGTTCTAGCTGTCTGTAACAGACTTGGCTGGCTGTCATGACGTATATCACAATGCAAAACATGCCTCTAATTTTATGAAGTTAGTTGTGCTACATTGCTTCGGTGCAGCCATTTTTGCTTATTGACAGTATAGAAATGGTGAGTCGTGCAATATCATATTCCCCACATGCGCTTTTGAGTCAATATCAGAAACTGATGAATATCATGTGACCTCCTTTCAGCTAACCACAATGACATAAAAAATAGTCTTTTTATATAATATTAATGATGTAAATATAAAAATTTCATTACAGCATTAATTTTAACTCATTCTGCCAGGAGAGAAGCAAAAAGAAAACAGCAGTGAAAACAGATTGTGTATGGTATCACTTCTTAGTCTTTAAGACTGTGTGATGTGAAAACTAAATATATGTCCATAGGACATGAATGTCCCACAGGTATATTAGTAATGCCACATGAAAATTTGGTTTTGTGTCTGAAATTTGATGAGAATATCTTCAATAGTTTCTTTAAAATTGAAATCTAAAAAGTTGCATATAGATGATAAATTCTCACCAAATTATGTTTAAGTGCATAAGCTTACATAAATATATCTGAAATGGTTTCTTAAAAATTAAGTAAAATGCAAATTTAAGAAAAGTGAGGTCAAGGTCACAGGAAAGTTCAAGGTCAAACATTTTTGATGCAGTTGAATAGTTCTCACAAATATGTATCAGCATATTAAGTTTGATAAAAATATTTTGAATGGTTTATTTAAAACTGAGCTAAACACTAATTTAAAATAAATGAAGTTAAGGTCAAAGGAAAGGTCAAGGTCAAAAAATGTTGATGCAGTTGAAAAGGTTACATCAGTATGTATAAGCATATGAAGTTTGATAAAAATATCTTGAATGATTCATTAAAAAATGAGCTAAACACTAATTTAAGAAAAGTGAGGTCAAGGTCAAAGAAAAGATCAAGGTCAAAAATGTTGATGCATTTGAATAGCTCTCATCAATATCTATCAGCATATGAAGTTTGATAAAAATATCTTGGATAGTTTCTTTGAATCTGAGCTTTGAACAGAGCTAAACGCAAAGTGCGATGGAAAGACAGACAGAAGGACGGAAGACGGACATGACAAACACTATATGCCCCGGCCATATTTATGGGGGGGCATAAAAAGCAACAACAAAAATTATTTATATATAATACAGTGAATGTTAAAAGCTATGATGAAGAATTTATAATCTGATAATTCATTGCTTAGATGTGAAGTGAGCCATGTAATGTATACCTTTTGAGGAATTTCTGTGATAGATTTCACTAGATCATCAATGAGACCTTTGATAGTGATCCTTCCAGATATTATATCCTTGAAGAGCTGAACTCCTCGTTTAATGCCGTTCACTATCGTCTTCAATTTTTTAGAAAAGTTTAAGGCCAGGTCAATCATTTTCTTCATCTCATTCCCCTGCATTAAAAAGTGTGGTGTGTAATCTCTGATTTATAGCGTATGCTAATGTTATTAAGAATATTTAACACAATAAAATTCTGTTGATTTAAAAATTCTTCAAACGAGAAATAAATAAAAAGTTTAAGAGAAAAAGGCCCATGGGTACTGCTAGTAAGTCATTCCCTTATTCCATTTACATGTGTAAAACCTTTAGCATTCTTAAAAGAATTAGGTTGACCTTCACATGAGTGAGAGCCCTATGGAATTTAGTGTTCAAAGTAGGTACATTGTGAAAGCCATAAAGAATGCAGAATGGTAATGGTTTTAGCTAAGAGAATTAAAGTCCTCAATTTTCATATTCTTATGTTTAGCATAAGAATGAATTCTGGCCAGAACATAAGCAATAATTGTTAGAATTAAGACCAGCAAAGAATGTGTCAACTGAAGAATGATTTATAAAAGCTTGCAGATGTTCTGGCAATCTGGATAAAACTTGCAGTATCAGTCTGTACAAATCAGTCAAGCTAAGATGGACTTCAACGATGAATACCAAAAATGTAGATTATTTCCTTGCCATACATACATGTACACCACACAAGCACTAAGACATTACAGCAGAAAAAATTTACTACTCCTAAAAAGACCTTGATACCAGTCACTATCCTTGACTTCTGGTCATTTGCCCTAGAACAACCAGGCTTCTATCCTGCACACCAGGCATCTTTGTTGAAATTACAAGACCAAAAACTCCTGTGATATTCTTTAATTTGTGTCTACAACTAAATTAAAACATAAAACTGTCCTTTTTTCCTTTGAATTACTCCTGACCACTTCTTTATTAAGCTTGAAGGTAAAATGCCAAATAGTACTTAACATAATTTTATCAAGTTTGCCACAATTTTAAAGACTCATGGTAACTTCAACCTTGACTTTAACCTTTTGACTAAATATTGTACACATAATATTAAGAATATATTTTCTTTCATCTTGACTTATGGACCCTTAAATGTATAAGCTTGTAACCCTGGTCACCAAGCATCCTTTGTAGCAAGTTTAATTGAGACTGAAGGATGTACAACATTTGAAATATATGCAAAAAAATCTATTCTTACCTGAAGAATATTGATGTTATATTCAGTGCCTCCTATAAAACAGACTCTTGCAACAAAGAAATCATAGTTTAACCCAATTATTCCCATGTGAACTCGAGCATATGCTTCATCATGAACATTTATTTTGAGATGACCCTGTGTTGGAGCTGAAATAGACATATTGATTTCCTCTTGTAAGCTGATAAGACACAGTTTGGGCAAAACCATGATTTTTTATGCAATGCTACAGGGTAAACATAAATGTATCATCCAAGCAATCATGGGTAATTTTCAACAATCTTGAGAAATCATGGTAGAATCTAAACTAATATTGCTACACTAGACATTATAACATAAGTACCATAACATCATGCACATGCACGTATGTACACACACACACAAATCATGGAATAAAACGACGTGGATTCTGCCTCGGAGGATTTTCTATGAAAGTGACACTAACTGGCCAAAACATGGGTTGAATTAGGAGATTAACGTAATTTGATTGGATGGCACAGATGCCGAATTTGAAAATAAGAGAGCAAGCAAAATGATTGGATAACAATAACAATGATGTAAATAGGTGGCGCTAGCTAACCACCGATAGGGGGCGCTAAACCCAGAAGATAGAACCCCTCAATTTGATTGGATAGATCATAGAATTGCCCTCCGGGCAGAACCCATCTTTAATTTAACAAATGGACTCTTCTAGCGGAAGATCCCATTGTGGCAAACATAAACAAACAAATTAAGAGCAAGCGAAGACAGGAGAATACAATGTAAATTAATAATCATAAAACAACTTTAATAACACAAAAACACACTGAACATGAGCCACTATGTCTAGTTATTTAACAAAAAAATAAATTTAAATGTTAAAAGGTTCACTGGGAAATGAATTAAGTTGGTCAAATGATCAAATCATGTGAAGCCAAAAGGGCTTTTCAGTAGATTTCATCAGGAACCAACCAAGTACATTTCCAAGTGAACTTCTTAATATTATTATCTATTACTTAAATACATTTGAGACAAACATTCAATAAAGGAATTTTTTCAAATTTTGTGAGCATTAGGTGTGTAAATCACACAAACTTCTCACATAGGCATATGTCATGAAGCGTGCTGGTGCTCCTTGCGCAGTACAGTTAAGGTGCCAAATGGAAATATCGGCGAATTTTTTAGACAGTAAATACATTCTTTACAAGGATGGGTGATTCTTTCTAGGCCTTTACTATTATCGTACAAATGTAATGTGGCTGAAAACTACATGTAGAGGACGTCTATATTTCCTATTTAGATTTGTTACGTAATGTGGCAGTCACGTGATTTTAGCAAATATACCTGCAGTATTGAGGTCATCTATAAATTCCAATATTGCAAGGGCATACCCAAGTTAAAAATCTAAGTTTAATTTATAATTATTTTCAACACTCTTTGTAGTTTGTGAAAAGTGCTGCGAACCTATATAGATTCTACTATACAATTGCTAAAATTACATTTGTTAGACCGTATGTTGAATATTTTGCTGGTCAAGTACATTAAATATAGACATAATTAATTCATTTGCAAGATTTCATCAGGTTCGCAGCACTTTTCAAATATCTTCATGCCTCTTAAGTTTATGTGTAAAAGCTTGTCATAATTCATTGAGGGTATGCCCTTGCAATATATCGATTTATTACGACCCTTCTATTACCCTTCAATGAATCTGCTTACAAATGTACGGCAGTTTCACTAGTGTAAGGAATGTATGGGAAGTATATGAAAAAAATAATAAAATAGACATCACATCCAAGTTAATGGCCTCTTATATATCTGCAAATAATATTTTATTTATTTACAAAACACATTTTCATTTTATAAAATATAACTTGATCTGCCTCTCAGTGCATACAAACTGTGTCAAATTTTACTATATGACGTCACATTGACAAGTGAATTGCAATCAGTAAATTGTTTATATATTGCTGTGTGGGATTTAACCAACGACAAAAATACATGCAATAGTAAGTATTGAAGTAGTTGAAAGCTATGCAACAGTTTAAAATAGCGTATCATTTCATTTTGTGGTAATTTGAAGAACATGTATTTTTGTGTGATGTCATAGTAAGCATTTCCCGTAAAAATTAGGCCCCGCCTCCTTATTGCAGCCTTAACCGTGCTGCGTGAAAAATATGCCTGCATGGATATGTGCAAGTCTGTAAATTTTGTCAATAGACAGTAGGGGTGTAAAGATGTACAGTATATCTGTATATTGTGATAAGTTTTGCTTTAGGTTGAATACTGGTACAGCAATCTGGAATATTGGGGTTTTTTTTATTACAATTATAGTTTGAAAATTAGAAGTCACATCATTTAACTGCTTTGTAAATGCATGTGTTTGAGGACTGAAATTTACATTTATTCCCAACAATATTACAATGATAAACTGAGAGAAATCGTTTTTGGGAGTTGATTTTATCAACTCCTCATAGTCAGCGCGCCAGAGGCGCATCAATACATACAAATGACAAACAGCTACCACGAGGGTGTTCTCGATTAAATGCAGGATGTTGTGAAAATGGGAGAAAGGTTGAAATTAGAGTTTTAACCTACAAACTGAGCAGGGTGTGAAGATTTAAAAATGCAATGTATAATCTCAGTAAACGGCAGGCCTAAATATTTAAGTAAGAAAATAGATTTACAGATATTGCGAATAAGAAAATAGTACATATATTCTAATTTTAAGATAGGAAACTCGCTCCTAAAATACTTAGATACATAATTTTCATCACTTTGTAGGGAAAGGCTGAAGGTATCCACGTGATTATAACAAATTGCATAAACACCATGCTTCGACAATATGAGTCCCATAATAATGGGATTAATAATCAGACATACGTTTAAATGCATGTCGGTATATACAGAGAACATTAAATCAGATTGATACAGACAACTGATGTAAACCCTATAATGTTTATGTACACATGCGAACAAGACTGATTATCACTGCAGGCATCGAGTTCCTCCAGTATCTCTTACATGTGTAAAGTTCTAAAGCCGCAAATAAGATCTCCAAACTGCAGCAGATGTGACCTACTTGACAAACTTAATTTAGCAGCCTTTTACTTTTGTGCCTGGAATGATAATTATTGATAGTATACACAGGATTAATTTTTATTAGATGTTTAATTGAGATGGCTTGTTTAATATTTTTATTTTTGCAGGAATATTAATGCTACATGCATGTAATTGTCTCAACAATTAGTTCACTGTGGATGGAACGGAATTCAGAGTGAATCAAGAATTTTGCTAATTTGGGGCACATTGAGTATTTTTGGAGTGGAGTGGGGTATTGAAATAGCCCATTTCCTTTTAAAACAAAACCGTGTGATTCGTATACATTTACGAACAAAGACCAGATATGTTGCTTTGTGGTTTAATATACCTGTAATGGAATATTTCATCTCGCTGCAATCTTAGTTGGATTCCAGCGAAAAGTAAAAATAAAAAATAAAAATGATACATTTAAAAATGAATTATGCCACGCAATAAATAGGTTTAATTTATAAACAAACGAAATTTATTTTAATGTAAACAGCGATGGCGGCCTCCTTGCAAAACATAATTTCAACACATAGTGCAAGTTTTTGATAGTGTTAAATCTAAATCAAGCTAGCATGTAGGTGTCCCCTACCAATGTTGACTAGTATATTATCACGCCACATCTAAATGCCACTTGCAAAGCAGTGATAGGTTTTATTTAGAAAAATTAAGAAAATCATTTTGAAAAAAAAAAAAATCCCTACCTACCTAGCCTAATTTTTTTGGAGATGTAACCGGAACCACACATATTTTTTTGTTTGGCCTTATGGATGGTTTCTTTAAAACTGAGTTAAACACAAATTGATAAAAGTGAGATCAAGGTCAAAGGAAAGGTCAAGGTCAAAAAATGTTGATGCAGTTCAATAGCTCTCATCAGTATGTATCAGCATATGAAGTTTGATAATACTATCCTGAATGGTTTCTTTAAAACTGAGCTAAACACTAATTTAAGAAAAGTGAGGTCAAAGGAAAGGTCAAGGTCAAAAAAATGTTGATGCAGTTGAATAGCTCTCATCAGTATGTATCAGCATATGAAGTTTGATAAAAATATCTTGAATGGTTTCTTTAAAACTGGGCTAAACACCAAGTTAAGAAAAGTGAGGTCAAGGTCAAAGGAAAGGTCAAGGTCAAAAATGTTGATGCAGTTGAATAGCTCTCATCAGTATGTATCAACATATGAAGTTTGATTACACTATCTTGAATGGTATCTTTAAAACTGAGCTAAACATTAATTTAAGAAAAGTGAGGTCAAGGTAAAGGTCAAGGTCAAAAATGTTGATGCAGTTGCATAGCTCTCATCAATACCTATCAGCATATGAAGTTTCATGAAAATATCTTGGATAGTTTCTTTGAAACTGAGCTTTGAACTGAGCTAAACGCAAAGCGCAACGGAAGGACAGACGGAAGGACGGAAGCCAGACATGACAAACACTATATGCCCCCGCCATATTCATGGCGGGGCATAGAAATGTCTGGATAGTCTTGAAAAAGAAAGTACATCGACAGCCAAGTGGGATCCATAACACAAGTTGTAATGAAGATTTGGAATGGCCTCCCTTTGAATTGCCTTATATTCAAAGTCTGCCTGTACAAAAAATTGCCAAGGAGAATTTCCTGAGTTCTGTATTTTAGCGGACAAATTAAAATGATTAAATTTCATAGTGAGTAAATTAAATTTGTCATCAAATTTAAACAATTTTAAAATACACTGATATTTTAAACAATTTTGACATGCAGAATTTGTAACTCCTTCATGTTACACTACAGTTTATTCTGCATCATTTCCAATGTGAAAAAAATGCTACTTTTCCAAATTAAAAGATGTCGTTTTCTAAAGGTATCTGGAGTATAATATATATTCCAGATTTTTCTATCTCTTGGGAAAATATGATCATATAAATGAATATGCGGGTTGACATAGACTTTCAATAGCTTTAGGTCAATGTTAGCCCCTAAATAAATTTTGTCTTTCACTATAACACGCCCAATTCTGGAAAAGTTCCATCTTCCCAAATATCATTGGTTTTGTACAAATGTACAAGTCCCAGAGTGAATGTCTTTTACATGTGTACTGAATTATATTCTTACCAATGGCCAAATCTAAAAGATTGATCATGACTACTCCAAATGATGCTCCAATATCTGTTGTACCAACAATTTTTCTCCAGTCCACACTTGGTGCTTCCAATTTAAATCTAAGGCCATCCCACACACTTCTGCGAGATCGATGACGAGCAGCAGCTAAATCCAAGACTTCTATTCCAGCATCATAAGGGTCTTCTATAGATGAGTTGTCAGTCTTTTCCCTTTAAAATGAAAGACTATCTTGCAGCACAAAACCCAGTAGAAAGGCTACTTATGGAACTTGGTGTTTTCTAACTTGTACCAAATCTTATTGATACAATAAAAAACAGAAACAAAAGCAAAACTGTTGAAAAAATAGCATTTTTAACAAGGGAACCATAAAGTAGAGCATCTCCTCGCAAAAGAGCACACTTCTAAGAGGCCTGTTTCTTACACCACACTCACCACTTAAGTCAAAAACAAAAGCAAACTTTTTATGGACTGCTATTGATTCCTGATTCAATCTACACCAGAAGAATATTATTCAACATCAATTATCATTAAGGTGTAATGGGAAGCAGTCACCCATCTAAGGGTTATAATCTGTAGGAGGTATACCTGAGACCTCCTGCTTTTTAAAGAATTTCACACATTACTCTATTTTTAATAACCATAGCAATAGGATCATCAAAATCTAAAACTGATATATAGAACTATGTATCTTGGTGAAGTCTACTTGTGTACCAATTTTATTGAAATCAACTAATATTGTAGATAAGTAATATTTTGAAAGAATTTCACAAAATTTTTATATTTCTTGAAGCCATGGAAACATCATTAATCAAAATCTTGAACAGATAAATGGAATAATGTACCATATTTTAAATGAAACCACATCAGGAGTAGCATTTTAAAAGAATATTTTAAGAAAATTCTACTTTTACCATGGCAACACCTTTCAATGAAATCAAATACTGATGACTGAAATAAAGTATCTTGAAGAAATCTACTTTTGATTAAAAAAAAATATATACATATCAAAATTGGATCAAATCTATGGAAGGAGTAGCATTTAGAAAATTGCTGACAAGTATGCAACAAATATGAAATTCAGATGTTTTCTACCAGGAGAACTAAAAATTCATACAGTCATGTAGCTAACTCATGTGATGGTTTGTGAGAAGAGAATTGTAGCTCAAGTATATACAAACCTAGCATTCATAGGAGCAATCATTTTTCCTCTGGGATGAGCCATATAGAGAAGAGATGCCTCATATCTGACTGACTGATCCTCTTCATACAGAGCTGCATATAGCAGAGATTCTGCAGCCTACAAAACATGATACATGCAATAAGATTTAGACCTACTCAATGATGACATTGAAGATATAACAATTTTCACAACTGCACTGTAAATACAATCAACGGAAGAACCAAACATTAATTTTACAGAAAAACATGCATTCTGTAAAAATTCCATGTTGCAAGAAAAAATTTAATAAATAAAAAAAATTATTGCATAATTTATTGTCAAATTTGGACAATTCAGTTGATGGAATCAGCTTCCCACTTATCTGATTTAAAAATTTCATTTTAGTGTTTTTTCCCATAAATTCTCATTAAGAGTTATAGCAGATACGAAACATCACCTTATCAAATCATAAGATATTGAAAGTGCAGCCAAAAAAATACATTTTTTAAAACTCAGAGAGCACATCCATGTACATGTAATCAATCAAAAATCTGCAAATATTCTGGTAAAACTTGTTTGCTAAATAAGCATACATGTTCATGGTGGTATTTGCGGAGAGCATGACATCCAGCCCTCTTTATCCATGGTGAGTTTGTGCTGTTGATGTGAGACAGAATGTAGTCATAGGACTCATCCAGCCTGGCATTCCCTAGGGTCTCCAGTAGGATCACTTTATGTTGGTCATAGTCCTCCATCTCCTTCATAGTCATTACAGCTCTTTTTCTCCTATATTCCCATGGGTCTGAAAAAATAATACAATCACCTTAATAACAATTCCAAAGTATCATTGTCAAAATAAGAAAATCATGATGCGGGCCTTTCAAAATCTGCCAGTACCCAGTACTTTTACCCGCCTGAAGTCATAATTGTACCAGTCAAAATATTTTATGGAGAAAAATTTGATACCATATTTAATTAAAATTGCTTCCACAAGGTGCCTCCTATTTTTGTAAAAGTACCACCTGTTTCTAATTTTTTTTAAAGCTCTGTGATGACACAAGAAAGGGAAAAAAAGAGCCCCCAAGGGGAAGTTTATACATGTAGTCCCTAAATATTATCAATTTTCTACAAAGTAAAACAGAAATTAATACATAAAAGAAAACTAATAACATAATAATATAAAAACACTTTAAGTCCCATTCAGTTGTCCCATACATACCCAAATACCAATTGTTCAAGCAAAATCATTTTTGTACAGCATTAGGAAGTTTATTTTGCAATTTACCTAATTCTATCCTTCCTGATCAATAGATTTCTCCTTATATACCTAAATTGAAACTTTTACTAACTTTGAAAGGCACATGGCCAATAATAAGACCAAACTCCCTCTAAACTAGGCACCTTGTGTCAAGTTTGGTTAAAACTTGCTGAGTAATTCTGGAAAGAGGTCAAAAATGTGAAACAGAAAATAGACAGGTAAAAATCAACAGATAACAGAAAAGCTTGGCCTGAGCCTCAATTTAGATGAATGAAATGAAAATGAAAGTCTCTACAAATGAATGACAAAAACTATCTGCAGAAATATGTATGAAAAGTTTATGCATTTAATATATTACCATGTAATCCAAGCAGAGAGTGAACCCTATTCATTATTCCACTGGCTCTTGTCAATTGTCCCTTTTTCATTAATTTGTGACTCACTGACCCCAATGCTAACAAGCAGCGACTGTATGTGTCCTTCGCATAAAATTCAGAGGGAAATCTTTCTTTATGGAAAACAGCATCTTCTATCACAGTGAGTAAATCCTGTTAATAAAGATATATAAAACTAGAGCCTAGCTCGTTGCAATGCAACGAATAGGTCTTCCGTCGGAGCTCCGGACAGGACAGAGCGACCTTGAGTCAAGGTCATGCAACATTTTAAGGTTATAAACAATCCTGTAAGGGGCATCAACTTTCAATGTTTCAACAGTAGAAAGACAGTAAAGGAATGTAAAATTCCCCTGTCAGTGAACTTGAACTTGTCCAAATAACTTTGCGTCAAGCCATGACACATTCTGCAGCTGGTTAAGAGCAAACACCATCTTTATGTCACCGACATAAAAAAAAAAAATCACAGTCACGTATTCTTTCAGACTATTCATCCAAAACATCATATTCTAAGTGACCTCGAATTTAAGTCAAGGCCATTACACACTCTGGATGATATATTTATCATCTTTTCAGTGAAATGCAAATGCATGCAATTTTTTCTATTACAAAAGTATAGACCTTTTTGTTTATTTGTTTGTATGTTGTTTAACGTCCCTTTCGAGAATTTTTCAATCATATGGAGACGCCAACATTTGCCGATGGAGATCTGCAAATTTTGACCTATACTCGGCACACATTGCCATTTAGCAGTGAGGGATCTTTTTTGTGCCAGCACCTACTGCCAGACGGGACCTCAGTTTGTACGGTCTCATCCGAAGGATCAGTCTCTGCGTCCCACAGTGGGATTCGAACCTGCGACGTAAGGATCAACTCCATAATCCACGACTCTAGAGCAGACACTCTTACCACTGCACCACTTGGGCGACTAGACCTTTTTGAATTTTACACTTATTATATCAGTGACCTTGAACTTGCCTAAATGACCTATGTTAAGGTCAAAAACAACCTTTGAACAAATTATGAGCTTCCAGTGATACCCAATGACAAAGATATACCTGAAAAAGAATATTGCACTTTTCTGTCAGTGACCTTGAACTTGCCAGAAAGATCTTGGATCAAGGTCAAAACACATTCTTGGATCATAAGCAATCTCTGAATCAAGTAAAAGCTTCCAGTGATTTTATATAACAAAGTTATAGCATGTGGAAAAAAATAATATTTATCTGCCAGTGACCTTGAACTTGCCGAAAAAACCTTTGTTCAAGGTCAGGAAAACCCAACTCAAGCAATCTGAGAAAAAGTTTCCTGTGTTCCTCCCACCCCTTATAAATTTATAATCCAGGCACGAATTTTGCCACTTCTTCTGCCAGTCTAGTACTATGTTATCTCAAACCGGTGGATCATAAGCAATCTTTGATCCAAGTATGAGCTTCAAAAGCTATAACACATACAGTAATCTTACAGTTTTCTCTCAGTGACCTTGAACTTACAGGAATGACCTTGGATGAAAGTCGTGTCAAACCCTTTAATTTTGTAATAAGCAATTTCTGTATCAAGTATGATACTTGCTATTTTTTTCCAATGACCTTGAACTTGCTGGAATGATGTTGGATCAAAACCATGACACACCTTCGGATCATTAGTAATCTTTGTACCAAGTATGACCTTCCAGTTTCTTCAAAACAAAGTTATAATATCCTTGGCGAACTATCACATACAGACGGACTGCTAGGCAGACGGACAGTGTGATTCCAAAAGACTCAAAACACCCCCACCCCAAACCCACACACTTCGTTTGGGGGGATATATAAATTCCTTTGTTAAATTATGAACACTCTTTCCGGCCCAAACCTTCTCCCTGGAATCAATATTTGATAAAAAAAAAATGAATGTATGCTATGTTGGAAATTTTCTCATTCTAGTCCAGGGATTCTTGAGAATACTATTTTCCCCATGCGCAGATCTAGAAGGGGTTGGGGGCAGTTAAATGTATATACTAAACAAGAGGCCCATGGGCCACATCGCTCACCTGAGTAACTTTGGCCATGCTGTTCATTACCAGACTTCCCCCCTTGTAATACCTATTGTGGCCCCACCCTACCCCCAGGGGCCATGATTTGAACAATTTAGAATCTACACTACCCCAGGATGCTTCCACATAAGTTTCAGTTTTTCTGGTCCAGTGGTTCTTGAGAAGAAGATTTTAAAAGATTTTTCCTATATATTTCAATGTAAAACTTGTATTCCCTATTGTGGCCTCGCCTTACCCCCGGGGGTCATGATTTGAACAATTTAGAATCTACACTACCCCAGGATGCTTCCACATAAGTTTCAGCTTTTCTGGTCCAGTGGTTCTTGAGAAGAAGATTTTAAAAGATTTTTCCTATATATTTCAATGTAAAACTTGTATTTCCTATTGTGGCCACGCCCTACCCCCGGGGGTCATGATTTGAACAATTTAGAATCTACACTACCCCAGGATGCTTCCACATAAGTTTCAGCTTTTCTGGCTCAGTGGTTCTTGAGAAGAAGATTTTTAAAGATTTTTCCTATATATTTCAATGTAAAACTTGTATTTCCAATTGTGGCCCAGCCCTGTCCCTGGAGGTCATGATTTGAACAATTTAGAATCTACACTACCCCAGGATGCTTCCACATAAGTTTCAGCTTTTCTGGCTCAGTGGTTCTTGAGAAGAAGATTTTTAAAGATTTTTCCTATATATTTCAATGTAAAACTTGTATTTCCTATTGTGGCCACGCCCTACCCCGGGGGTTATGATTTGAACAATTTAGAATCTACACTACCCCAGGATGCTTCCACATAAGTTTCAGCTTTTCTGGCTCAGTGGTTCTTGAGAAGAAGATTTTTAAAGATTTTTCCTAAATAGTATATATTTCAATGTAAAACTTGTATTCTCTATTGTGGCCTCGCCCTACCCCCAGGGGTCATGATTTGAACAATTTAGAATCTACACTACCCCAGGATGCTTCCACATAAGTTTCAGCTTTTCTGGCTCAGTGGTTCTAGAGAAGAAGATTTTTAAAGATTTTTCCTATATATTTCAATGTAAAAATTGGATTCCCTATTGTGGCCCCGCCCTACCCCTGGGGGTCATGACTTTAACAATTTAGAATTTTCACTATCCCAGGATGCTTCCACGTAAGTTTCAGCTTTTTTGGCCCAGTGGTTCTTGAGAAGAAGATTTTTTAATGACCCCACCCTATTTTTGTCTTTTCTTGATTATCTCCCCTTGTAAGGGGACTTGATCCTTTATTTTAAAAATTTAAACTCCCCTTCCCCCAAGGATACTTTGTACCAAGTTTGGTTAAAATTGGCCCAGTGGTTCTTGAGAAGAAGTTGAAAATGTGAAAAGTTTACAGACGGACGGACGGACAGACAGACGGACGGACGACGGACAACGGGTGATCAGAAAAGCTCACTTGAGCTTTCAGCTCAACAAGTAAAACTGACCATGCCCCCCCCCCCCCCTTAGAAAACACGGACCCTTCCTCGAAAACGCGGATCTGTGTTAAAATGGTATGAAAAGTCTTAGGTATGAAGCTTTAAAAGTCAACGACCCCCCCCCCCCCTCCCCCATACACACACACAAACACACACACGAAATTGGTTTTTCACGTTTGGGAGTTTTTTTTTTTTTTTGGCTCGTCAAGAAATTTCTGGGTTGAAATATTTTTTTATTGGGATCCCCTCCCCTCCCCCCTCCCCTCCGTGGAAAAAAATTCCTTGATCTGCGCCTGCACCCCATCTAATTTTTTCTACATGTATCCGTTAAAAGAGGATGTGACCCTTCATTTGAACAAAACTTTACCAAAAATATTCTGTGTTAATTTTCGTTGTTATGGTCCAGTGGTTCTTGATAAGATAAAAATGAGAAAAATTTGGATGTATTCACTATTACAAAAGAATTGACCTATAGGAGAGAACAATTTCCCGGAAAAAGTGACATTTAAAAATCAATCTTTATTTGTTGTTTTCTACCGTATATATGTCTAAATTTTTCAAATTTGAATTTTACAACTAAAATTTATTATTTACAACTTCAGAATAAACCTCTAAAGTTGGCCGAAACACCATTTTGTCCGTTAAAGCGTTGATTTTTGCATAAATTTTGGCCTAGAAGTCCTTCAGGGCAGGCCTGCCCCTAAATAAAATTGTGATATTTTGATAGGTTGGGATGTAAGGAATAATTTAAGATAGGATTTTTTTAGGGGTACCCCTGCCCTAGGGTCGAAATTCACAAAAAACCTACAAAAAATAAGTAAACTTGATTTTGACAATCTGCTTCAAATTTATACCGTTCAATCTTGTAGTCACAATAGCTCATTTGATATATGCGCTGCGCTGACTTTTATATCGTGGGTACTTTATTTTTAAAGTCGGGGGTTCGAATCCACCTGTTGCCACACTTTTATAGTTTTAAATTTTTGCCTTTTCAAAGACTATTTTAATTTTTTTATAGGCTTGTGTATGTTTCTTCAATTATCTATCCTTTATGCATTCCCATTTTTTGATATAAGAAACACTAGAGAGAGATCAAATCGTAACAATCCAATATACAGTTGTCACTCAGGCGGAACAAGTCTCAGTGTAGCACACTTTCCCCGAGGACAAGAATAACTCACTCTGTGTTACTCGATACAGGTATTCTCGGCAGCATTGAGCTGCGATGAATTTCAATTGTATCTATATTCCTTAGAATTTAATCACATTGCTTTTATTCTGTCTGTGCTACTAGTGCTTGTCTGTGTTACATGTAGTACATGAATGTTACGTATTGCTTGAATTATTTGAGCTTAATATATTTAGAATAACATACATGTACTATTGTTTTCAGTCAATGTTTTAAGATCTTAAGTTTTGAAACAGTAGGGCTACACATATCAGTAACTGTACTCCCTTGGATTTCATTTAGGCCCATATGATTTGCACACATTAATTGCATGTTTTTATTATATCCAACGGAAATGTGTTGTAAAATAAATAGCCTAGACATAAAAAACAGAGTTCCAGAGACAGTAGACATTACCATTATGTACAATGAGAAGTAAAGAAAAATATCGTTCAATTGTTACATTTGGAGATAACAAACTCAGAATATCAATGTTCCTCCTACCTCTACTCACTGAAATAAAGATTTATGAAAAACAAATTGTTACATGTATTCAGCCTAATGTCATTAATCGGAACGGAAATCGACAAGCTTTTTGTAGAGAAAAAAACCAAGCCCGGCCCTATAGGTCAGATCCCTATTTATATAGAAGTGATCCTTTACGAGTAGCTTTAGAACAACAACGACGATTATGCTTATATACACCAATATAGCAAACAAAGATGAAGAATTATGAACAGCAAAAGCTTGTAAACTTGGGTCTTTGGCTTGGGAGATGAGATACTTATTAAAAATTGAAATTATTTTGTCTTCTTTTTTTTTTTTTACAATCGACGGGCCTGCATTTCAAAGAGAGAGAGAGAGAGAGAGAGAGAGAATTTCTAGCTAGGTCTTTGAATAACAGTGAGATGAGTTCAGAAAACCAGGTCCCTAAGAATGTACATGTATATAAAATAGGCAGTGCCTTTCTCTCGGAATTCATCACCTGCTTCTATAAAGCTCCATCCTCACTTGTACTGACATGTACCTGGTAAAACCAACCGACTGCGAAGGAAAACATTCTATTTATTTCGAGGATGGGGGTTTACGTATAGTGATGAGAGGAAATTTATTCACCTATACGTTCATTAAATATGAAAGATTGCTTCTGAGTATTTGTATACGATCGCACGACTTTCGTGTTAATTTATAAAAAGTTAGATTATGAAAGCAAAGAACTAAACTAACATTTGTTGTAGATGAATTAAATAATTATTTAGCCGTTTATAAGGTTTTTTTAACATCTGTAAGAACCACTTTATTTTAAAAAACAAATAATCGTCCTATTATTGGCGCCCATGATATATTAGACTATGTGTTTAAATAAAACATAATTCAGATATCGATCGACATCCAAGAGAACAACACATTCTTTTTCAGTGGCGGAAACAGGAATCTTGAAAAGGGGGCCCGACCAATTTTGTGTCGGGGTAGGGGCCCAAAGCCACATTATAAATTGATTTATTAAATGTTGTGTATATTTTGGATACAAAAGGGGGCCATGGGCGGATATAGGATTTGTGATGGGGGGGCGTGGATAACTTCGTTCAGGCAGGAGGTCTGGGGGCCGCCTAAAGGCCCCCAGTGGGTCCAGGGCGAAGCCCCCGGAAGCTCCTGGGTTTTCGTGAATTTTAAGAGTCAGTAAAACCAGACACAAAAATAGTTGTATTGATTACTTCCTTTACACAAAAGCCTATAAGATATGAATTAAGTTTGTAACTTACAATACTCTAAAGTCTTTGTAGGAATTTCACGTCTGCTTAAGAATAATGTACAAATTTATTAATCATTTGATAATTTTTATTTCAAATCTACTCTTGAGAAAGCAGAAACTTTGTGTATCTCGGAACTTCGTGAATCTCCGAACTTCGTGTATGTCACAAGTCGTTCTGAATCATTATTATTTCAGCAAGGATGCTAGTCAATCTGATATTTGTATGTAACTCTAATGTTATTCCAAAGAGTGTTTTTTTTTTTTTTTAAAATTCCATTCACTGACCTACACATGTATCTCCACCGCAGCCAACGAAACAATATAAACAAACACGCTGTAACGTGCAGTTCCCTTTATAGCAGTATGAAATAAACGAAGCACAATGATACACAAAGAATATCTGAATATTGAAAAATTAAATATTGCAACGTTTGTTTTTATAAGTATTATACATATATGACAGATACACTGTAGGGTAGGGTGGTGTAATTTCGACCGATTATTTTTTTATATTTAGATTTGTTCAAGTATGTCACTGCCTATTACATGTATTACGCTCAACATTTACTGGATTATTTTTCCTTCGGAATACCTTTTATTGTTCAGTTTACATTGTGTTATATGTATTATTCGTCATGATATAAAATAAATGTGTTCGATTTACAAGATATGTGTGTTGGGTAACTTCAACTGCACACGGGGTATTTTCGATCGATGTGCAAATATAAATGAAATTATTCGCGTCATCTCTAATTTAAAAAAAATACATATTCTGTTGTAAAACATAAAAGATTGTGAAAAAATGCTGACAAAAAGAAAAAAAAAGCAATTTTCAAAATGTACCTAATTTGAAGACATTAAGTGCACCAGGTGCCTAGAGACTAATTTACCGATTTATCAAGGCATGCTACAAATATATATATGCGCAGGCATCTAAACCGCATGTAAACAAAACAGATGATTAATTTTTTCACGGTTATAGAACTAGTTTCTACGGAGTATTCCTGTACATAATATTATCCTAATACTTTTTTTTCTGGTAACAAATAGCATTGCGTCATTTTCATTGGTCGAACTGAGTTACCTGCTGACGCCGTATTCATGCAAAGGGTAACTTCGGCCGATTTCTGTTCAGCTGATTTGCATTTTATTTGTAAAAACTAAATACTACAAATTTAAAAGGTATGAATTTAAGTTGCAAATTTAAACATAGTTGATAAATTTCACGCCAGGAATATCCACTGTGTCTTTCTGTATATACAAGATATTTTTAGAGGTGATAAACTGATAATTCCCCACAATGGTTTAAAAATACTCGTCCGTAATTTTTCGGGCGATAAAGTTTCTTCTTGGATGTAATTTTCCAGTAAAGAAATAAATTTCGCCTATTATTATCAACATTGATTTGTATATGAAAAATGCATTTTCTTTCTGCATAAAATAGATGTGTGTACACTATAATGGGTTATAAACAAATTATTTTAAGGTATTTATGAACAGTCGAAATTAACCAGGTGGTCGAAGTTACACTTGTCTGTGACCATCCTAACCTATATCCTGAAGTTAAAAAAAAGTCTTGTATCTATGTAAGTAAATTACTGCATAGTTACACCATTTGATAAATAAATACATCAATCAGTGGATAGGTTTGTAACGTAGACCTTCTGATTTTAAATTCATTTATTTACCTCACTCGGCACACCTCGGCCGATTCGTACCTCATCTGGATGATGGTGACGGAATCAACCGAGGTTTGCCGAATGCTATTTACCTTCGACCAGCGTTTAAATATTGCAGTATTTTTCTTTGCATCATCATAGGAAATTGACAAGTGCTGTCTACCCTTCAAACGAAATCGGGAGACGTTTTCCGCTTTGAATAATTATGAGATAATATTCATAGCCTAGGGAATGCAAGGTTTTCAGACTTGATTTTTATTCATTCATTCATTTATTCTCTCAAAAACCATATGAATGGTACAAGAGGTACATATATACATATTTACAATAATTATGGACGAGCAGAGATTACAGGAGGACAGACAGTATCAAAAATTTTGATGATAAATATACACAATTTTCTTAAGAATGCTGGGTCAGTATTTGTCATTAAATTACAGAATTTTATAATATTTGGATGTACATAGTATTTCTTTAACAGAAAATCTTTTCGAATATTACAAAATACATTACATTCCAGTAAGTAATGAAATTCGTCTCCAATTTGATTATTATTACATAAATAGCACATTTTTAAGAAAACTGATACTTGGTCATAAAATAAAATTACCATTTTTTAATTGACCATTAATTATAAAACCAAAGTATGGCATTATTAATATTAGTCATGTCATATTTTGAAAATTTTAGGGGGGGGCGTGCGCCCCCAAGCCCCACTTAAATCCACCAGTGGGGGCAGGCCCCCTGAACCTCCTCTAAATCTGTCAGTGTTTTCTTTCATTATACGGACTTGCAGAATAAGCGAAATACTCCAGACATTTAATAAAAATCTCAAACCCGATCTAAAACGCGTTGACAAAGTCAAACCAGACGGTTTTAGTTTTTACGGCATTTTTACAGTGATATGAGAAAAGTCGGATAATTACTTTTAATTTTAAGAAATAAAGTTCGGCATTTTTCAATCTCGTTCGGTATAATATAATTTACTGATAATTTTTTTCCGTTAAGGAGGAACACATGGACGAAGGATAAAAAAGAGGTATTCTGCATGTACATGTACACATCATTGCTATAATTGTGTACTCGGGATTAAACCCAAAATCCTTCGTTACATTGTATTTGGGTATAATTTTCACATGTTCTCAGGCGGATAATCATTTATTTTTATCTGTCTAAAGACAATAATTTCAGTTAATAGAGAAATGTTTTTATTTCGTCGTTTTTTCCATCCTTTTGGTTTACACGTTTGCTTTGTACACAAAAGCGTGTGTTCATGTACCGCTGTTTCTACACGCTATCGATGTGATCAGGGAGAACATGATATCCTCCAGCAATTTACTTCTTATGAAAACACTCAATGAAAACATATTAGGTGAAAATATATACACCCATCAGTATCTTAGTACCTTAGTATCGACCTGTTTAATTGCAATGTCACCAACCGTAACGATCGCTGGCCAGGACTTGAATATAATTTATTACCGTTATTAAAACAACTCGTCAGCTGAGCGGACCTATGATTTAAACAGTAAAATAGGGAAATTCCAGAGTTCGAAGTGTATTTATTTTGGGCGCTCTTCCGCTTAAACAAATTAAATCGCATTTACGCGTACTTACATGCATGTACCAATAATTTGTGTCATGGGTAAATTCAATTTATTAGATGAAATAAAACAAATGCATAAGATTAATCTTCCTAAACAACACGTTTTTAAAACAATCTATCTGATATAACTGACGGTATAAAATAACAAAGAAAATAAAGGGTTTGTGTTTGTATTTAATTTAAAATGAGAACAAATCTTAACCTGTCAAATAACTTATAAAACATACTTCGTTTTCCAGACACTAATTGCCATGCGTAATCTTCACATGCACTGACCAAGAGGTCACAAGTTTGAAATGTATGGCTTCTCATTGTGTGAGTTTTGTCAACACATGTCGGAGTAGACTATCTAAGCCAATTGATTCCCAAAGAAAACTGCATAGGAAGGGTTCTTTTTTGGTACACTTTTTAACGGGTAAAATTCATTCGACGCTCGATAGAATTTTCAATACAAGTGAAATATTGAGGCGGTTAAGTTACATGCATCCGACCTAGTATTTTGTATGCAATAATATTGTAAGTTAGGAAGAAAATAATACAAACTCAAAAGTACTTAATTTTATTTTCGATTTTCCTGACAATTAAAAATGTGACCTCTACATACAATTATCATTTTTAATTATATACATCCTGTTTAATGTTCATGAAAGAAATAGCAACTCGTTAAATAATAACATTAGAGAGATAAATAAACTGTTTCTTTAATACGCAAAGAAAGTGGTCTTTTCGGCATTCAAAATGCATTGAATTTGAAGTGAATAAGTGAAAGGCACTTAAGACTAGCTGATTAAAACGAGCGAGTGATAATTAAACAGTTAGACGGAATCATATGAAAGATTCGAAATGATTTTAAAGTAATTTTCCACAAAGCGCAATTATCTCAACAATGCAATGTTTATAAGAATAAATATGCAACTTTCTTGTAATTGAGCGAATAAAATATAAATCGAAATGTACTAGCGACTTAATCAAAGATATGAAATAATCTGAAAGATTCAACATATTTATCCACTCATCACTTAGTTAAAATGTATTTGGAATGGCCATTCTATGGTTTGTTTTGTGTATGACCTTAGGTCGCTGGTTCACACGCCGATTGATCCTCGGTGACCTCCTTTGCCCCGCGCTATCGAGGGAGGGGTTACATAATTGTAAACACACGAGGTGAATGTAAAAGGCGTGTACTTAATGGCTGTGAATAGTCTATGTTTAAAGTTTTGTTTTATTTTCTGACTTTATTGTTTGTTTTTATATGATAAGAAGAAAAGGTTATCTTTTTTTTCCCTGTTTAGTAGACTGGTTTATCCAAATTTGAAAACAAACGAAATAAAAGGGAAAGTTGTCAGTAAATAATTTGGAAATAAAGCACAAAATACTTCAAAAACCTGATTCTAAAGAATATTAGCATTTAATATAGCAAGGTTTATTATTTATAGTAAGTTTATTTTAATTACACGCATGAAGAGCTCTTGTTTACTTGCTGAATGAAAACACTTACCTGTATATGTGTTATCCTTCTAGCTCATTTAGAACACAAGACTCAAACAAAATAACATTTTCTTGAGATCAATAAGATGTTAAATAACAACTTTAATTACGGCAGCTATTTCGAAATATTTACCGTTTTTGAGTTATAAAGCAAAAACTTTAAAGGGCCCCAGATCCCTAATTCTAGGGGCCAGCCCCTTTTTAGTGGTCTCAAATGAAAGGCCTTAAAATTGTGCACAACTTTTATTCTACATGTTTTATCAAAATATTTTTAGTTTAGAAGATAAAAAGGAAAATATGTGTAAATTTTCGCTCTTTTTGGCGTTCTAATTTTTGACCCCTCTCTAGCGCCATTTTGAATACAGAAATTGAAAAACAAAAACCGATGTGCACAACTTCAGTGCATCTATTATTTAAATTCGGTAGAATTTCTACTCCAGCTTCAGTAGTCTCTGAGCCTTTGTCTGGAAATGAAGCCCCCTAAATTTTCATTTAAAGGGAGATAACCCAAAAGCGGAAGTGGGTTTTTGAAATGTTTGACAGCATTCTGATAGAATTTTGTAATGTCTTTAAACCCTGCAAATTTGAGCAAAATCCGTTGAGAAATGAGCAAGATATGAGGTCTCAAAGTTGGCGTCTAGGAAAAAAAAAAAAAGAATAATAAGAATAATCTTAACCATCAGAATCAGTAGAAGGTCTTCTGCCTGGAGCGGAAGACCTCAATAACAGTCTTAAAGGACTTGTTGCATGTTTCTCAACACATATATATATGTCTTTGCATACTAATGACTATTCGTGGCACAATTTTCTCGAAAAAAAAAAAGATCTCCTTTAAAAAGTTTGGACATAGAGATACATGATTGTATTACTAAATAAAACTTTTGAGCTTTATTGTATGCCCACCCTAGTCACAGGGGATAATGATTTTAATGATCATGAATCTCCTCTGAAAAAGGATTTTTTTTTTCATATCCCTTAAGTTTGGTTAAAATTGTCCATGTGGTTTTAGAGAAAAATGAAAATTTCACTTATGTACACCACAAAATCATTATTTATAAAAGTTCATCTGAGTCTACGGCTTAGGTGAGCTAAAGTTAACTTTTGTCATTAACTTAAAAATTAAGAGTCACAATCTTCAGAGACAGAATTATGTATACATTAAAGGATGGTCCTAGCCATAATTACTCCATATTACCTATCTTCAAAAAAAAAATAATAAATGAACAATTCTCTTTAGTAGCATTGCAGTGTACTTAAAACATTGACTGCGCACTGCTTGACAGAATCAGCAATAAATTCATTTCAAATCTATATGCTTCAGTAATCTGGAAACCTCATTTATCTGGACAGTTAGCTTCTGAACAAACATCCAGATGAGCTAGGCTGGAGTGTATTAACAAAACACATATTTTAAACTTTTACCTCTTGAGGAACATTGTCACTTGTTGCAACATGCATGATAAATCTTGAAACTAGTTTTGCATCTGGAGTAGGGTTCAATAAAATCTTCTCCATCAGTAACTTCTCAGACATTTCTGTGTTCACTGCACCAAAAGCATCTACCATATTTTCTACAGCTTCTCTATACTTGGAATTTCTGAAGAAAAGAATGTTACACATATTCCATGTTAAACAGAAATCCCAGCAAAAGCACTGCTTAGTACTAAGTCATATATTAATTATTACAATTCCAACATGCTGAATAGATGTTAAACTCTTTGCTTTAATTCACTAATTTAAACAACAATTTAATTCAAAATAATAATCATGCATTCACAAACTGCAAAATTCAAAAAAATAGAAATGAAACCAGAAGTCTCTGACGAGACTGTAGCTCTAACATTTGTATTTATAAAGGAAGATAACAGTAGCACTTTGACTTGAAACTTTGCAACACCAATAAATAGAATAATGATCCTTGGTTTAGTCCCTTTTTGTTGCAAAATTTATTGCAATCAGACTAAAACTGTAGGAGGAGTAGCCTTTTAAAATAATTTTACAGAAATTTCGATTTAAGTAACCATGGCAACATCATTCAACAAAATCAAAAAACAATAAGGACAATTATGTATCTCAGTGTAGTCTACTTGTATGCCAAGTTAAACTGAAATCAGACAAAAATAAAAATACAAATAAAAAAAATTAAAAAAAAAAAAAAAAAAAAAAAAAAGGAGGAGTAGTCTTTTAAAAGTATTTCAAGAAATTTTCTATTTTTAGTAACCATGGCAACACTGTTCATCGAAATTCAAACAGGTACAGAGAATTATGTATCTCAGTGATCTGGAATGTACGATGGCTGATATCAGCCTGTCTAAAATAAAATTACACGGCCTATAATTTTGTCTTTTGTACATGTACATTTCTTAAAATTTGTACATGTACAAAAATATAAAAAGTTACAATTTCGCGAAAAGACAAAATGTACATGTACATTTCTTTAAATTTGTACATGTACAGACAAAATATCTATAGCAGCTGCATTTAGGCAACATCCATCTGCCACGCCATTCAAAATTTAGAGAATCCGAGACAGTGCTGCGATTTTTTTTATTTCTTTTTTTATATTGACTGTATTAATTGTTATGTGACAGCAATGTGTTTCGGTGGTTTGATATCGTAATGGTGTATTAAAAATATATATCACAGTTCCGCCGTCATCAGGGATCTAACTGTAATTTCTATATGGCAAAATAGCTTTTGTCAGCAAATCACCAATACTTTTATGTATAGCATATGCAATCATTAGTTTTGTTTGAAAGATTTATTTGCATGTTTCATCTTTTAAAACTAATGACCAGTATTTTAATAATTTTGATTTCAGACCTTTGATTCTTGGGTCATACTTTGTTATTAGAACATTCGGTATTTCCTTTGTTTTCTTGGTTTTATGTAGCGTTATGACTCTGTTTAAAGCCAAGGATTCATTAATAATTGGGTCAATCTCAGTTACCTCGTATTCTCTGTTTAGGTGTGATCTGAACTCAAGAAGTTCTTTTATATACCGCCATAGATTTTTTTGTCTGTACATGTACAATTTTAAAGAATTGTACATGTACATTTTGTCTTTTAGCAAAATTGTAACTTTTTATATTTTTGTACATGTACAATTTCAAGAAATGTACATGTACAAAAGACAAAATTATAGGCCGTGTAATTTTATTTCAGACAGGCTGATATCGGCCATCGTAGGAATGGTATGCTAGTCTATCAATAAGAAGAATTAATTAACAGTCCATTCAAAAAACACTGCTCTAGCCCAGCCACTAGGCTAGTTATTATGATCTTGAACCTGGCCCTGGTCTAGCTTATGTGCTACACATTTAAGTCAGCAAGTTTCTGAAAAAGTCTTTGATGCATAGTGTAATTAAGAAATGTACCTACTGTTCTGTAGTATATATGTGCCATATTAATAGATCAAAAACTTACCTTACATTAATTGTATTGAAATAAAATTCAGCAATTTTCTTTAATTCTGCTTCTGGCAATTCTAGTAGTTGATTCACAATATTTCTAAAACATGTGATTAAAGCAGGTGATCCTAAAATTAAAAAACACAGATGAAAACATTATAACCTCCTTCAAATTTTGCAATGGGAGGCAAAAAATATAGTGTTGACAGATCAACAATCTTAAATGACCCATTAAGGTATCCGATCCATAAAAGGACCTAATTTTCTAACCTTAAATATCCATCCTGTATTAAATACTCGGAAATTAAATCAAAGCATTTCAGAGTAGAAAAGGATTTACCTGGAGAAATTTTCAAAATTATAATTACCTAAGCAGTAATTAATAAATGTAGAATGCATTGAGGTCTATGGGGACAAGCAACTTTTTTTAAAATAAAAATTTATATACTAAGAATATCAGAAAATGCTTTGGTTGAAAGATGTATTTAATTATTAGGAATAGAAAAAAGATTGAAAACTAATTTTTTACCAGATAGATTTTTTTAGAATTGATTTTTATTGATTAAAAGCAAAGGGGGATAACTCTTCAAGGACAGGACAAGGTAAAAAATTAGGACACATTCCGCTTTTACATATTGATACTAAAACATGAAGATTATGTCTACATATACCGAGTATTCAGCCAATATATATCTGTTATGCATTCGGATTCATTGAATCTGAGGCTTTTATGGATCGGATACCTTAAACTTGTTTTTAATCGGGTGAATCAAATATCTTTACAGGCCTCCCATTCCTGCATTACAATAGAATGATGGCAGACAGACTGAGGGACAGATAGACAGACATAGTAATTAAAACAGAAACTTGTTTGAAATACCTTGCTCAGGCTGGTTCTCCATACAGGTAAGATTGCCCGCAATATACATCCTGGCCTCTGTCACATTAACATTTTTTATTTTGTGCTTCACCTATGAAAAGTAATGCATTTTGAAATAGCACCAATTGTGATGACCATTATATATGTTCTCCAAAAGGCTCATCTGCTCCCCAGGGTACCCCATTCCTTAAAAGCTTCATTGAATTATGCACGACATTCAAAGTAAATTTATGGAATATCACATTTGGTCATATTTCTTGAAAAATGATATAGTATAGGCTTGTAGCCATGTAAGTATTAGCCAATCAAATCTCATCTTATTTGAACATATGTGCTGTCATGCTTTAGAATGATTTTATCCTGAAAATGCTTTTAAAGTAAAGTTGATTTTTCAAAATTAATCTGAATTAATATTATCCTGAAAATATCAAGCTCATGTTTCTACGTGTAACAGTGACTGAGAAATCACCTGGAAACCTTATATGGTCTTGTGCTAATATTAAAACAGAACATCCTCATAAAAATCTAAGAAAATACAATTATATATTCCAAACTATGCTTGGGTAATATAAATAATGTATAAATAATGTATAATATTTCTCTTCACTGATAAACTTAAACATTTTTGAAACATTTATTGTCATACATTTCCTAACTGAATATTGGTCAGCAGGAGGCTTTTGTTGGCCTTTGTCCATTCCTTGTTGTCTACATGTCTTGTAAGAAATACAAGTTTCCCTTGGCTGGCATAAGACATCTCAGGATAAGCTAGTAAAATGAAAATGCATGGCTGTAATAAATGAGCATCATGGCATAAAATACTTAAGGCTCATAAACTCTCTGCTCACATATACGAAAAGTTGCTTTAACACTTATGAATTTTTATAAGTATAACTATACAAACAATTAAAGACATAGACATTTATGGCTGCATTTCATTTCCAGAATTTTCAAAAATATTAAACTTTTCATTTCTGACATTTTGTAGTTTTCATTTCCGACATTTTTTAGTTTTCATCTCCGACATTTATCATAAAGTACTTTTACGGCAATGAAAACAGAATTCAAGACATTTCATCTAAAAAGTTATAAAAGAATTAATATTTGAAATGTAACATAAATTCGCTGCAGTCACCGACATATAATTCAGTGGACATTAAATTTTGATGAAAAATTCCATGCTCATTTAACACATGCAAAAATTTGAAATAAACTTTAGTTATTATTATACATTACAGTATTATGTACAGTGTATGGTAATATTTTTATGTAGGAAATGTGGTTTATTTATATCTTGTTAAACTTTCTATCCACCTACTTGATTAACTTTAAGTTGCTGGAAAGATGCCCACCAAAATTTCCAGAAATGAAACAAGAGGCCCATGGGCCACAACGCTCACCTGAGTTACTTTGGCCCTGCTGTTCTTCACAAGACTTCCCCTTTGTAATATTTATTGCAGCCCCACCCTACCCCCGGGGGCCATGAATTGAAGAATTTAGAATCTACACTACCCAAGGATGCTTCCACATAAGTTTCAGCTTTTCTGGCCCAGTGGTTCTTGAGAAGAAGATTTTTAAAGATTTTGCCTATATATTTCAATGTAAAACTTTGATTCCCTATTGTGGCCCCGCCTTACCCCCGGGTTCCATGATTTGAACAATTTAGAATCTACACTACCCAAGCATGCTTGCACATAAGTTTCAGCTTTTCTGGCCCAGTGGTTCTTGAGAAGAAGATTTTCAAGGATTTTGCCTATATATTTCAATGTAAAACTTTGATTCCCTATTGTGGCCCCGCCTACCCCCGGGGGCTATGATTTGAACAATTTAGAATCTAAACTACCCAAGGATGCTTCCACATAAGTTTCAGCTTTTCTGGCCCAGTGGTTCTTGAGAAGAAGATTTTGCCTATATATTTCAATGTAAAACTTTGATTCCCTATTGTGGCCCCGCCCTACCCCCGGGGTCCATGATTTGAAAAATTTAGAATCTACACTACCCAAGGATGCTTGCACATAAGTTTCAGCTTTTCTGGCCCAGTGGTTCTTGAGAAGAAGATTTTCAAGGATTTTGCCTATATATTTCAATGTAAAACTTTGATTCCCTATTGTGTCCCCGCCCTATCCCCGGGGACTATGATTTGAACAATTTAGAATCTACACTACCCAAGCATGCTTCCACATAAGTTTCAGCTTTTCTGGCCCAGTGGTTCTTGAGAAGAAGATTTTCAAAGATTTTGCCTATATATTTCAATGTAAAACTTTGATTCCCTATTGTGGCCCCGCCCTATCCCCGGGGTCCATGATTTGAAGAATTTAGAATCTGCACTACCCAAAGATGCTTCCACATAAGTTTCAGCTTTTCTGGCCCAGTTGTTCTTGAGAAGAAGATTTTTTAATGACCCCACCCAATTTTTTTCTTTTCTTGATTATCTCCCCTTGTAAGGGGGGTTGGTCCTTCATTTTAACAATTTAAACTCCCCTTCACCTAAGGATGCTCTGTACCAACTTTGGTTAAAATTGGCTCAGTGGTTCTTGAGAAGAAGTTGAAAATGTGAAAAGTTTACAGACGGACGGACAGACAGACAGACAGACGGCCGGACGCCGGACAACAGGTGATCAGAAAAGCTCACTTGAGCTTTCAGCTCAGGTGAGCAAAAATATTAATGTCGGAAATGAAAATAAAAATTGACAGACAGATGAACGGACAGGGCAAAAACTATATACCCCCAAATCTTCGATACGGGGGCATAAAAAATGTGATGCCGCTGAATTGCTCTCACCAATATGCATCAGCATATGAAGTTTGGTAAAAATATCTTGAAGAGTTTCTTGACACTGAGATAACAAAAATTTTAAAATGGTAAAGTCAAGGTCATAGGGAAGTTTGAGGTAAAAATTTTTGAAATAGTTGAATAGCTCTCACTAATATGTTTCAGCATAGGAAGTTTGATAAAAATGTCTTGAATAGTTTCTTTTAAACTACGCTAAACACAAAATTAAGAAAAATGAGGTCAAAGTGAAGATCAAGGTAAAAAAAAACTGATGCAGTCGATTGGCTCCCGCCAATATGTATCAGCATATGAAGTTTGATAAAAATATCTTTAATAGTTTCTTCGTAACTGAGCTAAATGCAACATGACAGACAGACGGAAAGATGGTAGACAGACATGACAAATATTACATGCCCCAGGCCAGCCATATTCATTTCGGGGCACAAAAAAAAGCTTTTTGTATTTCTGTTAATTTAAATCAAATTTCTTTCATCAACCTTATTGATGTAAAGGCCAACTAAAACCTTTATGTTGTTGACAAACAAAATTTGATATACAGTTCAATAACTTACCCATGGTACTGAATTCATTGACTGGTTTAACCTTTCTCATGCCATAATGAGGTTCAAATCTAATAAATATAAAACGTTTCATTATTACATCAACTTTTATACTATAAAACAAGTTAGGTATTATAGTATAAGTAATAGAAATAATAAACTGCATCTTATAAATGATTATTGGATCACTTCTCAGAATAATTCATTGTTTTAATTGTTACATAACCCTAGAGGCATTGTGTGTTTTGATGATGCTCTATTCAAAAGGTGACAATTATCACTTTACAGCTGTGTACATTAATTAGTGTACCTCATACTGGGAAAAAAAATTTAAAGAAAGGGGGGGGGGGGAGAACTTTCCAAGATTTTGTGTGTGCGTGTGTGTGTGTGTGTTAAATCATTAATATTTTGATCTCTAAATCAATAGGGGTCTTTAAAGGTCATAAAATATTTCACATAAAATTTCATTACAAAAGCTGATTCCAGTGGATTTCCTTATTACCTAGCTGGAAAGTTTCTTCAATAATAGGCAAAATTCTTAAGGCAAAAATAATGGAATCAGAATTTCCTGGTAATATGCAGACCTACACACTGTGTACTAAATATCTGCAAAGTTTAACCAAATTCTGTGCAGCGGTTTAAGAGGAGTTGCACTAACAAACTGTTCATCTCTATATTCAAGATATGGTCAAAAATCTAAGTTGAAAAGTGTCGAAAATTCCCAGAAAAATAATGGAATCGGAATTTCCTGGTAATATGCACATCTACACACTGTGTACTAAATATCTGCAAAGTTTGACAAAATTCTGTGCAGCAGTTTAAGAGGAGTTGCACTAACAAACTGTTCATCTCTATAATCAAGATATGGCCAAAAATCTAAGTTGAAAAGTGCCGAAATTCCCAGAAATATAAAGGAATCAGAATTTCCTGGTAATATGCACATCTACACAAGTGTGCTAAATATCTGCAAAGTTTGACGAAATTCTGTGCAGCGGTTTATGAGGAGTTGCGCAGACAAACTGTTCATCTCTATATTCAAGATATGGTCAAAAATCCAAGTTGAAAAGTGCCGAAATTCCCAGGAAAAAAATAAAGGAATCGGAATTTCCTGGTAATATGCACATCTACACAAGTGTGCTAAATATCTGCAAAGTTTGACAAAATTCTGTGCAGCGGTTTATGAGGAGTTGCGCAGACAAACTGTTCATCTCTATAATCAAGATATGGCCAAAAATCTAAGTTGAAAAGTGCCGAAATTCCCAGAAAAAATAAAGGAAACGGAATTTCCTGGTAATATGCACATCTACACATGTGTGCTAAATATCTGCAAAGTTTGACGAAATTCTGTGCAGCGGTTTATGAAGAGTTGAGCTGACAAAAAAAACAGGACTGACTTACTGACACACTGACTGACTGACGGACGGGTCAAAAACAATATACCTCATGCAACTTGTTGCGTGGGGTATAAATACATAGTAAATTCCATGTATATGATCTAACTTCAAAAACATCCAACTGATTATCTACATCAACATACAAAATAATTTAATGTACTAATTCAAATATGTCAATGGAGGAATAAACATTATTTAATTAATTGGACATTCCATGGATTTACCAGTTCACTTTTATAATGTGTGATATTTGAGACACCATATTTCTTAAGCAAAATCACAGCTTTTAATTTATTTTTATATGTATATCGATATGAGAAAAATATTTATTTCTGCAAATTTGAGCTAGAGTTCCATTAAAAAATTCTTAAAAGTAAATTCTTTCACATACCCTGCTGGTGTTTTAGGTGATGTGAAATCTTCCTCTATCAGGACACTGTGAATGGTTCCCAGACAGTCATGGTAATGGAGGGTCTAAAATACAGTTTCAATCAGATATTGAACTTAGAACATCTAACTTACTGCAGTCAACAAGCAACCCACAACTTCTTATCATTGTATAAAAAGCTGTTAATCAGGTAGATGATAACTCATTATGTATAAGTTTTTTCTCCACCAAATTCATCAGTTAAAATTTAGATTTATTTGGAAAATCACCATTAAAGCAAAATTTGAGTGACACAGATGGATGATGAACCTGAAGTTTTTACAAGAGATGCTTCTCATCGGAGACATTTAATTCCTCAGATAACTATTTTTAGTTAGAGTACAGAGTATGATTATATTTGACCAGATTTTTTTTTAATTTAGCTAATTTCTAAGATAATGTAGCTGAATAGTTTTCAGAAAATATTGCTAAAATAACTGAAATTATGAAATTATCAACTTTATTACAATTGACAGAGACAGGAGAAGTGAAAGTAGAAGTGTTATTCTTCTACAGATTTCCAGGGTGCTAATGGAGACATCTACCTGGAACAATGTGCAATGTCAATTAGATATATTACTCATTTTCCAAAAAACAAGGAATCAAGGCAAATTTTGCAAACCTTTAGGTAAGATGACCTGGCATTTTGCACAGGATGGTTATGTCTCACTTTCTTAAACTGTATGCCATCTTTTGTTGGAGACACTGAGTATGTTGCAGTGTGCTCACCTGAAAATAATTTTCATTAACATCAAGATCTAGTGAATGAAAGGTGTCTACAAATTTCTCAAATCTGAGAAATAAATTCCTTTAATGATTCTTTACAACTAATTAGCATGACTAACGGTGACAGACAAAAACAGACAGCAATAGGTCACCTGAGTAACATTTCAAATCAGTAAAGGCAATACCTAATCCTAATACACCATATTTGTGATATCAATTACATACTAACCTTCACTTCCATCCTCAGTCAAATGGTAAGTAAAACCTTCTTTGGTATTTACACCTGGTACCTGAAAATGGGTTTTCAACTTATTTTTGAATTCAAACTTCATGCAATTATAGAACTGTGAATTTTATTCAGAAATTAGTTTAAAAATACTCATCATATACATATAATATTTTATAAGTTTCACTTATAGTTAAAAATCTCTTAAATAAGTACTAGGAGAATACAAAAAATGAATAAATATGAATATATATGAATTGCTGAAATTTAATGCTATAATCAATACACATGCATTGAAAAGATGACAAATTATTCAGATCCATCACCCTGTGTATATCTTCCCCTATTTTCTTTTATATACCTCTCCCTCTTCATGCAATCTTGAGGCAAACAATGATGCAAGGCCTTTCTTTGTAGCAACAACTTCTTCATCCTCTCCCATTGGATGATAAACCCTGGATATAGCTCCCCTTGTAGTTATCTCAAACGAGAACCTTTCAAAAAAATATTTTCATCATTTCTGTCAGAATTTCATAAAACTTAAAGACATGATCGACACCTTCCAATCCCAAACACTTCATTATTTTCACAAGAGAGGAATCACAAAATAGTACATTTCTATAAAAAAGATACTGCATTACAAACCAATGCCTACATATGAGTGAACTATATAAATTTACAAGAAAGAATGTACTTTTTGAAAGTGATACTGATCTGCAGGAGTTTGTATTTAGAATTTGTCATCCAAAATTGCAATGTACTAGCCAAAAACTAAAGGTACTGTGAGCACTGCAATCAGAGCTCACAAAATGATACCCCCTACTCCAATATGAGTATAATGCCAAAGTCTACGTTTTGTTATATGAAACCCTAAATATCTGCCCAATAGAAATGAAAAATAGCAGATCACAATGGCATCATGTTAAAAAATTCTGTGAAAATTGCATAAAATTTTTTTTCAGTGGTATAGGAGGAGTTGTGGATAAGAGATGTGTACCTCATTATTCAGACCATTCAAAATCCGCCGCTACCCTAAGTGTACTTTTACCCAGCTGTAATCATGACTGTACCACCAAAAATATTCATTGGAGAAAAATTCAATATTTATATTTATTTAAAATTGCATCCACAAGGTACCTCTGATTTTTGTAAAAGAACCACCTAGCTGTTTCTAATCTTTTTGAAAGCCCTGAATATTATAGAAAACATAGGTATCAGAGATTACAGAGCTCACCTCAACGAATGTTGTCTTTAAGTAAGGCAAAGTCCACACTAAACTAATAATCTAGAAGTGTGCATCCCTAGATGCAACATTTATCCAATTTTTATCTGATGCTTGCAGCTATTTGGGAATGGACTTATCTAAAAACTTTAAACTAGTCACTCATCCAGAAAATGCAAGTCAAATCCAGCATCTGAAGCAAGTTTGAGAGTGTTTGTCCCTTGATGCATCATCCATGCAAGTTTGATTCAGATAGGCCTTATAGTTTCTTGGCAATGGACCTGCTCCAAAAACTTTAACCTTGTCACTCATCCGGAAAATATAGGTCATATTCAGCATCCGAAGCAAGTCTAGTAGTGTGCATCCTTAGATGTATCATCCATGTAAGTTTGGTCAACATAGGACTTACATTTACTTGGAAATGAGATCTGTTCCAACAAGAGGCCCATGGGCCACATCGCTCACCTGAGTACTTTGGCCATGCTGTTCTTTACCAGATTTCCCCCTTGAAATACTTATTGTGGCCCCACCCTATCCCCGGGGGTCATGATTTTTATAATTTAAAATCTACACCATCCCAGGATGCTTCCACGTAAGTTTCAGTTTGTCTGGCCCAGTCGTTCTTGAGAAGAAGATTTTTCTTACATTTTTCAATGTAAAACTTGGATTCCCTATTGTGGCCCGCCCTACCCCCGGGGGTCATGATTTTTACAATTTAGCATCTACACTACCTCAGGATGCTTCCACATAAGTTTCAGTTTTTCTGGCCCAGTTGTTCTTGAGAAGAAGATTTTTAAAGATTTTTCTTACATATTTCAATGTAAAACTTGGATTCCCTATTGTGGCCCGCCCTACCCCCGGGGGTCATAATTTTTACAATTTAGAATCTACACTATCCCAGGATGCTTCCACATAAATTTCATCTTCTCTGGCCCAGTTGTTCTTGAGAGAAGATTTTTAAAGATCTTTCCTATTTGTTTCAATGTAAAATTTGGATTCCCTATTGTGGCCCCGCCCTACCCAGGGGGTCATAATTTTTACAATTTAGAATCTACACTACCATTGGATGCTTCCATATAAATTTCAGCTTTTCTTGCCCAGTGGTTCTTGAAAAGAAGATTTTTAAAGATTTTTCTTATATATTTCAACGTAAAACTTGGATTCCCTATTGTGGCCCCGCCCTACCCCCCGGGGGTCATAACAATTTAAAATCTACACTACCCCAGGATGCTTCCACATAAGTTTCAACTTTTCTGGCCTAGTGGTTCTTGAGAAGAAGATTTTTTAATGACCCCACCCTATTTTTGTCTTTTCTTGATTATCTCCCCTTGTAAGGGAACTTGGCCCTTTATTTTAACAATTTAAACTCCCTTCACCCAAGGATACTTTGTACCAAGTTTGGTTAAAATTGGCCCAGTGGTTCTTGAGAAGAAGTTGAAAATGTGAAAAGTTTACAGACGGATGGACAGACAGACGGACGGATGGACAGACGGACGGACGAAAGCTCACTTGAGCTTTCAGCTCAGGTGAGCTAAAAACTTTAACCTTGTCACTCATCCGGAAAATGTAGGTCAGATCCAGCATTCGAAGCAAGTCCAGTAGTGTGCATTCTTAGATGTATCATCCATGCAAGTTTGGTCAACATAGTTACTTGGAAATGAGATCTGCTCCATAAACTAACCTGCTCCAAAAACTTTAACCTGCTCCAAAAACATTAACCATTCTTAATCATTCTTTAGCTGAAATTGCATCTGAAACCTTGACTGGTACAATGAAACACACTAGAAGCATCCTCCATGCACCTCTGATTGATACAAGGCATAGAAGTACTTTATAAGAAATCTGCTCCAAAAACTTAAATGGGATGCAGACGCCGAAGCCGAGGGTATTACATAAGCTCCCCCAACTTTGTTGAGGTGAGCTAAAAATGGCAGTGTCCATGTTTTGCTCATGGAAACCCCAAATATTTGTCTGATCAAAAGGTAAAAATAGGTCACAATAGCACTATGTAATAAAGATTCAATGAAAGTCTCATTAAACTTTATTCAGTGGTATAGAAGGAGTTGCGGATAAGAGATGGGTACCCCCAATATTATAGAAAGAATGGCAGTGTCCTTGTTCTGCTAAAGGGAAACCCTAAATAAGTGTCCAATCAAAATACAAAAATAGGAGGTGCACAATGGCACTATGTAATAAAGATTCTTTTCAAATGTCAGTAAATTTTAATCAGTGGTATAGGAGGAGTTGCAGATAAGGGATGGCTACTCCCAAGTGTAACAGACATACAGACAAACAATCTGATGGACATCCCGATTACTGTATAACCCATCCACCCCATACATTTCAAAAGGGGGGATATAAAAAGAGGGGCAGAAAGCTCTGTGCTGCATGCGCACTGTGAAAACTACATTCATTTGGCTGATGGAAGAAAAAAAAAATAAGCAGATTGGCACAATTAATCCTGAGAAATGGCGGCAAATACTAGTATTTCCCAAGATTTATTGGTAATTTCTGGAAATACTGGGAAATATGATTAGAATATTTTTATGATAAGAATATTTAAAATATGTTTGTTTGTACCATACACACACAAAATTTTTTCAAAGTCGACAGAAATTTTACAATTCAAACGGAGGCCAATTGCTACAGGTACATGTATAAGCTAGCCATAAATAGCTGCAGATCTGTAGCTCTCTGGTTGAAAAAATTCGGATAGACAAACCTATCCGAATTTTTTCTACCAGAGAGCTACAGATCTGCAGCTATAAAGGGAGTTGCTGGTATTTTGAATTAGAATGAGTGTGGCGTACTAATTGATTCTGAACATGCACTATGGCCAGCAACGGAAAATCATGAAAATAATGATGGATCCCTTTCAGAAGTGGCAGCCATTTTTGTAATATTTAAAAATCCAAGCTACAATGTAGCTTATAGCCTTATACTTTGGCATGTCAAAGATACTGTTTGAACTCAAGGGCTCCAACTAAAGCAGAAAACTTGGGGGAAATAATCTATTGATGTGTACCATTTTGGGCTTTATGGACTGTGGATATCAGCCTGGGTAATCTTGACTGAGATTCAGTACATCCATGCATGCAGCCAAGCTGAATTACAGCCCGAGTAGGCTAGCTCAGTGGTTAGAGAACAACCTGACATCCTCACAACATCAAGGGTCCCAAGTCAACATGTTACTATGGAATCCCTAGTTGACTAACTTTACGGGTTGACTGAAGGAAAATTACAAATCTTGATCCCTTTCCTTATCTCTCAACCAATAACCTTAAGCCTTTTAGTGATATCTAAATGTGCACTTCAGGTGTCAACGGATTCCTTTTTGTTGACATTATCTGTCTACTTATTAAAGCTTCGATTTACTTCGTGCTTCTCAATGAGAGAAGCAAGCCCCACCCCCTCCCAAAAAAATACGAATGAAGTTTGTCAGAGCTCCCTCGGCAACATGTTGACTTACGACCCCTGATGTTGTGAGGCAGCTGGTGCGTGAGGATCAGGGCTTGACTACTGAACACAGGGGCCTGCTCCTGGAGTGTAGAAAATATCTATTTTAAAAAATCAAGTACTAAAACTTTTACTTTTAGTAGTTGGTTTATGAATATTGAATACAGGGTGATACAGGTGATACAGAGTGATACAGGGTCAGGGGTCCCGGATTCAGGTCAACAGATAAGATTTTTCAAAAGTTTCATAATCATAGTTCGCAGCTATGTTAAGGACTCCCATATATACGTCAGCCTTGGCAGAGGTTCGGGAAAGCTATTATGACGTCACGTTAAAACAATACAAATGAATCTCGATGAATAAATACTATACGTTCTTTTTAAAACACACTAAATACTTTCGTTTCTCATTAATATTATAAAGATAAATGGATGTGCAACTTATCTTGCCATAATAGCACTTAGCGTAGGTAGAAAGAAAGCCAGCTTGATCTCGCTGTACTTACTGAGATGACGTCATTTCTTAGTTTGACACGCAGTTTCTCTGTTCTTGAGGCGTGGATCAAGCTTTTATCGTAGCTTGTAAAAATAAAAATAAATATGAAACACGGGTAGTCGGAGCAAAAGAGAGACATATTCTGAAATATATTAATCCACATTTTATTATCAAACTAAATTGATAATTTGTAGACTTTATATAAAGCTGTTGGTAGCACATTTGTACAGTAACGTGCTAGAATGACAGGTCCAGCCCCTCGAAAATATCAAAAGTTCAACGATATCCGCCTCACTATAAATTCTGAATTTTTAAACACGTGTAGCTATTATTCCTACTATTCTGAAAAGTGCTGGGAGCTGGTTGTGCATTGTTTATTTATTCCGTAATGTAACATTATTCTAATGCGTATTATATTTTTGTCTGGAGTTTATAGAAAGAGGGCTAAATTTTAAACAATTCCTGAACATAGGGATGTTGCTCCCAGCACTTTTCGTGTTAAGGAATTCTTCTCAAAGAAAAGAGAATAAATTTTATAGCGGAAAGATGCCCGTATAGATAGTTTTCATATGACATATTTTCTCTTCGAGTTATTTCCCTTGGCTGCCATTTTGGTGGTCAACCTGGTAATTTTTCCTCTTTGTCTTACCAAATTTAAGAGAGTGTAGCAGAAATATTTGGAGGAAAATCTTTATGGAATAAAAATTATGAAAAAAAGGAGGCTTTACCAAATGTATATTTTTTAGAAAAACAATGCTGCCTACCCCACAATGGCCAGTATATAAAGTTAAAGTTGGTTGAATAATGAAGGAATATGAGCATGTTGACCTCCAATATGGCGGTCAAAGGGAAATAACTCTTGATAATTTGGGCCTACTGAAAACTATCTATATCGTTGAACTTTTACGATCTTTATAGTAGTACATACATGTTCTAATTTTAAACCTGTCACGTGACAAACAGCTGATATAAGCGATGTCGCTTTGGCCTAACTCAGCAGAGACCCGATATATACAAGTGAAAACACCACAATTCACATTTATCAAAACTAATGATGTTTAAAAAAATATTAAAATTGTATTCATTTTCCCTGAGTATATTAAGGCGTATATTTCATGGGCGTCCTTAACCTAGCTGCGTTTGCAGTTGTGGTATATTTCTAAAGAATAACATCTATAAGACCTATAAAATCCATATCTTCAACATTTTCATTAAATCCATCACGACTCGTTTTTCCCACCAGACGACAGATTGAGAATTATTTTTCAGCTTCTTGATCCCGACTATAAAACCTTTATATTTCGGAGATAATGAGGTAATTATATCAAGCATATCCTGCCTACCTGTAGATGAAAGTGCATCAACAAGAGTACATGAAAATAAAAGTTCAAACATTGATCTTTCGATTATGTGTAGAAATTTTAGATTCTTTGTCGAATATTTTCAAAGTTGCCACTTTATTGCGCTTTTTTACTACTGCGGGGTTTTTTTTGGGGGGGGGGGGGGGTGTTCGGGGTTTTTTTTTCTTTTTTTTTTTTTTGGTTTTGTTTTGTTTTGTTTTGTTTTGTTTTTACAATTTTTATTTATTTATTTATTTTTCTTTTAATTAAAAATATCTTAAATTTCTGTTATCATTTTTTTCCTGTGTAAACTGTTTGTGTACAGGGATTAGCGCTCTGCACAATGTGCACGACCGCCTCTGGGTACCAAGCATGTAATATGCTGAATACTGAGCTAATTAGTTACATGTAAATCTGTTTTATGTGTATTGAGATGTAATCATAATTGTTATTTGCCATGATCCATGAGGCTCTAATTTGGAAATGAATAAATTCTATTCTATTCTATTCTCTTCTATTCTATTCTGTATGTGCCAAAGGAGAAGGTATGGTTTTAGCTTTATTGTGCCCTAAAAATTCAATGTTTTCAAAAAGTTTTGAAACTGGCTTAAATATTAGTTGAGTATATGACTGTAATAAATCAGGAAAGAATATAGCATGATGGAGTACCAATCTGGAAATATGACGTCATTAATTTGATGCATTTCTCTATTTTAAACAGAAAAAGCCTCAAAATGACCCATTTCAAGGGTTATTTTCCTTAAGAAAATAGTGTCCACAGCCGTCGCCCACGTTAATTTTTAGATATGTTGTGTAAAATTCTTTGAAAAATCACATATCTCAAAATCTTTGTGGGCGATGCCTGTGGACAATATTATCTGAAAGAAAATTCCATTGAAAATTGGTGTCTTCTGCAACTTTTTAAGAAAATACGGGAAAATGCACAAGTTTATGACGTCACAATTAGCATTTGGAAGGTCATGTGAGAAAAAAAGATTTGTATGATCTTTCTGCATGGAATTTCAATAATTCAAAAAGCATGAGTTTTAATTTTTTACATCACTTTTATTTTTAAGAAAAACACAGGGCAAGATTTGTATTGAAACCGTACCTTGTTCTTTGTGACCCTTCGATCTGCATTATAAAAAATAAGAAAAAAAATAAGAAAATTCGTCAAAAACTCCATTACATACCAGTTGGAAAAGTCCAAATCGATTCCTTTAATATCTAAAATTTAACATGGAAATAAACTTTATGAACAATATTTATTTATTACTGTATTCTAAATATTTAGATTCACGTATTGTACTCTCTCTCTCTCTCTCTCTCTCTCTCTCTCTCTCTCTCTCTCTCTCTCTCTATATATATATATATATATATATATATATATATATATATATATATATATATATATATATATATATATATATATATATATATATATATATATATATATATATATATATATATAATTCAAAAGTACTTCAAAGATGATGTCACACAGTAAAAATAATCGTAAAATAAAAAGAAAATGCAGTTTCCAAATTCCATTCAACACAAGCGCTTTCTGGATTTCATAATCCGTCTTCAGGTGTACATAACATTTGAATTATATATATATATATATATATATATATATATATATATATATATATATATATATATATATATATATATATATATATATATATATATATATATATATACGAATAGAATAATATTTGCATAAAAATATAAAAATGATCAAACAACATCGATGAAATCTTACTTGGATCATGTTCTGGAGCAATATTCACAACGTGGACTTTCAACAGCAACTCTTGCCCGTTATTTGTGTGCTGAATATTGGTGTAACTGACCTGTTTTATTAAAAATACATTCTACTAGTCTACTATTTGTTCAACGTTCTGACGTTTTCCTGGCACGTAAAATAACAAAATCGTGAAAAAGCCAGGAAAACGTCAGATATTTCGGACTACTGCATATGTAGTTTAAGTCTCCCAGTTGATTCGATTCGCAAGAATATGCTCTACGTATGAACAATTTCTAAAACGAGGCAAGCTATTGATAAACAAGTTGATGAAACAGGGATATCAACAGTCTCGTTTAAAATCAACATTTTGCAAGTTCTATGGTCGATACAATAATCTCATCAGCAAACACAATCTATCATTTAAGTCGAATGCTGACTGACATTTTTTCATGCTAATTGTTAGGTCATTATTTACACACTGAATTTTCTACGGATTTTTTTTACCGTTCACGGTATCTCAGTCGGTAGAGCGCTCGCTCCGTGATCGGGAGGTCGCGAGTTCGAATCTCCGCCGCGACTGACCTAAGTCGATAAAAAATGGGTAGCAACTGTTCCTTCGCCATGTGCTCGGCACTTTGAAGTGAAAGTTGCGGGTCCTTCGGATGAGACCTTAAAAACCGAGGTCACGGCAAGCGTTGGCACTGCTCAATGGCCCTGAGTGCCGAGTAAAGGTCAAAATTTGAAGCCCTTCACCGGTATATGGTGACGTCTCTATATGAGTGAAAGTTCTCGAATGGGACGTAAAACAACAAACAATCAATCAATCTACGGATTTTATTTCCGATTTCCCGATCATGACTAGGAGTACACTGCTGGTGTGACCGGTCGACAGGGGATGCTTACTCCTCCGTGGTACCTGATCGCACTTCTGATGTTTTTAGAGGTCTTTGTTTGCTCTCGATTTCTTTTGTTTCAATGGACTTTTGAGCTTGATTACTGTTTGTTATTTCTATATTTCATTTAAACGATGAATTGACTACTCCATTAAAAATACTGTGACAGACGGACGGAGTAAGAAAACAACAATTTAATACATCCGAACTTTCTTTAGAAAGTGCGGTTTTAATAATAACATTTCATGATTTTAAATTTCCTTTTCCGCATACTAAAAAATGAGCGGACAAAAATTTTGAAATCCACCAGCTTTTGAGGGCTTAACCTCCCAGACTTTCTACAGAGGTTCGCCTTCGACACATTTGACGCCTCAATTTGACCCTCTCGCCCCCCTCCCCTCCCATCTTCATTTGCTTTCACATCAAACAAAAACTAGCGCCCCCCTTCCGCAGAAGAATTATGTAATACTAGTATTTTGATGTATTCTAGCTGTTTACCAAGTTTTACGAAATCAAGCATGTTGAAAGAATTTTACAGATTACTCTACTCTTAGTAGCATTGTCCTTAATTGAAATACAAAACAGAACAAGAATTCTGAGAGTATTGCATTAGCAATACTAGTCCCCTACCGGTAAGTGTAATCAGGTTCCCGTTAAAAACTGAAAATGCCATAATTCCATCAAAAATCAATGAAGCGGAACGAAATGCAAACTTGATCTATAACTCATCAAGATAAAGTCACATACCAAAAATCAGCTCAATATCTGCAAGCATTTAGAAAAAAAGTGCGGAAAACCCTGAAAAATTGAAAAGGTCGTAATTCCGTCAAAAATCATTGAAGCGGAACGAAATGCAAATTTGATCTGTAACTCATCAAGATACACTCACATACCAAAAATCAGTTCAGTATCTGCAAGCATTTAGAAGAAAAGTGCGGAAAACCAAGTGGGACAGACTGACAGACAGACAGAGGGAGAGCTAGACGAACAGACAGACAGACGGACGGACAGACTCAGAGGAAACCTATAGTCCCCTCCGGTTTCACCGGTAGGGGACTAATTATGTTTGCTCAATGACGACCTCCCTGCCAAAGTGAGTTTTTATCCTTTACCTTTTTTTTTCTTAGAAAAAACGGCTTACATTACAAATTATATTACCATTCTGCAGTGCATTCACACCAGAAAGCCTGAACTCCATGCCTTTTGTTATGTAGCCTGCATGTTGCGTATTATTTTCAAGTTTAAACCCCAATTGAAACTACCAATTTAAAAAAATATCTTTACTTATCCCATGATCCATAGAGCCCTTCAAATCAAGTAACTTTAGACAAAAAAATGAAGTTACGTAACTATATCATGTCATCTTCTGAAGTGTTGGGTGTATGATGCACCGCTATGGATTTAATATAATTAGTGATATTAACATCCAGTAACACTTACACTTATTCGGATATCTGATATCAGCAGATGAAATGTATCACCTTAATACATGATATCACCTATTCTGATTCTAAGAATAAGTGACATCTCTTATGCGATGCCGTGATATTAACAAGCATTCTGAGAGTATTGCATTAGCAATACTAGTCCCATACCGGCAAGTGTAATCTGGTTCCCATTAAAAATTAAAAATGCTGTAATTCCGTCAAAAAATCATTGAAGCGGAACGAAATGCAAACTTGATCTGTAATTCATCAAGATGCACTCACATCCCAAAAATCAGCTCAATATCTGCAAGCGTTTAGAAAAAAGTGCGGAAACCCCTTAAAAATTAAAAAGGCCGTAATTCCCTCAAAAATAAATGAAGCGGAACGAAATTCAAACTTGATCTGTAACTTATTAATATACACTTACATACCAAAACTCAGCTCAATATCTGCGAGAATTTAGAAAAAAGTGCGGAAAACCAAGTGGGAAAGACTGACAGACAGACAGAGGGACAGACGGACGTACAGACGCAGAGGAAACCTGTAGTCCCCTCCGGTTTCACCGGTAGGGGACTAACAGGCATTCCGAGAGTATTGCATTACTAATACTAGTCCCCTACCGGCAAGTATAATCTGTTTCCCGTTAAAAACTGAACTTACCATAATTCCTTAAAAAGTTATTGAAGCGGAACGAAATGCTAACTTGATCTATAACTAATCAAGGTAAAGTCACATGCAAAAAATCAGCTCAATATCTGCAAGCGTTTAGAAAAAATTGCGGAAACCCCTTAAAAATTGAAAAGGTCTTTTAAAATTCCATCAAAAATCAATGAAGCGGAACGAAATGCAAACTAGATCTGTAACTCCTCAAGATACACTCACATACCAAAACTCAGCTCAATATCTGCAAGTGTTTAAGAAAAAAGTGCGGAAAACCAAGTGGGACAGACTGACAGACAGACGGACGGATGGACAGACTCAGAGGAAACCGGTAGGGGACTAATAAGCCTTTAAACAAAAAAAACCCCAACATATTAATTACAAACTTCAATACTGTTTCAATAAGATTTCTTAGAATAAAAGTCTAAATCTTAATAAACCTAGATAAGTTTGAATTAAGATTTAAATTTTCAATATAATACAAATGTATTTCAAACACCTAATTCACCTTTCTGCTAGTATTTTTGTTTAATGTTAAAATTGAACGACAATGGTCATTGAAAAACTAGCATATGAAAATTATAAAGTTAACTGCACCTACAAGACAAACTTGTCTTATCCTAACTGATTTTACTGATCTGATGTTGCACACAATAGCAAAAGGCACAATGTTTTGTATGACATACAAATCCTGCTTTTAATCTCGAACTCTGTATTTTATCAGTTAGAATATACCAATTTGTTCATCTAAGTTTCTCGGACCGAATGAATTATCGAATTAGCAATTAAGGCCATTTTTAAGGAATCGAAGCTTAAAGCTGTCAACAAATTCCACTATTTTGTCCAGGGTTAAATCAGTTTACCAATAATTACCTTAGCTGTGATGAGGAACTTTCCTAGATCTTTAACAGTGGCATGACCTTCATACTTGTACACATACTCGTATCCTGACTTAAAATTGATGAATCTTGGACGGACAGGCTCAGTCAACATACATATGGCTATTGCAAAAATAGTCAATTCTCTCCAGTGACCCATGTTTCGGGCATTTGGAGGGAAATCAAACAATATTAAATCGACAAGGATTGACTAAAACTGAGCTGCAGTTCTAATAAGCATTTATAAGAAAATACGTTGTGGCAAACCATTCGCACGATATTTAAAGCCTTCAGTGTCTTTTCATCACGAAACATACTGCGCATGCATTTTATTTCATGGAAATGCACAAGAGCAGTGGTGCAACATTTTACCTGCACAGAAGCAAAAAGAGTGGTTAAAGAGGACAAAAGCCTGATCGAGATTTTACACATACAACAAAAAAACCAGTAAGTAGAAGAGAAGACAATCTAAAAATATTTACTAAACTTGCATAGGATTTGATCAAATCAATCATAAACAATTATGTGTAGATAATAGATATCGCTTTTGTGAATTTTGGATCAAATTGTCTTATTGTTGGTGTAGTATACATGTATCTACTTTATCAAAAGAGTGAAATTAATGCCTTGTTCATCAATTTATATTTAATTGATTATTTATTGTAATTAATTAAACGTTATGTTTTGTTATTTTTTAGTTATTCTGTGATCAGCATATTCACTCTAGGAGAGTCAAATGTTCATGAATTTACGACTTCATTAATGGTCTGCAACTGACAAAAGGTAAACGCTTTCATTATTTTTCATTATTATTATTATTATTTTATATTATAACTTTTTTTTATTTTGCCATGTGGAGATATTTATTACCTTCCTAATTGCTTGGGATGTACTCAATATTCAAAGCGTCTTGAATCAAGGTTCATTGAAAGAATTCCTTTCAGTCACATAGCAATAGATTTGTATGGGAGGGTACACTGAAATCACCCTGTCCATCTGTCTGTCTCGCTGTCCACCCGTCTGTATGTCCGAAGAGGCAAGGTTAACCTCAGCGTTTAGACCACATTCCATGCAGATTATCTTTTAGTTTTTAATCTAACATTATCATTTAGCACTTGTTTGGGATAAAAAAAAAAGCAAAAAGTATCAACTTACTATCCCAACGGCAGATGTGTTATTTCAGAATCCCTACCACGTTTTATTTCACCCGTTTCGATATATTGCGCGGGCATTTTGGACGCAGAGGATCAAACTCTCAAGGGATGAATAAGAAGTGAAGACTTTTACAAACCTAGTAAGTCTTTTACAATTTGTAGACAATTAACCATAACACAATTTTTGGTCGTTTCCACTACAAGTTTTTATTTAATTTAGTTGAAACTATATTAAAAATTTTTGAATTAGATGCTCTAATCCTGACGGAGTGGAATCCGCCATGAAGTTATGTATTCACTCTACAATAAATTGTTATTTTACGTACGAGTTCAAGACAAGAAATTCAAGACTGATCTATTGCCTTAGTATTTGTGATTTCGTGTAAACATTTTGTGTAATAGAACAAAAAATTATCACTGCTGCATGTTTACAGGTGAGATTTCAATTAATGGCTTAATAACGAACATTTGTTTTACCAAATTGATTTCACAGCATCCTTTTTTAAAAATATCGTTTCCCATATGATTGATTAGATTTTGAAATATGATGATCTTGAATTCTGAAATCTCCGTACACAACAATTTTATTCTATTCACACTAGCTCCAACTTACTGAAGGATCTAAAAAGTTGTACAGGAAATTTCTTAGTAAGACTATGGCAGCCACGATAAAGATTGCAAATTACACAGTACTATATTAATCTTTAATTAATCAAAGCAGTTATCTTCTGTGAAAAGATGTACTAGCATCATATCTTACCTAATATTGACGGAATTCTCTTGAATAATAAGCAACAAAAATATCTTTTAATCCTGTCAAAGAAAATACTTTTTCATCGCAAATGCCATGCAAAGGCAACTGATTTGGCAAGAAAAATGTTTTATTGACCGTCACGGTCAAGATTATAAGATCGTGTCATCTGGTTAAGCTAGTATAAATACATGTTCTGACAAAACGTCCGAGAAACTCAAGCCTATAATTGGTAAAAGTCGCTACGTTCACACATTGTCGGAAAATACACTGTTAATAATAAATCAGTTGAACAACTGCGTTATGAATATTCCCGCTATCTAAAGATAGATTAATTGATTGATTGATTATTTTTTACGTCCCATTCGAGAATTTTTCACTCATATACATGTAGAGACGTCACCAAATACTGATGAAGAGCTACATTTATACTCGACTCTAAGGGTCATTGAGCAGTGAGGATTCTTTATCGTGCCAACGCCTACCGTGACACGCGACCTAGGTTTTTAAGGTCTCATCCGAAAGACCCGTGACTTTCACTTCTAGTGCCGGATTAAAGACGAATAATGACTCCCATAGAATAATGACCTGAGGGTCATTTTTCAACGACAAAAATGACCCCCCAGCCGTAGAAAAAATTGATTTTTTGTAGAAAAATAGCCCAAGGGGTCATATTTTTAGGTCACCTGAGTCACTCAGGTGACCTATTGCTATCTGTTTTCGTCCGTCGTCGTGCGTCGCCCGTCGTCCGTCGTGCGTCGTGTGTTAACATTTGAACATTTTCAGCTTCTTCTCTGAAACCGCTGAACCAATTTCAGCCAATTTTAGCATATGGCATCTATGTGTAAAGGGGAACACAATTTGTGAATATCATGGTCCCTGCCCCCTAGGGGCCTGAGGGTTGGGGCTAAAACCACCAAAATGAATGCAATCTTTAAAAATCTTCTTCTTTACTCCTGGACATCAAGCAGTCAAACTGTTGGCATGATTGTAATAAGCAAAGAGCCCTCTACCAAAATTGTGAAATTCATGGCCCCAGGGTAAGGGGTTCTGGTGCTAGGGCGGGACTATATAGATCATATAGTGAAAGTGAATTATTTCTTTAAAAATCTTCTTCTCTACTCCTGGGTATTATTAAAACAAATTAAATACATAGTTATGATAAGCAAGAGTGACTCTACCAAAATTGTGAAATTCATGGCCCCAGGATCAGGGGTTCTGGTTCGGGGGGGGGGGGGGGGGCTATATAGATCATATAGTGAAAGTGCATTATTTCTTTGAAAATCTTCTTCTCTACTCCTGGATATTATTGAAACAAATTGAATACATAGTTATGATAAGCAAGGGTGACTCTACCAAAATTGTGAAATTCATGGCTCCAGGGTCAGGGGTTCTGGTGCTAGGGCGGGGCTATATAGATCATATAGTGAAAGTGAATTATTTCTTTAAAAATCTTCTTCTCTACTCCTGGGTAATATCTAAACAAATTAAATACATAGTTATGATAAGCAATGGGTGACTCTACCAAAATTGTGAAATTCATGGCCCAAGGGTCAGGGGTTCTGGTGCTAGGGTGGGGCTATATAGATCATATAGTGAAAATGCATTAATGCTTTAAAAATCTTCTTCTCTACTCCTGGGTATTATTTAAACAAATTAAATACATAGTTATGATAAGCAAGGGTGACTCTTCCAAAATAGTGAATTTCATGACCCCTGGATCAGGGGTTCTGATGTTAGGGCCGGGCTCTATTTATTATATAGTGAAAATGCATTAATGCTTTAAAAATCTTCTTCTCTGCTCTTGGGTATTTTTGAAACAAACTAAGTACATTGTTATGATAAGCAATGATGCCTCTTCCAAAATTGTGAAATTCATTGCCCCAGGGACAGGGGTTCTGGTTCTATGGTGGGGCTAGATCCTATAGTGAAGGTGAATTTTTTCTTTGAAAACCTTCATCTCTGCCCCTGGGTACTTTTTAACCAAACTAAGTACATTGTTATGATACGCAAGGATGCCTCTTCCAAAATTGTGAATTTCATGGCCCCAGGGTCGAGGATTCTAGTGAAAAGGTTTGGAGGGTGGCTCTATTGATTATATAGTGAAAAAGCAAAATTTCATCGAAAATATTCTTTTCTGCTTCTGGTTAAACAGCAATGAAGCTAAGTATATAGTTATGATGAGCAAGAGTGCTTCTTCCAGAGTAGTGAATTGCATGACCCTGGGTCAGATGTGCTGGTGTAAGGGTGGGGCTCTTGATAATATAGTGAAAATGCATTAATTCTATTAAATAATGTTGTCTGCTCCTTAGTGTTAAGCAGATAAACAAAGTGATTACTTATGATGAGCAAACTTCTGGTCCCAGGGTGAGAGACTCTAGTGTTTCTCGGTGTGGAAGGGGGGGGGGGGGCTCTATTGATAATATAATTGTGAATCTATAGTAAAAATGCATTATTTCTTTAAAAATTTGCTCTGCACTTGGGCATATCAGAGGCAAAAAGATTAAAAGTTTTAATAAGGAAGGGTATTTTTACCAGATTTTTGAACATCTGGACCATTTGGCCAAGTGTTCTGGTCCTGGCCAGGGCTCTATTAATTTGTATTCTACTGAGAGGAATTATTCCCCTTTGCCGTTTACTTTTGATAATTAATCACTGTAAACAATGTACTTGAAAGGTTAATAGAATAAGAGAATTATGCAAGAATTTTTATTGTATAATACAAAAAGTATTTTCATAGTTTTAATGATCAGGTTGACTTGTAAGTAATAGATAAATAAAAATGGAACAAAAATAACTTGTCCATTAAAATGTTCATTAAAGACCAAGAGAGGCCAATGTAAGAGATTTCAACAAGAAATTAAAATAGTACAGAAGCACTGATAGTTTTTTTATATACTGTATAGTGAAAGTGATAAATGGGGACCAGATTAGAACCTAATTTATAAACTGTCAATGGATACTAGATTAATTATTTTGTTGATCCTGATCACCCTATTTTTCTTGCTTTTGGGCAACAAAGCTTCACCTTTCAGTTCATTTTATACTCTGTGGATCCTCTAAATTGTTGTATTATACTCAGGTGACCGTTAAGGCCCTTGGGCCTCTTGTTTATCAAAACTGGACGAAAGCGCAATTGAAATGCAATAAAACAGCATTACATTTACATGCACATTTCTATCTTTTAAGTCTATTGTGTTCTCAGCACATATTGAAAATCACAAAATGGCTACTATTGGTTATAACTCTTAACGTAATCTCCCTTTATGAATGTCTTAGATTTGTTATTTGACTAATTATAGACATTCATAGCTAAATAACAGACAAGCGGGATGTTCTGGATTTTTAAAGGTTAACATTTCTCTAAAAGTATTCAGCATGCTTTGAGTAAGATCAACTTTTTTTTTTAAAAAAGTGAATGAAAAAAAATAATGAATATATATATATATATATATATATATATATATATATATATATATATATATATATATATATATATATATATATATGAATGACATAAAAAGTTGTGAAAATGAGGTAGAATGTATCGCAAATGACATATCTCGTGCGAACAACATAGCTGTGGATATATTTCCTAATGAAAAAGAGGTGAAGATAACGAACAGTGATGATTTTAAAAAATCCACAAACAATACAATTCTGTTAACAGGGCATAAAAAGGACCATTTAAAATTGCAGAGGTAAGATCATGTGCCTAGAAAGAGTAAGCATACCTTGTTGACCCGTCACACCCGCATTGAGCAATATGAATAAATCAGGGGACATTCCGTTGTCGAATTTAGTATAGAAAAAAAAGCCAAACAATTAATCCAATTGTAAGTTATATTTGTTGACAGGGTAATGATACGACCATTGAATTTACAAACCCCCGTAACATCAACTTACATATATCTGTCAGGAACCTGCCTAAATTTAAAGATTAATCGTGTTCTTAGGTATCGAATAATTTGGTAGTCGTTAACATCATATGCAAATGATAGCGGAATATTACTACATAAATAAGGAAAATTCATGATGGAAAAAGCTGAAGTCCCCTAACAAAAAAAAATACTATAGTAAACTATAGTTAACTATAGTTTACTACAGTTAACTATAGTATCAAAGTAAAAACTTTGGAACTTTGATTCACTATAGTAAAATCATTAAAACTTTGATTTACTATAGTAAAAACTTTAAAACTTTGATTTGCTATAGTAAAAACTTTGGAACATCGATTAACTATAGTTTACTATAGTATTTCTTTTTGTTAGGGTCATCCCGCTTGTCAGACAATTTAGTTTTAAGTTGGTCTTTATCATCTATAGTCAGTAGGACGTCCAAATATGAAGCAGTCGTGGCAAAGATAAAAAGGACATCAAATTTCTGCATGTCTGAAATATATACAATCGTATAATGTGCATTCAATTTCATTTATAAACAGTGGTCTATGGGAATTTCTTTTCAAATATATAGTAGTAATAAAGAAGAATCCCAGTATAATGTACATATGTACATTCAAGTCTTTTAACATGGTCATCTGAGAATAGGACATACACATGTAAGAGGAATGATTTTCTTTAGAAATCCACTTTAAAACAGTGATACATTTGTCAAATCAATATGAAAACATTTCAATACAGTATATATTGACGTAGATAAATGTTTTCAATTCATTATTAAAGACAGACCATTTTAGTGACCTTCCAGGTGAATATAAGATTTATTTTTCCTACATTAAACTAAAAATTGATTGAAAACAACTCTGAAAAGTTATTTCACCGGCATCCGAATTCCACTCAAGTGAACATGATAATCAGGCTCAAAGAATCGGAGAAGGAGAGGGGGGGGGGGTTGCTCCCTTTTCTGAATGTAAATTTTAGTAATTTCTAGTTTGAAAATGTTCATTGAATGTCTCGTAACCATCCCTTCTCTTTTTATACAGTATAGTTAAAAAAAACTCTCCTACTTGAGTGGACAAGGTGAACATAACATTCAGGCACTAAGAATCAGCGGGTATGTTATCGAAAGTGTCATAAGTATAGTCCTAAGATATGACTTAAGAGATATCTTAGGACAAAACTTAGGATGGTCCTAAGAGAGTTCTTAAGATAGACATAGAAGCTCTCTTAAGAATGTCCTAACTAGGATAGGCTTACAAGATTCTTTAGACAAATCTTTAATATTTAAATCATCACAGACTATGTTTATAATAATTAGAGTTATATAATAAAATTAAAAAAACAATTATGGGGACTTACAATTTTTTTAAACAACTTGTAAAAAATTAAATTAGAGAGAAGTAGTCATAGAACAATTGTCTACTTCTAAAAACGCTTTCTTATTTTAATTAATAAATAAATCAAAGGGACAACTCTCCTTCTCTCTCTCTCTCTCTCTCTCTCTCTCTCTCTCTCTCTCTCTCTCTCTCTCTCTCAAATAAATAAATAGATAAATATAATGAAGAAAATATGAAAACATTCATATTGAAAAAGTTTAACTGAAGGATGACTTTAAAAGAACTCGAGATAAAAATGGACGACCAAGCATGATATTCTTATGTTTATCTTGCTGTATGTTCTTAAAAAAGATAACTATCTTTCTTTTGTACAATAAATTCTATGCACTACCTCGGTATAAGAGTACATGATAGTCTAGTTGAGATAATTAGGTGCAATTTTCATCAAATACAGACAACTCAAGTGTGCTGTTCAACAACCGAACAAATATTACCTATCTTTCTTTTGTACAATAAATTCTATGCACTACCTCGGTATAAGAGTACATGTCATAGTCTAGTTGAGATAATTAGGTGCAATTTTCAGCAAATACAGATAACTCAAGAGTGCTGTTCAACAACTGTACAAATATTACCTTATTCTGGTGTATAATTATTTAAATATAGATACATTTATAGATTCATCTTATGAAATATGTGTCGTACGGTTTGCAGAGAAAAGAGAGTTCTTAAGATCGACATAGAAGCTCTTTTAGGAATGTCCTAACTAGGATAGGCTTACGAGATTCTTTAGACAAATCTTTAATATTTAAATCATCACAGACTATGTTTATAATAATTAGAGTTATATAATAAAATTTAAAAAAACAATTATGGGGACTTACAATTTTTTTAAACAACTTGTAAAAAATTAAATTAGAGAGAAGTAGTCATAGAACAATTGTCTAATTCTAAAATAGCTTTCTTATTTTAATTAATAAATAAATCAAAGGGACAACTCTCCTTCTCTCCCTCTCTCTCTCTCTCAAATAAATAAATAGATAATGAAGAAAATATGAAAACATACATATTGAAAAAGTTTAAAAGTTAAGTTCACAAATTAGATAAATAAATTTTATATAATTAACAAACTAAGAAATAAACCCGTGGGGTATTAACTTAGCTTTGGCGAGCAATGTAGCGGACAGAGTCTACGCAGGGAAATACTGCCTCGATTATAGTAAGATAGCTTTTGACGCGGTATAGAACCTCCTCAATTTAATATAAGGTACGGCGAGCATGAATAGCTTTTACAAGTGACCTCTTCAAGTTACTGTGTCCCGCTAAATCCCGTGCTGGTTAGTGCTATTCTCATTCATTCGTGATCTTCGACTGAATAATAACTAGTATAGTTTTAGGTTTTTAAAACGCATATAAAGAACCATCAAAGCAATCCCAACTTTTTCGATGTGTAACTTAAATATTTTTGGAATTGTGACCACTAACTCCAATATTAAATCAAGTCAATTTAATTTCTTAATTGCTAAGAAGAAATATCATAACAGTACGGCAAATTACAATTGGACAATTAGTTATACATAGGTAGGAACGAAGCACTCAGTGTTCTTCAAAGTTGGACGGAAGGGGTGGGCAGAGCAACATATTGTAACTAAAATGTATAACCGTTAAATAAACGTATAAACAAAAAAAGAGAAAAAGTTCCTTATTAACTCTGAGAGAAACACAAAAAGGAAAACCTCTAACCTCGATATATTTAAAGGGGGGGTTAGAAGAAACTTTTTTTGTAAAAGGTTTTTTTTGGGGGGGGGGGTAATAGAAGGACCCACCTTGCCCCCCCCCCCTCTTCAATACATGTCTGATAAGAAATGAACGATTGCACAAAGTTTGGAGTCTCCTAAGTTCATGTTAGGACGGGTCTTGCGATGTCTTAACTTTAGGAGAAATCCAAAGATATGTCTTAAATTAGGACAGATTCAATGGCCTAACTTAGGACTAAGATATCTCTTAAGATATGTCTTAGTCCTAAGATGGCTTCGATAACATGTCTGCAGGGGTGGAGTGGAGTTACCTCCCCCTTCCATTTTCATAAATCTGTTTTTTTTTTCCCGCTTGGAAATGGTTGTTACGAGTCTGGTTGCCCTACCCCCAGCTTTTTGATACAGTAGAGTAAAAGAAAATCCCCCTTACATCAATATACTTTTTAAGGGGTTAATAGAAGATATTTCTTAGGTAACTTGTCATTTTGCCTCTTATATAATGCCCCATTTCCCCCTATGCTATGCCTGACATTTATTTTTTCTACATTGCACCAACCCTAGATTTCAAATGCAAAAATAATACTGGTTATGCGTATGTTAACTCCGTTTCTCTCACTGTGTTTGGCTAGGACTTGAGCAAATGTAAACAAGAAACTTGACATGTCTGCTTTATCATTTTGTATCATTTTAATCGTTGAATCATATAATAAAACAATTATTGCTGGGGGGTTTTCTGTCAGTACGATGATTTTACCATCGAAAAACAATGTTCACTTCGCCCTTTGGGCTCAATAAATCTTTTACTCCTCTAGATTCTGAATCATTGCATCGACCTCAAAAACACTAATAATTGTGTAATGTACGTGTAATGAGATCAACATATCATCGATATATTCCCAATTTAGCTCAGGTGAGCATTTTGGCTAACTGGTTACTTGATTTATTATTTTTATTTTGCCCCCTAAAAATTTCAACTTTAATCCTCTTTCATCCACAAGGGGTCATTATTCTACGGGGGTCATTTTTCTTCATGTGGGGAATGCTGATTTTTAGGGTGATGAAATTTTTTCTACGGGCAAGAGTCATTTTTCGACGTCGAACAATGACCGGGGTCATTTTTCGCCGTTAAATAATGACCGGGGGTCATTATTCGATGGCGAAAAATGACCCCGGTCATTATTCTATGGGGGTCATTATTCGTCTTTACACCGGGCGCTTGGCAAACAGTCACTACCTATGTTTGCGTCTTAGATTTGACGCGGCGCGGGGAACGAGAATCGAACCCGGGCCTCCCGATCACGAAGCAAACGCCCTACTACTAGCAAACATGTATGATTGGGTATTACTGTCTTTTTTCCAGCATGTGCTTGTTTAAAATTAAAATTTTTATAAATGATATTAGTTTAAACTGGTGATATTTTGGTTTCGATAGCTTTAATGAACGTCAAACACTTATAACACTATAAAGCTTTTGTTCGGCTGCGACACAGCAACAGTTCCACTATAGCATCAATTTCAACATCAAATTTTGTTCCACCAGCAAATCTGAACATTAACGAGCCAATGATGCTACAGACTCTCTGATTTACAGATTTTTCAATGCATTTACTTTACACTCTAAGCGTCAAACTTAAGAGGTAAACATAGGTAGTGACTGTTACTTCGCAAAGCGCCCGGCATTATAAGTGAAAGTCACAGGTCATTCGGATGAGACCTTAAAATACCGAGATCCCGTGTCACGGTAGGCGTTGGCACGATAAAGAACTCTCACTGCTCAATGGCCCTAAATGTCGAGTATATGTCTACATTTGAAGCCCTCGCCGGTGTACCAGTGAAAACTGTCGCTAGATCTCTATACGAGTGAAAAATTCTCGAACTGTATAATAACATAGAATCATTCATCAAAGCATCATGTATTAAAAAAAATTTCTTTGAAAGAGTTTTTTCTTTTCTTTTCTGAAACAAAAGTAAAATTTTCCTTTCAGGAAAAGTTGATTTATTCATTGATGAGGTAATACATGTAAAAACATCCTCCAATGCGATCTTTACAATTTTTGCTGAAAATAGAATTGTATGACCCCCGTCGGTAAAACAGTAAACTTTTTCTGGCAGATGTACCTACGTTTTTAATAAACATACACTGAAAAGGTGTTTAAATAAATTAATAAAATATTATTATCCAAGTGGTTATTTTATTATTTTTTACCTTGAGTATATCTTCGTGCAAATTCTATCAAAATTTTAAATCAGGATCTAAGCTAAAAATATAGAATTCCAAAAAACCTTCCTCAATGTTTGAATTTGAAACCAGAGTTCTTAATTTCCTCTTTATTTGTAACTGAAGGATGACTTTAAAAGAACTCGAGATAAAAATGGACGACCAAGCATGATATTCTTATGTTTATCTTGCTGTATGTTCTTAAAAAAGATTACTATCTTTCTTTTGTACAATAAATTCTATGCACTACCTCGGTATAAGAGTACATGATAGTCTAGTTGAGATAATTAGGTGCAATTTTCATCAAATACAGACAACTCAAGTGTGCTGTTCAACAACCGAACAAATATTACATATCTTTCTTTTGTACAATAAATTCTATGCACTACCTCGGTACAAGAGTACATGTATTTGGTTGTTATCATAGTCTAGTTGAGATAACTAGGTGCAATTTTCAACAAATACAGATAACTCAAGCGTGCTGTTCAACAACTGTACAATATTACCTTATTCTGGTGTATAATTATTTAAATATAGATAAATTTATAGATTCATCTTATGAAATATGTGTCGTACGGTTTGCAGAGAAAAAAAAAACTAGCGCATTTAGAGTGGAGGTATCTCTCTCTCTCATAGTTGAAGTCTATGTATAGATATTATCATGGTTTTAGCATGTTTAAACATGTTTGGAACAAAAAGATATGTGGTTAAGGAAATCTCTGTCCTCTTTAAAATTATCTTTTTTGCTTATCCCCCCACCCCATCCCACACCTCCAACCAGAAAGCGATCTGATTCAGCCGCTTTTAATTTAATTAACATAAATCTATTTAATCGTATAATGTGATTAACATTAATTAATCGAAAGTCTGTGGATTTTGTCTTATAAAAGTCATTTATAAGCTAACATGTTACATGCATACATGTATCTAAAAAAGGATAATTTAATAAGTAAGTCGGTCAGAGTCAAAGTACACTTGTAGTGGTGGAACCCGGGAGTTGAATTTGGCTGAAAGTCGGTCGAGCGTGTTAATACACTTGATATGGTCAGGAGGAAAGAATTGAAATTGTGAAAGGTACGATAAACGCACAGCGCCCCTGGCCCTCCAGCTATGTCCCAATATATTTTCAGAGAAAGGTGTGAACTCGGAATTGACCATAAGAATCTACCCAATTTAAAGCCCAAGATAATAAGCACCGCCCTCAGATTTACCTGCTCTGTATACCCCCGTCAGTCAAGTGAATTATGGTCCATCATTGGGTGCTTGAAATTGATTGACATTTAGCTACTAGTCCCTGTGTATACCTTGAACACCTTCTTTGACGCTCAAGGAGACCATCAAATTAACTTTCGGTCTTTTGATGTTATACCGCCTATACAGACTGTATAACAGCGCAATAAAGAAACCCTGAATCGATGCGAACAATTTTTGCTTGATAATTATCTGTAGACAAGTACAAACACATGAAATTTTTTTATATCATAATGATTCAGTAAAATAAATCATAATGTCGTTTAATTTTTTTAAAAAGTAAATTTCGATTCAAAGTACAATACGATTAGTACATAGGTGACTGAAATCTTGGTTTCACTCGTAGAATAATTTTTTGGAAACATTGCGAAAAATTACGATGAAAATAAAGAAGAAAAAAAGCTGCTAACTCGAAGCTTTTTGATTATAATGGATAGCGAGGATGAAAGCAAAATATCCTGATCATTAACAACTTCACCTGGACAAGGTATTGAGGGTTTCTTTTTTTTTTTTTACCCTGCATTTCTCGCTATGTGGTTTGTAACCTCTTCACCGGGGTGTTATACATATATTTTGAAAGAAATTCATATATTAACAATTAATATATATTTCGTTTTAAATTGTTTTTATTATAATCTAAATTTACTTAAATATATATAATTGTTTTTAACTCTATGAAAGCATCGTTCTCGCGAATGACACATCTGCTAAAAATAGGACCACGCGACTTTTCATATAAACGGGAAGTAACTGTTGATATTGGCCGTGATCGAGGCTCATACGATATTAACGATATTATTTTTTTAAAATTTGAAATGTACTGGAAGGATGAATTTCTTACTTTTAAAAATATACCTGTATTAATTAATTTTAACGATAAACTCAACTTATTGCTACAATGACATAAGGACTAGGTACATAGCTTTTTACAAAATTCGATGGGATTTCCTTTTGTTTGACATTAGTTATACATGTAAGTATGAAATTATGGAATTTTACAATTATTAGTTTTTACTAATGATTTTGTCTATCGATTTAGAGATCTAATAATTTTAACTTCGGATGAAATGTAAGCCAAACAAGCTGTACAGGTGATACTCATTGACTTCCTGTGTATACTGTTTGTATTTAAGGATTAGCGCTCTGCACGGTCTGCACGACCGTCAATGCCTAGGGGGTACCACGGATGTAAAATTAAGCCCCTCCCCTTACCTGAGAAAACCGTACGGTTAAAAATCTCGGCCTTTAAGATTAAAAAATATATATACCGCCTGTCAGTCATTAAAAAACAATAGCTTCTAATTTGATTGACAGGCCAGCTACCTGTGCTACCTGATGATCTGAGTTTGCATGTTTTTAAAACAATCACCTCATGCGCGGATCTAGAGGAGGGGGTGGGCTCCGGACCCCCCCCCCCCCCCCGGAATTTACAGAGGTATTAAAGGTATACCGGTATACTGAAGCAAATAAAAAATGACCCCCCCCCCCACAGTAAACGTGGACCTCACCATCACCACCACGAAATAGGTGTTTTTACGTTTGGGAACTGGATTTTACCTGGGGTTTTTTTCTTTTCTTTTCTTTTCTTTTTTTTATTTCTTTTTTTTTTTTTTTTTTTTAAATTTTTTTTTGCTTCTCACGTAATTTTCTGGATAGGGAAGGGAATTTAGTGTTTATTTTTTATTGCTTCTCAAAAATTTTTGGGGTTGGAAATCATTTTTTGACTGGGGTGGACCCCCTGGAAAAAATTCCTGGATCTGCGACTGTACCTGTTCAAATCATGACCCCTGGAATCTGCCTTTATTGTGGACACACCCAGAGCCTGACTACGAAGGACAACAGAAGACATGGTCTCTGGTGGGTCTTTAGACACGCCTATACTTCTCATCTTCCCTGTAACCAAGGATAGATCCACGCATGAGGTGATTGTTTTAAAAACATGCAAACTCAGATCATCAGGTAGCACAGGTAGCTGGCCTGTCAATCAAATCAGAAGCTATTGTTTTTTAATGACTGACAGGCGGTATATTTTTTATTTAATCTTAAAGGCCGAGATTTTTAACCGTGTCTGGAGCTTTTTTCAGAAATTTTCTAATGAAAATCAGCAATAATTCCTATAGCCTATGGACAAAATTTTTGGTTTGATTTAAATCGCTGATCTGTAGCCTAATACTTGTGTTGGGTCTCTCATAGTTCATGGGAAAGGTTTCTTCACAAAAGTGCTTCTTTAACAAGAATAAAACATATTGAGATAACGTACAGTATTCAAGCTCAAAAGTCCATTAAACAATACAAAATAGGAGCAGAGCAAACACGGACCTCCAAAACATCAGAAGTGGGATCAGGTGCCATGGAGGAGTGAGCATCCCCTGCCGACCGGTCACACCCGCCGTGTGCTCCTTGTCATGAGAAGTACTCTCAGGTTGTGTTTAAAGGACGATTTAATGTAGCTTTAATCCTGGTTTGAAATCCTATTCATCAGGATATAGAGCTTGTTACTTAGTGCTGGTTGATAATTTTTTTTTTTGTAAATACATGTATGCAAGAATAAAACTTGTACAAATTAGTATGACATGTATGTTTGCGAAGATGGATCATAATTTAGATAGAGAGAAACATTTTGTAACCTTATAATTTCACATTATTTAATGAACTAATAACTGTTCATATATATATATATATATATATATATATATATATATATATATATATATATATATATATATATATATATATATATATACTATTGGTTTCATTTTTTACTTTTTCTTAAATAAAAAGTTTCTTTTATTTTGCTTGCAAATAAGAGATTTTAGAGCTTGAAATTTTCTTTTATTATTAGCTAATATAACAAAAGATCCATTTGCAACAGAACTCACCTGAGTCACCATTGTCCCGCTGCCCTTAAAATTATTCCAATAATTTCGAATTCCCCCTTTATATTCTATCAAGAATTTTGACCAAAATTTTTGCCTCATTTATTAAATTTCACCTTAAGAATCCTTTTGTAATTTTTGTTGAAAAGGGAGACATAACTGTTGTAGAAATAAAAGAAACTGATGTAAAAAGACAGCTAAAAACGCTTTGATCAGAACTGCTCAGAGTACTTAGTAAGCATCTCGTGAGATTGGGAGTCAGTATGTTTAAATGATTCTAAGTGTGTGCCCTTTCCAGTACTCATCTTTTCTGATAACTAATGATGGACTTATTTCAAGACTAAAGCAACGTTTATAAAGTTTTTTTATTTCAGAAATTCAAAAGTTTTTTTTCCAACGCAAGTGTGCAAAGAAACTTATATAGAGGATAATGAATAGAAAATGACTTATCATTTGGTTAAAAAGAAATTGATTCTTCTAGAAATTCGTTTTAGTGCTGGCACGTAAAAGATCCCTCACTGCTCAATGGCCCTGAGTGCCGAGTATAGGACAAAATTTGTAGCCCTCCACCGGCAAGTGGTGGCGTCTCCATATGAGTGAAAAATTCTCGAGAGGGACCTTAAACAACAATCAATCAATCAATCATACTATAGTTAGTTAATGGAGAAGGTTTATAAAATATATAAATTTCTTTTTTCCTGAATTCCATAATTGCGCCGTTTGGTAGGGCATAGATTACATGTTTGAATATAAACCAAGAATTTTGTAGACAATAAAATTTAACACTGATAATTGAAACGATCCTAACAGTTTATTATAACAAATATTTATTCAAATTCTACAAAGATTTTTCATGAGAAAGGTTGAAATCAATGCTCACGATAGGTTGAAATTACATTCCTCTTTTTTTTTTTTTTTTTTTTTTTTTTTTTTTACAATAGGCCACTTAAGGATAATATAAATTTGACATGAAACTTATTTTTGCAGCATAAAATTGTAGACATTAAATTATGTATTTTTAAAGTATATGAAAAACCATTTTACAATGACAGAAATAGTTCCTTTAATGAGCCATGCTTATTCCAACTTTTTTGCTAAATACTTCTGCCTTTAATCGACTTTAGAATCGTGTCACAAGTATATCAGATTTCCTGTATTATCAAGATCCTCAAATTACACAACATCAATTATATGATGTTTCGTTAAATAAGGACATGAGAAAAAGTATATATCATCAGCTTGGGTTTTTTGCCAAGGTCACTTTAAGGTCAACACTCAGGAGCTGGGAAAATTTTATAAAGTACTCTTTAATAGTATTTAATCTTCTTGTGCTGAAAATAAAATATTTTTTTATAGAAAGATATATTTTGAAAATGATTAATTTTTTTGTATTTTATATTAGGATGACCTGGAGTACACAAAATAGATGCGTAATGCCGCTAAGAAATTTATGGATCTTACTTTTGGCAGTATTTTACAGTTTTGTCGAATGTGAATACGAAAGTCAGTTAAGGGAAAACGGGTAATATTTATACACATTTGATAGAATGTAACTTTTAACTTAAACTGAAAGATTTGTTATGTACAAATTTGGTCTCGCTATTCATGCTTTGCTCAGAAAATATTAGACATTTACTTTATACACTGTTTATATATATCAAGACATTCTTTGATTTTGTAGATTTCATGTTATCACAGAAACCGTGTACAGACAAACTTCGTATCGAGCCAACTGTGGAATTTGGGGTTGGTCAACCTGTATTAAATACAGGTAATTAAATTTTTTTTTATACATTTTATTGATATTTTTAATCTATTTCCTAAACATTATTATGCTTTTAATGTTTGATCATTCTCATACAATGTAGTTTTCTGCTTTGTTTTTTAGGACTGTACCAGAGAAAAAACATAAATGTGAAAAAGGGTGGAAATCACACGGAGAAACGGAATGCCCTTATGGTTAGAGATTTTTTTTTAAAACATCTAGAAAATAGATAATTTTAACTTACATAACCTTTAACATTGTTCATTTATCTATTATACCAGCAATCTGCAGTGGTCGGACTAACAGAGAGTCAGCCTGCAAAAGGAGCTCAATAGTCTCGACTAGAAATGGACTAGAGGTGAAGAACTGGGGAGGAACATGTTCTCGTCCAGAATATTGTACTGGCTGTGACATATACTTTTATAACGATGGACCAAGATGCACAGGTTATAAAACTTTATACCTTTATTCCATTTTATTCCATTGTCATTAAGCTTGTAAATATAAAGTGCATGAACAATAATTAACAAGAGTGGAGAAAATAAGCAGGAAACAAAAAAATTCTGCAATCATCATCTAACTTTCAGAATAGAGTTATAGAAAAGTAATTCAGTCAGAAAGCGTATACTTTTAAACATAACTATGTTATCTTCTTATGTTATTTGAACTATATACTATAATGTCCTAATTATTGTTGCATGGAGGCAAGATGGACTGGAGAAAATGTTATATTAATTTCATTTTGTTGAATTCTTGCCTTTTTGAATTAATCTTACTACTTAAAAATAAGTTGATGAAATATTATCTACAATCTTAAAGTCATTATTTTGCATATTCTAAGGCCGACACAATGTCCTTGCTTGCAAATAAAATCTGTCGTTAGGTCGAATGTTTACTGATTTCTTTCATACAAATTGTTAGGATATTATTTTCATACTGAATTGACTACGAATTATTCCGTTTACCCGCTCTTGACAAAGAAAGGGGATGCTTACTACCCCCATGGAATCTGATCCCACCTCTGAAGTTTTCAAAGGTTCATGTTTCCTCTGCTTATAATTCGTAATGTTTCCTTGGATAATTGAGCATGCGTTTAATTATCTTCACATTAATACAAATACATTTTCTCAGTGTGAGAAAATTTGTTTCTTTGTTTGTTGTTTAACGTCCCTCCCGAGAATATTTCCCTCATATGAAGACGCCACCACTTGCCGGTGATTTGTAAATTTAGACCTATACTCGGCACTCAGGGCCCTTGAGTAGTGAGGGATCTTTTTCGTGCCAGCACCAACTGCGACACGGGGCCTCGGTTTATACGGCTCATGCGAAGGACCGGTCCCCACGTCCCGCAGTGGGATTCGAACCCGCGACGTAAGGATCAACTCCTTACTGTACGACTCTAGAGCAAACGCTCTAACCACTGCCAATGTGAGAAAAAACAGCAGTATGACCACTACATTGTTATTAAACTTCAAAAATATCCATTGTAAACCACATCTTCTTAAAACTCTAAAGGTTAAATATAGTTGGTTTAAAAACATCCTAAAAGTCACCCTAAAGAACAAAATTAATGTAAGCTGAAAAGTTTTATTTATTTTGAATGGTACACTTATCAAACTTTAATTATTAAGAAGAATTCTTCACTTTAAAGTCATGTATGCATGTCTGATGCTTATGTTTGCATTTTGTTTGAGATGCCCTTTTTAAACATCATACCCTTATATCTATGTTCTCTTTTCAAGCTTGTCCAAAAATAAATAATTGCATTGAAATGCATTGTGAAGATACTGCATCCACCACAATCTGCGCAAACTGTGAGGGTGTAGTCAGAGATATAAAATATCACAGAGCCTATGTAAGAAGTCTAGATAGAAAATCATGCCAACGTAAGTGCAAAATGTTAAAATACTCTTCAAAAACATTCTCCAAAATGATTTGAGTACCTTTTCTTTTAGGGTGTGTAAATATAATTCAAGAAATTTATGCAGGAATGTATTCCATCAATATTATACCTTTCTGCCTTTGATCATACATATACTCATCTAATGAACTTGTTTTCAGAGGCCTGTTCATGGCGGACAGACAGCACAAGGTGTTTTCCTGGAGTCTGTGGAAACGAGCTTGCAGCCAATTGTATATGTGAAGCAGGATTTTCGGGAAGGCACTGTGAAAGATGTACATATAAATGATATATCCAAAAAAATCATGAGACCTCTAGATTTACACTAATATTATTATCTGAATAATTTCGTTAAAAAATTATCAAACCAAGTGTATTATCTTTACTTCCAGTAACCGAAGATGTCACAATAACGTACACCCTTTTAACTCTACGAGATGGTTCTGAAAAACTTGATAATCCAGAATCCGATACCTCTCCTATTGAAAATAGTCCTATCATATGGACCAGTAACGAAGCCTGGCAGAGAGCGGAGACCAAGTGGGAAGCCAAATTTACAAGAGGAAAATCGAAGGATCCTGACCATTTTGTTACAGACTTTCGGTGTGGAATCGTTGCTGCTTCGACAACAATGGAGTTTTATCCATTAAATGGTAATGAAAACAAGTCCCTAGAAGTAAATATAAAATCTAAAATTCATAATTTGTTAAACTTTCAATATAATATGGTTTAAGGTGGAAGCCGTCGATCAGAGGTTTTTAGATTTCAAGGAATATCTAGCACGTCTCCATTTCTATCTCCTTTATCATGTCAACACGACTTCAGCTTTAACGACATACTGGCCTTGCGTCGCTTTCAAACTGGAGACAGGTATGTGTTCTACAGACAAATTTGGCTCAAACGTGTTATTTTCCTTAAAATATTGAATTTGTGTATAGGACGTAGCATATTGTTATTATCATTATTAGTTTGTACAACTCATCATCTCGAGACAACATTTTACATTTTCTCATAACTCACAAGAACATGCTATATGATGCATATTTTTAGAAATATTTCTATTAATTTAGTAGGAATGATATTTAAAGTAATGCGTAATGAAAATCATTCGCTCTGCACATAGCATGACTTACACAATACAAGCGACAAATGGTGGTTACGTACGAGTTGAAAACAGAGAGACTGGGGTAGTCGATACATACAGTTTAGTTGGAAACACGAAGACATTTCGGTACGTCTTTAAGTGGGACTTAATAAATCCCTATCATTGCTTGGAAAGTTCAACTGGACTCTGCTCCGATCCTGTTACTGTACCCGATTTAACTGAAAACGTGAGTATAAATAAATTAACTTTCAAACTTTCAACCTAGAGAGAGAGAGAGAGAGAGAGAGAGAAGGGGAGAGAGATATTGAAATTAAATTAGCAGAAGCAGCTCCAATACTAAAATTAAAATACTATAGCATTACATATTTATGATTATTTACTTACATATTTTGCGACAATAAAACTGCAGAAAACATGAGGTTATACACAAAATGAAATGATATTGGATGGTAAGATTTTCCCTTTTTTTCGCAAAATGATAGCAACGTGTATTGGTTATATTGTTTCAGTGTAACATTTTTCAGAAGCAACATTGACAAATTATCTATGCCATGGGGTCATTTGTGTGTACATATTTCTTTTAAAGAGAATGCTTATTCATTTAGCCCAGAATAACAATGAGATGGGGTGGATGGGAGGATAATCTTTCTCGTTTGAAGAATTTCCAGTATGAAATACATCACCTTATTAAGACTAACAACGGTCTTGCGGAACTCAAAAAGATGGAAAATGGAAGCGGAGTTTTATCTCTCAGTGATTCAAGTGTAAGAACTGTATTCTTCTATTCATACAATTTAGAAAACATATATCCTAAATGACTATTTTAAAAGATACATCTTTTATTTCCAATATTTGTCTTATTTCAGAAAGCTGTTGAATTACCGGAACATGGAATGTATTCTTTACTTTTTGCTGCTTATGACAAGGCAGGAAATAAGAAGACTGCAAGGCGTCTCATTTTCTTTGATGACAGGTCCGTTGTATCGCATGATCCAACTAAGCATACATACGTTATAACGGGGACTGCTAACACGAATTACACATGGATTGTTCAGGACACTAACACAGTTATTTTGAAATGGAAAGGAAGGTTTCGGAATGCACTTCACCATGTAAATGGTTGGTTAACAAGCGTTGCACCATATCATGATGTCGACAAAAGCTATGATGATTATTCTGGGAAAAGAACGGTCAATGCTATTGATAACGTACAAGGTACATTTGTAAAGCAGATACAGTATATATTTACCCATTTCAATTAACCGAAAATTACTGCAAATAAAACTGAATTTGTTGTAATAATTCCAATAATTCTTATAAATACATATACGTATGCATGTACGTAATTGAGTAATTAAATACTACTATTTTTGCAGGTTGTGTGAACTTCAGAGTTGGATATTCTGTGTTTGACGGATCCAGAGTAAAAGACTTTAGATCTCCAACATCTGTTACAAATATTTACTCTGAATCTGATACACTGACACTCAACTGGTCCGACGGCGACAAGGCGGTCTTAACTGTGACTGCTTTAGATATTTTCAACAAAACACTGAGCGACACTATAACTATTTACAGAGATTCTACGCCTCCTATTGTAGAAAATCTGTGGTTGACACGAGGGGACAGGCTTAACGTTAGTGTCCATAGGCTTGAGGATTTCTCCAAAATGATGTAAGACTATGAAATTTAGCTTTATACAGCGTTTTATAAGTTTAGATTACACTAAAGAAAGATAAGTATTCGGTACCAATGTGTAAGGATATGGTTATGAGAGTATTTAGGATTTTTTTGTTTGGATTGAGCGTAGAAAGTTTGATATATCACTAAGCCTTGAGGACTTAAAAAAACAAACTTTTTTCAACATTCATTAATAAAAAATAAATCTATGTTAATGTAAGTAAAATGAAAAAGACATTAGTTGCATAAAATTTTATTTTTCTTTCAAAGTTTCTCAATTATGTCCGATAAAGTGGTTTAAAAAATGTATAAATTTTAAGGGTGATGTCAAAAAGAAAGAAATTTGAACGTCAAAGAAAGTCTACAATATATTTATATTTTAAAGATTCGATATAAATGAATCATTTACAACCAAAATAAATCCATAAATATATACCAATCCATGCATCCATTTTTTTTTTTTAAATGTATCATGTGTTTTTAATGGGCCAAAAATACAATTAATGTATATAATTCGATTTTATCAAAAATCCTATGTAATCCTATGATTTTCTATCTGAATATTTTTAGCTATATCATTTTGTTTTTTGGTTTTCTATCTTAACTGAATACTTTTCCTGATTTTTTTTTTAGTATTTCTTCTCTTTTGTGTTTCCCATTCCAAAGAACTCAAATGATTGCCTCATAAACACACATGCTTTGAAAAATTAAAATTCTACCGATAATTCATTGCAGAATTGAGTGGCTGGCGTTTGATTACCACAGCGGCTTAGACAGTATATATTGGCGATTGTTTGACAATTTTACAGGGAAGGATATTGTGCATGGTCATGAACACATTCCTGCACAAGGCTATGCCACGGTAATACTTGCTCCGGTTCGAAACGATAGATTTCCTAACACATCAATAGTTAAAATTCTAAAATTCAAATTTTAGAATCATAGAATATATAAATTTTACTTTTTGGAGATCTTTGTTCGAATTGTGGCATTGACGTTTTTTTTATCCCTTTCTGTAAGAATGAAATAACGAACTGTTATTTTTAAAGGATCTGGCGCACTGTCGTTCCTTGTATCACAACTATAGTAGAGGACCCGACTGTTACCAGACCAATCACACGGGGGCTTACCACAGACACTTCCTAGTAAAACCAGAGGTTAAAACTGGGGAAGGAAATGGTCTGGTTCTTGGAAGGGATAAAGGAATTCACGATTATGACTACTTCTTAGAAGTGAATGCCACCAATAAAGCACTGTTATCAACAGTTGTAAGAAAAAAGGTACATTATTATTATATTTATCTGTACATAGAAGAAAAGCCATCCACTAACACCCATTTCTTGGTTAATAATCCTCAGAGCATTTTATTCTTACAGTTTGTGTTTTTAATGAAAGTTATCTTTAATATATACATGTACAGTGTAAATTCTCAACCTAGAAACTGTAAATAAAATATTCCGTAATCATTAAATGTATCTTTGAAATATCTCCTTCTAAATATAAATGTTCAAGCTTTAATTTGGTAAATTGTTATCAATGAAACAATGACCACCTGTCTAGTGCAGCATTATGGGGGGATATCACTAAAGATACTAATAAATATTAATCATAGAATCTAAAATGAGATAAATAATTCTTAGATAACGATTGATATATCACCTCCACACACTGGAACTGTACAAGACGGAATGAGAGGAACTGATGAAGTGGACTTCCAACAAAGCAAGACACTGAACGCTCACTGGGACGGCTTCTTTGACAAAGAGAGTGGTGTCTTGTTTTATATGTATGGCTTTCACACTGAACCAATTCCTGCAGTCGAATTTCAGTTAAATTCTGCCAACTCTCTGGTAATTTTTATGATAGCAATATCTGAATTAAAAATATAGGTATTAATTCCTTCACTGTAAAATATACTAAAATGGATATATTTTGTTGTTATAAAGTATAAAGCTTGGGTGTACATGTAATATTCTTGATAAATTGTACTCTCTTACTTGAAGGCAGAAATTTCAGGAGCAGCAGAAAAAAGTATTAACCAAATATTCCAGCTGTTTGAATAAAAATTAATTCAATATACGACTATTATTAATGCCAATTAAAATTATAATTATGTCAGCATAGTATGACAAATAAAACATTTACTAAAATATTCCATTTATAGTTGCACGAAACATGTTTCCTACATGCTACTCATACTGTGGCGACAGAGGGAACCTACTACGTTTGTGTTGTTGCATTCAACCGCGCCTTAGAACCTTCTTACCCCGTTTGTTCAGATGGTGTTACAGTGAATACAGCCAAACAACACATCTCGGAAGTAGATATCAGTAGCGCTCGTGTGACTGGAGGTCTTATTACGGACACAAGTAGACGTCAGTACTGGGTAGTGGACAGTTACAGACACCGAAAGTTGATCGAGAATCCAACTTCAGAATGCATGTAAGTCTGGAGGATGATGTGAAAAAGGCCTACAGAAATTCAAACCATAAAACACTCAGGGAATTGTAAATTATGCAGTCGATATATAAATCATACTACAAAGCATGGATCACTGTTAACTGTATTGAATCTAAATATCACTGAATTTACATTACTAAAATGTGAATCTACTTTGCCTTATAATAATACTTTTATTTTTATTTTTTAATGACATAGAACAAGGTTCCCTTTTCAAGGTGAGATAATTAAGAAATTCGAAATTACCATTGGTTAATATGAAAATCTTCTCAAGACCCACTAAGCCAGAGAAGACAAAACTTTTGTGCTAGCTTTCTACGGAATATAAATGCAAGATTGTTAAGCTCATAGCCCTAGTAGCAAGGGTGAGGCAACAAAATGCACCTTTGTTTTACAAGAAACATATGAAGAAATAACTTTCCTTTTGAGAAATGCAGGGTCATTATATCTCGTATTAAAAAGCAAGAATTATTGAAAGATCCAAATGTATTAAATTCGTCCCCCTAGGTAAGGCTACGAAAGAGTGATTTACGTTTCACAGGAGAATGTCAAAGAGAAATATTTAAAAAATATCACTGGTAAACTTACTCAGTTTTATATGCCAGCATCCCTGATTCAAAAAAGATCAAATTGTAGACTAAACAAGGATACAATAGGGAAGCTTAGTTTTAAACAGAAATACATTTGTATATAGACATATGCAAAAATTTGTAAACTATATCAGCCCTCATTATGACGTTAATATTCATAAAATTGTTGCATAGACTTCAATTAAGTGGCAATTGTAAGGGGTTTCGTTAAAATGAATGTTCGTTTATCAGGAAGAGTATGATGGCTTTGGTAAGAACTGTGGCCTTTTGACATGTTGGTTTGCTTATTTATTGGCGCTTATTTAGATTTTTTGGTTATTGATTAGTTGTTTTTTTGTGCCCCAATCTTTCATAAAATTTTGTTGATACTATCTTAATTTTTCACGTTTTTGTATTATAGATAATACACATACTGAATGTTTAATTGCACGATAAACTCTTAGGGTTATTTTTTTTTAAGTATAAACGAGAGGCAGAAGAATTTTCACACTTGAAAAGACAAAGTTCAGTTGCTTCTGGTTAATTCTTTTGTAGTGCATGTTTTTTTTCTGGCAAATTGAAGTATCCTAGTTATTACTTTCATTTACTGAAATCATTTTCCATTACATTTATTTGAATCAGATATGTATTTTTTGCAACAATACATGTATTTTGTTTTGAAGTGTATATTCTAAAACTTTTTTTTTCCATTGAAGAAATAAAGTAACACTTATATCGGTGACAGATCTTGATTTGCTTCCAATTTCCCATCATAAAAATGGAACCCAAATGGTGACTAATGGTTCTGTGATTTGCTCCAACACATCTTCTGCGCCCTCATTACTAAGTCCTGTACTAGCAAAATCATCCCATGTAAGTTCCATTACTGTTAAATTAAGTGAGTGAGTGTTGTGATATAAGAATGAAAGATATAACAAAAAATAATTGACAAAAAATGTTTTAGTCAGCACATCTTACTTCATTCTGTAACCTTTACACATATATGCTCCTTTGATGTATAGATCACCTTGTCCTGGTCCTCCAATGAAACAAACATCCATGATTACGAAGTTGGCTTATCCACAGTGGCAGGAAGCACAGCTCCAGATATACTATCCTTCAGATCTACAAAGCAGCACCGTCATATTCACCTGATGCACACTGATTTACCAGAGGGAAAGCCCTTCTTTATTATCTTCAAAACAATCAGCAAATCCAGTGTTGAGGGAATACAGGTATATTTTTATTAGCACATATGTGAGTCATGCTGTATGTTGTTCTAAGCACAAACTTAAAGAAAGAAATGATACCTGTTCTTTCAGTCAGTTGGCCCATGTTTTGTCGACACAACCCCTCCAATGTTTCAACCACCTATTACTGTTGTACACAAAAACGGGTATTTGGTGGTATCTTGGAAGTCTGATAGTTTGACTGACACTGAAGACCCATTTCTTTTGAAGTTTCACTTTGCTTTAGGTATGTTTAAGTAACGTTATTCTTCTACAGAAAAGCTACCAAAGTACAGTGTTTAAATACATATGTGTGAAAAATGGAAGGTAACTTTAGGAATAATTATTTCATTCATTTTTTTTATTTTCAAGGTCACACGCCTAGGGGCACACAGGTTCAGAAGTACTCACCATTAATGGCAGGTGCTGGCTGTATGCTAACAGAACCACCAACATGTACAGCAATCCCTTTATCTGACACAGAGTGGAAACTTCATGGAAATCACACGTACTATGTCACAATAAAAGCAGAGAACGCAGCGGGTCTCACTACGTTTGGTGTCTCAGAACCTTATATCCATAACGTGCAGCTTCCCTCAACTGGAATAGTCATAGATATAGCCGTATGCATAATCATTTTTAATTTTTTTGCAAAAATTCAGTACCCCTTTCCCTTTAACTGATATTTATTGTAATTATATTCAATGAACTTGATAGTTCATATTTTTAAAAGTATTGAAAGTACAAGTTTCTATTGATTATTATTGCTTCAGAAATATATACGTCTGACATAAAAAGGTGTTTTTTAAACATTCAAATTGAAACATTAAGTATATGCATGATAACTTATCTCCTATATTTTTATACTGTTTCAGAACGAAGATTTGCAATTTACAGTGAGATATGACTTTAAATCCCTTTGTAAATTCAGACAAGATATTTTATATTTATTATAACCAAAGTAAATTAAAAGATCCAATGTATAATTGTAAAAAATAATAAAAAATGAATTCCTGAACTATTCTTTTCCTTGTTTTTCTCTTCTAATTTCTTCTTAATATTTCAATGGTTGCCCAAAAAAAAATTTTTTAACATTGAGAAGAAACTGTTTTCAGGACATCGATGACATAGATTTCACATCAGAAACTAAAAGCATAGGTGCAAAATGGACAGGCTTTTCACATGTTTATTTAGACGTAACCTACCAGTTTCGAGTCGGGAGTACTCCTGGTAGTGACGATGTTGTTCCACCAAAAAATGTTGGTTCTAATGTATCCCATATAGAGACTGGTTTATCATTGTCGTACTATCAGGTGAGTTATTTATGATACACCTTAAACTGTAAAGATCTTTAGATGTAATCTAATGTCACAAACACTTAGTTACCAAATATCAATACTTTTACCGAATATTTTGTAATACCATGCAAGAACGTATCAATGGACTTGCAAGAACAAAACTAAGATCAATGTCGGAATTATGCTATAGACTTTTATGTTTTCGAAGCAATTTAAAGTGCTTCTCGCCAAAACTATTTTAAAGCAAATCTTCGAAGTAATCAAAAACAATTTAAATTCTAGCTTTATCACATAATACACAACAAGCATTTTTTTCTTTCAGAACAAAGAGACTACAATTATTATTCTTCCCTGGAGAAAAATGTTTTTAAAACAAATGTTTAATGCAAGATTTTATATTTTTACGATTATGCAGATCTACTTCGTCACTGTGACGGCTATCTCGTCTGCTGGAAGAGTGGAAGTGACGTCAGATGGAGTGACAGTAGTAAGAGAAAATGATACCTTGTCGGGAGTCTTAGTATTTGATGGAGAAAAATGCAGCTCTAAAAGTATAGTTGTAGTTTTAATTATTAGTAAATAAAAATTGTGCTATAAAGTTGTGACAATGCTTAATTACTTAACTACATGTATACATATACATCTCTGTTTTTGTTTTACTTTAGAAAATTCACATAATTTCACTTTGGCACATCATGATTGGGTATGTGAAATATTTAATCGTTAATTTGATTTTTAAAACTGATCATTTGAGAAAAATATCTGTGATATGGTCTTATTTTACTGTTGTTGCATTCTGCAACAATTTTTGTAGGACATTATCGAAGCTTGTAAAGGTGATATAGATTATCAGTCTTCAAAGGATAGTATCAGTGGATATTGGTCGATTCCTAAAGACATCATTGCTTTTACACCAGACATGTATTTCTCTATTGAAGAGAAAACATATGAAAGTGAGGCTGATTTTTTCAAATTATTTACAATTAATTATCGTTTTTAAATTGTTTTCTTTATTATCTGTTATAATAAATGGTGTAGACGTTTTCATGCTATTGGTTTGTCTATTGTCTTTAAATAATCTTCTTTTTTCAGATATTTGGAAACCTTTTCGTGATTATGAATACAATCATAATCATCAAGAAGTCCGAGTTACTGGACTACTTCTGAGTCCTGGGAGAGAGTATAGAATTGCTGTTAAGCTTTGTGCCAAGCAATTCTGTCATTTACCGACACATAGCAACGGGATAACAATTCTATCTAATGTGCCCGATACGGGAAAAATTTCGATAAAGCATGCGAATTCAACAGGAAAAGATGACAAAGAGAAGGTAATTTTTTAAATAAATAATTCTGGAAATGCTTATAATCTTACCATCTGCAAATTCTTTTTATGCTTATGAAATCATTGTATCCCTAAAAATTTAAAAATGGCAAACTTCAAGTTCACAGATACAAAAAAATGACATATCATGAATTGTAAATATTTCTTAAAACATTGCTGTGACGTAATGCCTTTGTTCTTACAGTCTAAAAATTTACCAGTAGCCGTCTGATAATAATAATTAGCAGTTCAATAATATATTATCGGACGGCAGTGATAACAAAATCGGACAGGAGTTAAAAAAAACAACAACTAGAGTGAAATCAAGATTTAATTTGTCCAGAAACAAAAAAAAGGGTTAGGGAGAAAAAAAATTCAGGGAAAGCGAACGCGAGGAAATTAAGTTGTTAAAAATAGCAAAACCAAGAAGAAACTGTTTTAACCTTCCTCAAAAGTAGCACTTTCCATTCGGTCTTTTTTTTTTTTTTTTTTTTTTTTTTTTTTTTTTTGCAAATCGTTTTCGATACAGCACTGTGAATAAGCCAATTTAATTTAATCCATTTCGGATAAAGAACCAGTCTGCGAATATCTTCATTGAACGAGGTTTGTTCGCCAATGACCACGCTTTTAAAACCCAAGGTTTTCATCATACAATCCAATCAAAATTTTAGATTAAAAAATCCGCGTTTTTCCTTTAAATGCATTTTAAAGATAATCATCCAACACTGAATCTGTATCAATATCAAACGCACTTAACAAAAAAAATATTCCGAATCATAAAAAAATGCGTCATCACCTGACCACTGTCCATAGTTCCTGCTAAGCCAAGCGACTGCCATTGAATGAATGAAACAAACGAATTCACTCGCTGATTTTACTGTCTAAAGAAAAAAAACTTTCTCTTTTCTTTTGTCTACTTATTACATGGTTTCAGGTAGAAAACTATTAATGCCTGAACTCCTATTGTATAATTATAGAACTCCTCCAGGTAACTTTTGGACATTTAAATAGCAATGTTTTAAGTAAAATATATGCCTCATACAATTCTATATGTAAAATTATCAGACTGATAATTTTACATATAGAACAGTATTCGGCATATATCCATTACATACATCAGCAAGAATATAAAAGGGATGGTGTCTAATGCATTGCAGCTAGAAATAACAATGGACAAGTTTTCCGATCCTGATATTCTTAGTCCAACGAAAAAGTACGTTGTGATTGATAAATATGAATGGGCAATATTAGATAACTCTCGAATAGGAAGCTTACATACTAAGTGGACTCAACTCAAGAATTTCAACACCCAAAACAAGGAAAAGGTAAGCATGTATTAGTTAAGGTATCAGATAAACCTAATCTGTTGACATATATCGCTGAACAAAGTAATTTCTGTCGTTTTGTCATGATTAGACAAAATTTTCTTTCAGATATCATTTATCATTGAACTTGTTGGCGAGTTTGACTTTTCCAAATGTCGCAGGTTCGCTGTTCGTGGATACAATAAAGCTATGCTTTATTCTACAGTATCATTGGACGTCAAGGATTGTAATGCATTTGATCCTATTCTGATTCGACCTAAAACTGTAATTGATGCTGTAGGTAGATCTGATCTATCAAGAGGTTAGTGAACAGAATCAATTCAAGCCAAAAGTTCGTTTTATTTATCCAGGAATTCGACCAAAAAGACATTTTTTTTTTCAATTTCTTACAAAATATGCTCAGAAAAATATAAAACGATCTCTTTGATGGTTCTTTCTAAATGAAAATCCTATATCATCCTGCAAGCAATTTGAAGATGCCTATCCTTATCTTTATTCTTTATTATCAAAGATTTTAAAAATTTATCTCATTTTATCTATTATCGAAATCATTTCATATACCCGGTAGATTGAAAATATCAGGGTTTGCCCTATCCTGAAAATAAAACTGCAATAAAATAAATCTGTATACAGTGATGTAATTGATCCTTTTGAATGTCGGATAACTATATTACAAAGGTAGGGTACGTGAAAGGTTAAATATTTTTGTGCCTTTTTACTGAAAGTATATCTTTAATTGCTCAACATTTTTAGATGGATATGGAGAACCGATAAGTTTACAAACCAATGATAGATGGCCATATCCAGACAAGGACTACACTCCTCATATGAACTATATATCAGCCGTGTGGCCACAGCTTCGGTACAAATCCTATACGGTTGCTGTTCTCAATGCAAGAACAGTAGATTCCACGACGTATTATTTGCCATCAAGTTCATTGTCTCTACCAGACCCTTGCAGTCATCCTGACTCTCTTCAGTGTAACACAACAGGTTTGCTCAAGATGCTTGTTATATTAAGCTTTGGAAAAGATTGCACTACTTGTATATTTAGACACATCAGACTGGAGTTGAACATTTTTCTTTCCTCTGAACATTGATATATGATGTGTAAATTGAAAGAAACAAGTCTCACAATACATCATTGATCATTTGTTTTACATTTTCAATTCCAGAACACGAGTTCATCAATTTTAAATTTAAGGAAGGAGAGCTTGAACATGGACAAAGGTACATGGTGTGCATACATGCAGCATACACTGAGATAAAATACGAGAAATGGACGCAAGTCTTACCAGAGATTAATGAATGTAGTGATGGAATCGTGGTGGATCTAACACCCCCGGTACCAGGAAAAGTTTGGATTGGAAATGAAGGTGTACAGTATCAGGTATATACATGGTCATACCTGCTAAGTAAGTAAAAGTATTGTTCACTTTATAAAATACGGCAGTTTGTATGTGTGTTGTAAATTACCCTACTAACAGTTTTTTTAAATCAAGTGGGATCAGAAATATACCTCAAATATGTAAATTTTAGATATCTACAACGGACATGTTTGTGACCTGGGAATCTTTTAGAGATGTTGAAGAATATAAAACTGGATCTCATACATCTGGAGTTCAAATGTACCAGCTAAGCATTGGTAACAAACGAGCTGATCAAAGTCGAACTTCAATCTTCAATAGCCAAATATAGTTGAAAACGTAAAACTTTTCCTTTATTTACAGGCACGTTTTCTGGAGGAAATGACGTAGTCGCTTTCTTTGATGTTGGTGTAGTAAACCACAAAAATATACATGGATTAACCTTACATAGTGGTTACAAATACTATGCAACTATCAAGGGTAATCAAATTTTGCATTTTGTATCAATCCTCTAAAGGTACTAATTTATTATGCATAATGACTTTCAAAGCTGTATTTCAGCAACCGATTTTGCTAATAGAACGACAATGGCATCGTCTTCACCAGTAACTGTAGACACAAGTCCACCAGTCAAGTCCAACAATCCTATAACTTTGTCTGGACGTCATATTTATTCGAAAACAGAAATTGAGACCTGGTAAGCAAACTGATGTTTCCTCTTCAAAGGCTTATACAAGTTTTATCTTATTCCTTAAATGATACATAAAACCATGATATTGTCTGCGATTTTTAACAAGGAATATAGGGTTATTGCTTTTAGTTAAGAAAATAATTTTCATTTCTTTTTTAGGCAATTAATCCAAAAAAGGAGGGTTTATTGTCAGTAGATTACAAAATGCTAGTAGCAAAAGCAAACCAAATTACAGGTGAACAATATACATTTTTTTTGACTAAGTTCGAGGGCAATATGCGTTTTTTCGGACCCTAAAAAAACAAATAAAAATATTTTGCCCAAGAACACAGTCAATAAATGTTTTGTTTTACCTTTACGTCTATATTCAGGGATCGACATTAACGGTTGTCCGATTGCCCGGGACAAGTAAATTCTCAGTTCGGGCAAGTGAAATTGTCGACATACTTGTCCGATCGGGCAGGTGAATTTTTCTCATACAAATGTACATATTTATTTAGTTTACATTAATTTATAAATAAAACAATAAATTGAACACTCGATTTCCGCCACGCACCTGACTGACAATGTTTTGCATTCGAAATTCCTTGGTAGCGTTTCTGGATTATACCGTTCATATAAAAATCGATTTTGTTGTTTTCTTTCGTAGGAAATACACTCTACGTCTAACAAAATTTTGTTTTAACTTCTTATTATGAAATTAGATTATTCACGCACAGAATATAAGTACAGTGTAACACTTGTATCCCGATCAAGGTAAGATGTATGTTTCGTAGCAACTATCTTCCTTAAGCGTTGCTTCACAGTTATCGCTAAAAATCACGAATCACAAAATGATCCTACCGCAATTAATTTTCAAAAATATGATTTTTTTAAAAAGGAAACGGAGGGTTATTGCTGCATGGCAGTGTATGTTAACAGGTTAAATTTACAAGTACAGCGGTATACATTTATGTACAAATGCAGGATCGAAATTGTTTCAGGTACCCGGTAACTCAACTTGCCAAATTGACAGTAGTGTATTTCGTCACATTTTTTCTTTTCATAACGTTTGCAGTAATTAATAATTTCGTCTCAAGTTCCATCCTAATTTTGGGCAACCAAGTTTTGCATTCGGACAAGTCAAAGTTTGAGATCACTTGCCCGAAGGGCAAGTGAATCTGAAAGTTAATGTCTATCCCTGATATTTTGACATATTATTTGCACTGGCTTCTATGTTTGCAATAACGCATAAGATATAGCTGATTTCGCCTACAAGGCAACATAAAAACATCATATCGGCCCAATATCTCATCAACAGGTCCAATATGTCACTCAGAGGCCCAACATCGATTTTTTTGACCGCTCAGATAAACACTGAAAAATGTTAGACGTTTCAGTATATATTTATATAAGAAACAATTTTTAAAAGTATAACAATACAAAAAAGCTACAGAGGTCTAATGAACACACTATACACAGCACTCTCAAGATGAATCAACTTTTAAGCATTTAGAATAATCTTCCTTTATATCTAAGCTAAAATAAATTGAAATCTAGAGTATATTAAGTAATCACTTCATGTATTCTTAACATTTCAATAGACCAAAATAAAATTATCTGAACACTTTGATTGCCTGCATTTTTCCCAGTTAAGTAAACATTACTAATTTCTGTTCATCAATACTTCGTTTTGCCTTTGAACATTTTTTACTCGGGTAAATGCCAGGCACCCTATGTTGTAAATGAAATAGATAAGCTCAACACTTTTGTACAATATAATTATTTCAGTGTTCAAAAACATTTTGCTTCAGTGTCTAAAGGGGTCCTTAATTAGATTTGAATAAGTTTGGTGAATGAATTTAATTTTATTAATAGCATATGAAAGGTACTTTGGTGCTTTTGGTTCACGTCATTCACATTACAGGGCTATTGTTACATTTTGTACATTAGTACAAAGTGATGTTAAGATTTCAAAGACGATACGTATATTGAAGAATAAGAATTTTGTCAACCCCATTATTTTCTTGAAAAATACACATATCCGGAATAACAGAGAATTGTTGAAATTCGCGCGAGCCAATTTTTGTGGATTGGTAAGATTCTTTCAGGTTGGTAAAGACATTATTTCGTAGGTGAATATCATATGCATGTTGAAAAAGGAATCACTTTCTTGGAGGTTGTAAATTGATGGGTAAAAGGTATCCACAAATTCCACGGAAAATAGACCAATGAACTTTAATAAATTCATAGCATTACACAAAAGAAACGTCCTAGTCAAATAACAATATTTAAAATATTATTTGTATTTTGTTGTTGTTTTCCTAATAAATTGAGATTTAACCTGACTATCTTTTTAGAATTCTTTTCCACTTTGTCTATTTTATGAACATTATTTGATAAAGTCATCTAACAATTGTAATTAATTAAGCAGAATTCAAAAAATTATCAAATATGTTTAAAATTTAAAGTTCATTGAAGTCAACTTATAGAAATTGGTATATTGGAGAAGGAAAAAGTGACCATGACCTTTGACATCTTTACAGTTGGAATGATGTCTTCAGTGATCCAGAGAGTGGCATGGATTATTTCATGTGGTCTATAGGGTCGGAACCTGGTCATTTCGATGTAATGTATTTCACTAGAGTAGATAGTGATTGTGGAATGAACAACAAAAGCCAGCCTTTAAACATTACAGAAGGACATGCTTATTTCATTTCAGTAAAAGTGAGAATCATTCTTTTTTACATTTAGAAATTCGGATTTTTTTTTGCATCGTACTCTTGGATTGGATACATGGGCTTGATCTAATGGTTTTTTGATTATTTATGATATATACGTAGTTATTTACTTTCTAGGCTTTCAATAAGGCCCATTTGATGTCAGTAGCAACGTCCTGGGCGTACACTGTTGACTTATCACCTCCTACCAAGGGACACGTTCTGGACATTTCTCCAACAGGAAATAGTAAAATGGATATAGATTTCCAGACCGATATGTCCATATTAAAAGTATATTGGGAAGGATTTTACGAACCTCACTCTTCAATAAAAGAATATTTCATCACTGTTGGAACATGCCTGCATTGTGATGATGTAATCGGCTATCAAAGCGTTGGACTTGTCAATGGTTAGTGAGTGCTTGTTTGTTTGTTTAACGTCCCTTTCGAGAATTTTTCACTCATATTGAGATGCCACCACTTGCCGGTGGAGGGCTGCAAATTTTAGACCTATAGTCGGAACTTAGGGCCATTTAGCAGTAAGGGATCTTTTTCGTGCCAGGACCTGCTGCAACACGGGGCCTCGGTTTATACGGTCTCATCCGTGGGACCGGTCTCCACATCCCGCAGTGGGAGATTTGAACCCGCGACGTAACGATCAACTCCTTACTCCGCGACTCTAGAGCAAACGCTCTAACTATAGCGCCACAAGGGCAACTGGTGAGTGCTTGTAAGGACCTCTGTAAACGAGAAGAACTTTTCAACCATTATAAAATCTTTAAGATCGGTAATAGACTTAATATTCCAATGTACCTGATGTGTGTTACGGCATATATTGTCTCTTTACATACTGGCGCCGACAACATTACGTGTAGACATTTTACTGTGCACAAAATCGTCAATCAAAAAGTCGGAAAATTTAAAAAAAAAATCACAGAAACCATAGAGAAAGATATGCAGGGATTTTTCAAGAAATTCATATAATATGTAATTGATCTCATAAAAATCGGGACATTTTCAAGTACCGTTAGTAACCCATGGTAGCATGCAAGGAAGATGACAACTACATAGAACGGTCTTCTTTCCCGAATATCATTTTTTTTTATAGTTTACAAGTTTGTTTAATTTTCTTCTCATGTTAAAGCATTCTCCTTTTGGGTTAGGGTAAAGGTATGTTACCCCTGCTTTCCGGGCATATATTGTTGGAAGCGAAGGGAATGTTGGCGTATCTCATATCGCCAGCATCTATCTGTGCAGGGCAAAATTATATACCGTAACGTAGTTGTGGAAAATAATAAAATTATATATGTTCTTGAATACAGATCTAACAGTTGACTTTGTCCATTTTGGACCTGGATTAACTTACTACACTACGGTAACTGCATGTAACACGGCTGATTTATGCACTATGGCTGTTTCCGATGGTGTCATAATGGACAACAGTCCGCCAAACGTAGGCATGGTAATAGATGGGACTTCCTCCGCTGACATCGAGTACCAATCAATCAAGTTAGTTTTTAAATACTATAAATCAGATCTTTCATTTATTTAACGCGATGATTAAGTTTGGAATTCATTTCTTTCAATTTTTAGGAATTGGATTGGGGTAAATTGGTTTGGTTTTAATGATCCTCAGTCAGGACTGTCCCATTATGTTTGGTGGGCAGGTACCACACCTGGGGGTAAAGAGATCCTACTGGAAAGAGAGGTCCACCTGACCCAAATAGCGACAGCTTACAATATAACGCCACATCTTCGAACTGGTCCACGAGTGTACGTTACTGTTAGGGCTTACAACAAAGCAGGTAAAAAAAATATTTTTAAATTTAAATTTATATGCCATATATGAATTTATGTAATATCAACAGCTCCCTCCTAAAACGCATATTTTTCAAAAGCGTTTACCTTTTCAGGTCAGTTTGCAGACTCGACATCAAATGGATTTGTTATTGATGACACTCCACCAGTTATAGTATATGGTCCAAGATTTTCAAAGGATTTTGGAATAAATGGGAACACTCAGTTTTACAGGGGGTCTATGAAAGTTGAGTGGGATGTAAAAGATGAAGAGTCGTACATTGATAGGCAGTATATATCTATTAAATGTCATATAGGTGGCGATTTCCAAACATCCTCGATACAGGTAGGTTGAACAGTACTTTTTGCTGAAGGCAGTTTTGCAAACAAAAGAAAAAAAAACCGATCTCATATAACACAAAACATCTTTATATACAAGTGACATATAATGTTCTGATTTCTTCTACCAGGTCAATGGCATTTCAAGAGATTATATCTTTACTGGGTTATCACTGCATGATGGAGTTAACTATTTCGTAACGCTGATTGCGTGTAATGGGGCTGCGATGTGCGTGTCTAGCACTTCTAAGGGGATGTTGGTAGATACTACTAAACCAAATCGAGGTTTGCATCAATATGATTGATGTAATTCCACATCAATTTCACAATGGGATTATATTATAATACCGTATAACGGGTATTTTCTGCGGTTGTCCAATTTTTGCGGATAGGACAAATCCGCAAAAATTACAATCGCAAAATATTTTTCAATATTTCTTCAGATATATATTTTATACATGCAGGTATGATAAGTGGTGCGTATGTCCTCGTTAGCGAGAAAATTCGGGTGTCATCGAAATTCGAAGATTTTAGATATCAGGATTTTCCAAAACATATTGAATTAAAACGTTGCTGTAAATAATATCAATTTAATAAGTTTATACAAAAACATCTTTTCTTGTACCTACTTCTTTATTTTATACGGATATACATGTACATGTAAATGACTAAAAGAGATTTGCAATTAATAGTCCAAACTCCGATAGCTGCAAACAACACATAGTAGCTTTTCTTTCTTTCTTTAACACTTTTTTCAATCTTGTGTTTTATCTGGAGACCATAAGTACTGCTTGTATACACAAAGTGGCTTGATTGTCTCGTAAATTTCACACAATGTAGACGACTGACAGGATTAGTTACGCCTCAATGCACATCGCACCTGTGATTGTGCACGGTCAACTTTAGGTTACTTGATTATGCAACTGTTTTTTTTAGCTTAAAATATAAACACCAGATTAATTTTGATGGCAATTAACTATAAATGTATTTTTTAGAATATGGCTTGGATGCATTAATTATCTATATATTAAAATATTTTAATAGATCGCATAAAACGTTTGTTACAATGTAGAGTAAAGATTTTTTATTGTTCTTTGGGTGGACCGATACATCAAAAATTCATTTCAATTGGGACTCCACATAATTTTACAAAGACTAACTGAAAGATAGTAGTTTAATTAAGCTTAATAGCTTAATACCAGTTCTCATGCAACTTTGATCAATATGTCTCAATGAATTTATAAAACGTAAACATGGCAGCTATCTGATAATTCTTAGAGATTGGTGATCATACCCAGTAACTAATTTTTTGCGGTATAATGCAACCGCAGAAATTGAAAACGCAGAAATTAATTTGCTATCTTTTAGGGGTTAAATCGCAAAAATTTCCAACCGCAGAAAATACCCGTTATACGGTATATTATTTGTTACAGCTATATTTTTTAAAAAAAATTGATCTTTCAAAATGTATCAAACATTAGAATTGTTTATTTATCATTTTTCTGATGAAAATATCACTGCAACGTTTCATTTTATGATATAGGAATGTTTGCTGTTCATACGGACCATGCTGCAGAACTCAGCCGCCATGTCTCAGGATTTATGACGTGGACAAAATACAGAGTGAATCTCGCGTGGCTTGGTTTTGGAGATCCCCATTCGGAAGTCTCTCATTATTTCGTCAATATTGGTTCAACTTACATGGGCGCAGATTTGAATACAGTATGTTTTTAAGATGATGACATTATATTACTAAACATTCCTCTTTTAACATGTTTAAAATATGTTCTGATGGCGTTTGATTTTAAGATAGGTCTGCATGATACTTTTCTTTTTCAGGAACCGGGAAAAGCAGTTCAAGTAAATCACACAACAACTGGTGCCGATAGATTTGACGAAGGCAAAGTTCAAACTTACAGCATCAGAACTCAAACGCTGTCGGACCATAATTTTCTTTATATAAGTGTTTGGGGTGTGAACAAGGTACTGAATATTTTTATTATCTCCATATACATAAATGTATAATGAATAATTCTGAATTCCTGATAATCATAATTTTACTCTTAAATGCTAAGTAATCATTTTAATCAATAATTTTTAGGTTGGGCTAACAAGTTACATCGTTCACTCCAAGTTTAAAATGATTCACAGTGGAGGAATTCTCTCACTGGTCAGGCGCTGTGATGCCCATGACTGTGAGGGCAACTGCGTGTGTGCTCCACAAGACAAAGTCTGTTTCACTAATGATAACAGATGTGTTGATGTCTCAGTCGGTGAGTTGATTCTTTTTTTTTACTTTCTCCTTCCAAAATTTCAAATGCATGCTTATATTTAGATATCCTGAAAATGTTCAACTTTGTTGTACCCTCTCTTCAGATTCAGTTTTACATTGAATTAAACTTATTCGCGTAGCTGAAATAAGACTTTTTTATACCCTGATGTTACTTTTTTTTAATACATATTCTTAGGGAATCCAAACAATCTGTTGCAAGTTAATGATGTTATGTATGGAAGTGAAGATATTGCATATACACCAACAAACACAATTCTGCAAGGTCGATGGTCAATCATACAAAGACAAGGCAATCCTCCTCTTTGGTAAGCCACTTTCTAATTTTAAAAAAAATTAACTTAATCTTAGTAGATTTGCTTATAGGTACTTGTATATAGCCCCACACTATGCAATTTTGAATTTTATTAGTAATATTCTTCTAGATAAGCTAAAGAGAACAATTAAACAATGTGCTCAGTAAAATTTCTGATGAAGTTGAACATGGTAGATTTAAAAGAGATGAGGCTGATAATTTCTACTTTACATGCTCTTCTATAGGTATCAGTGGAGTGTAGGTATCACAGACGGTGACGAACCTTCTGGAATTTTCAATTTAGAAAAGGATAGAGTGTGGCACGACGCTGGTCAAAACAACTTCATTATATTTTCCACAGACAAAGGTGATGTAACTGAATTTGTGTTCCTTGACACTTTGTCAGAATGGTTTAAATGTATCAGATGTATGTTAAAATCGCGTATTAAAAGATTGAGGGGCAATATGAGAACCATCTATCCTTCTGTATTCAATAATCCAGAAGTGAAAAAAAGAATTAGATAGATTACATGATCAGTACGTACTGGTCCCTGCTGACAAAGCAGGTAACAACATTGTTTTTGTTTGTAAGGCTCATTATGTTAAATGTATTTTAGAGGAACTTGGATTTAATTCTACAAGTGGTAATCCAACTTATACTCATAGTTCCCTTTCTAAGGAAGAAATTCTTCAAAATCATATGTCAGTTTTGAATATTTTTAAATGAATTTGAATTACCATATTTATATTGGATTCCGAAACTTCATAAAAATCCTAACAAACAAAGATACATAGCGGGTTCCAGTAAATGTTCAACCAAGCCTCTCTCTTTACTCCTCACTAAGATATTAACAGTGGTGAAGGAGAAACTTCAAGAGTACTGTGCAACAATATATTCGAGAAGTGGTGTAAGTCAGATGTGGATACTTTAAAATTCCAAGGAAGTTTTGGAAAATTTGAAATCACAAGATTTTACCAAAATCAACAGCTTACAAACTTACGACTTTTCAACTTTATGCACAACCATTCCCCACGATAAATTAAAGTCCAGGCTTTTTGATATCGTTGACAGCTGCTTTTTCAATAAAAATGGATCTCGTTAATATACTTATTGTCATTGTCATTGGTCATTTGCAAAATTATTTTGTTAAAAAACATTCTGATTGTACACACAAGTACTCTGAAGTTGACATTTAAAAGATGCTTGAGTTTCTTATTGACAATATCTATGTGGTTTTTGGAGACCAGGTCTTCCAACAATCTATTGGAATTCCCATGGGTACCAATTGCGCCCCGTTATTAGCAGACCTTTTTTTGTATTCATATGAAGCAGAATTTGTCCAAAATCTTGTACGTGAAAAGAAGAAAACACTTGCCGTGGCCTTCAACTCCACATTTAGGTATATCGACGACGTATTGTCAATTAGCAATGGCTATTTCCAATCTTATGTCGATACGATATATCCTGGTGAGATTGAAATAAAAGATACCACAGAGTCTGACACATCTGTTTCATATTTGGATATATTACTTGAAAAAGACGTTAATGGTAATCTAACAACCAAGCTTTATGATAAACGTGATGACTTTAACTTTTCAATCGTCAACTTCCCTTACTTATGCAGCAATATACCTTCATCACCTGCATACGGGGTATATATCTCTCAGTTATTTCGATACGCAAGAGCATGCTCTACGTATGTACAATTTCTAAAACGAGGTAAATTATTGACAAACAAGTTGATGAAACAAGAATATCAGCAGTCTCGTTTAAAGTCATCATTTCGTAAGTTCTATGGTCGATACAATGACCTTGTCAGCAAACACAATTTATCATTGAGTCAAATGCTGACTGACGTTTTTCATACTAATTGTTAAACCATTATTTACACACTGAATTGTCGACGGATTTTCCCGTTATTTCCCGATCATGACAAGGGGCACACAGCGGGTGTGACCGGTCGGCAGGGGATGCTCACTCCTCCATGGCATCTGATTCCACCTCTGATGTTTGGAGGTCCGTGTTTGCTCTGCTACTATTTTGTATTGTTTAATGGACTTTTGAGCTTGAATACTGTTCGTTATCTCCATATATTTCATTTCACAACAAAATAAAGATGAACAGTCTTCTTCAATGTCTATATTTGTGACGGGGGTTAATATTCTATTCAAGTAATGTATCACAAGAAAGGGGGAAATTACATAATATTTATAATTGTCATTTCTTTGATGAAAAATATTTGCTTTGTAGGTCAATTTCTGGATGAAAGGGTGTCATATTCAGTTTTCGTGAAAGCATGGTATGACCAAAACACTTTTGCGATATTTAAATCCGATGGGGTAATTATCTCAACCCGAAAGCCATCTGTGATGAATATTCTTGGAAGTTCTGTAAGTTTTAATGAAATGAAATGAATTTAGATGCATTTATTGTGTGCACTTTTATAAAACAGTAATTAAAGCTCTTCACAGAATAAGCTTTTTTTAAACTTCTGGTAAATGTAGGTTAGTGAAAAAATGATGGAAAGTGGTATGAAAGACCAGGATTATGTTAAGGAAGGAGCAGCTTTCATGGTGAATTGGACCAATAAGTTTACTGATGCAAAAGATACTATCAAATCCTATCATGTGTATATCAGTTCACAACCAGGGGGTACGTGTTGTTAACATTACAAGACTATATATATATATACAGAGAGAGAGAGAGAGAGAGAGAGAGAGACGAAATCTCCATATTTGATAGTGCATCCAAAATGATCGTTTTAAAATATTTTTGAATTTGAAGTGCTTTTATAAACACAGAATAATAAATATCTTGCAATCATTTAGGACATGACATCTGGGACAGTAATGAGGAATTACAAAATACAGTTACAACATACCACATTCTTAGAATTTTGCTCTCTCCGGGAGTTCAGTATTTTAGTAACGTCATTGCATATGGGTTTTCTGGAATCCACCACACAGAATCCTCCGATGGGTTTCGAACTGATGATGTTAGACCACGAGCTGGCATTGTATACGATGGCATTGGTTGGTATTCTCTACATGAAGATGAATATCTTTCCACTTTCATGAAGTATTTTTGCTCTTTTTCCCTTTTTTAAAAGTCTTTAAACTTTATAAATGTACTACCGGGTAATCTGTCATTTAGTGAAAGATTTAACTGTCATATGAAGCATACTGATTTTCAGAATTAATCAAGTAACCTATGTCTCTTCTTTTAGATAAGTCTTTAAGCATGAAAAGTCAATGGGTTAAAATATATATGGTTTTCAAATTCTTGACTTACAGGTTTGCATGACCTTGAATATCAGAATACATCAAATGTGATCGGTGCTCGATGGCACGGATTTTCAGATACGGGGTCCGGGATATTGCTTTATTACTGGTGCGTTGGTAACACTTCTAGTTTCCATACGTCATCAGCAAATACGGAATGCAACGTTCGCCAATGGGAAAATGTTGGTATTCATACATCCGTATCTAGAAAATTGAAAAATGAACTCCTACAAGGTTGGTTGATAAGTATTTACATAAGTATCTGATATTACATGTAGTTGCATGTAGTGTTGAACATTATTAAATATCCATAGGCTCTCTAATTCCAATTGAATCATATAAATTTATTATTTTCAATGTAATGTAGATGTGTTGTACGGTTTCTTTTGGAGTTTTGATATGAATGTTGAATAAATCATTTCAGGTGCGACCTACTATAGCAAAGTATACGCAGTGGATACCGTTGGATATGAATCTGAAATTGTTGTTTCTGATGGTGTAAAAATCGACACCACCCCACCGAAACCTCGATACCTTTATCATACAGAAGAAAATCTACTGCAGAACCCTTCGTTTGAGTCCTCAAAGAAGTTTTTGTCAGTTGAAAATATAAATGTCAGTAACCTGTGTTCTTTAAATCTGGACTTTCTACCTGATCATTGGCATGCAACTCATGGAAGTTGTGCTTCTGTAGTGAAGTCACAGAAAAATTTAGCCAGAGATGGCAAAGCTTTTCTATTTTTGAGGGGAAGTTTAAGACAAAAAGTCCAAAATTTGAAAGTTGGGGAATTGTATCATGTCGTTTTCTTCACAAGCCATCTATCACTGAAAACAGCTATGGTTTCCAATAAAGAAGGTTTTGTTCACATCGGTAAAAAGAAACATGTCTTTATGTTATATACAAAACCATATAGGCAAGATGGACATGGTGAATCTATTTCTCGCGAGACTTTGTCATGGCATAGACATACGTTTTACTTTACAGCTTCAGATATTTCAGCTTATTTAGAAATCGGAAGTACAGATACCAAGACAGGACTCTTTGTAGAACACCTGACATTTCAGCGCGTAGAAAGGGATGAAAAAGACGGTAATGAATCGCATGTGTCTGCTCACATCGTTTATATACACCAGTGGGGTTCTATACACGCGGAATGGAGCTTTATTGAAGATTCAAGTCCTATCGCAGAGTACAAATGGGCAATAGGTAAAAATAATAAATCCACAAATGGTAACGTTTATGACCTTTCCTCTTCGGTAAATTATATGCATGTATGCTAACTCTCTAGCCAACTTGTATGGTATTCACATCACTAGTCAAATGATGTAAAGAAAGTGGAGGAAAATGGAAATAATTGATGCACATATTTTAAAGTACGCACCATAAAAAATGCATGCCTGTTTCATTGTTAGGATATACGAAAGGTGGGATACAACTTCAAAGCTTCGAAAGTACTGGACTGAACAACTTCGGAATCAACACGAATGTGACTTTGATCCATAACACAGTCATACATATAACAGCGGTGGCCTCCAATATGGCTGGGCTTGATGGGCTTTCCTACTCCGCACCAGTTCTTGTCGACCTTACCCCTCCAGAGATCGTCCATGTATACGATGGTCGGTTAACAAGTAAGACAATTTGAAATTTGATTTTTTTGGAAATGGAATATGGATACAGGACCGTCAAATTTGCAAATAAATTCTAGATTTTGGATATTTTGTAATAACTAAATATGGTTAATTTCAATTTCGTTCAGTTTAATATTAATTGTTAATATTCATTGACAAACGTTTTAATCTAATAAGGCGAGGATAAAGACGCATGGATAGACAATGAAGTAGCCGTCAACTTTGTGGCATTGGACAATGAGTCAGGAATAGAATTCTGCGAATGGGGTATAGGTGTGTTTTAAATAACAATCTATAAGAGATGCAAACATTTTTAAAAGTGCTATTCCTAGGTTTAGTATTTAACATTGCTCTACCAATAATCAATCTTGCATGTAAGAGATATAAAACTTCTAATAACTTTTATAACAGGTTACCAACCTCAGGGAGTCGAGTTGCAGACATTTGAGAAAGTACCAGTTTCAGAAATTGTTCTATTTAAGGATTTTGACTATAATCTTTTGGCAAATCGAACTGTGTATTCTACAATAAGGTGTCAAAATCGTGCAGGCTTAATAACTTCTAAATCCTCTGATGGAGTGACAATTTCCACCCTAACCCCATCAGTAGCTCATTCTGAGGTTGTGGTTTTGCCTATGTCTGTCACGGAGTACCAAGCTAACGTTCATTATCAAAGTGTCAAAGACAGTGTTAGAATAAAATGGTCTGGATTTACAGATTCCGTTGGAATTGATCAATATAAGGTCAGCTTTTATTCATTTGAAATTAATGACAAGTATCTTCTACCCAGTGTTTATCTTTTTTTTTCATTTCCTTTTCTTTCTTTTTTTTTTGTAGATCATATTTTCTGATCAAAATTTAAAATTGATTGAAAGGATGTCATTTCCGATTGGCCAAGACGTTCAGAGTGCAGTGATAATGAACTTAGCTATGGACCAGGGACTTACAAATATTTCAATACAAGCCATCAATAAACTTCTTCTTGCAGGCAGCAGAGTACCACACAACATTACAGTACTCTACGACAAACCACGAAAGTCTGGTATGCAAAGAACATATCATTATAGTGTTGATAAATTTATATGCTATATAGTGCTTTAGTATTTTTGATAATGAATAACTTGCCTTTTATAATTAACTACATATTCTTTTAAAGGAAATCAACTTTTAGTGTCCTGGCACGCAGGAAACAAAGAATTTTCTGTCACTTGGAACAACGTGTTTAATTCTGAACATCCTCTTTATTACGAAGTTTGCGCTGGAACTGTTGAGAGCGGAAGTAACGTTCTTCAGTGGCAGGAGACCACAAAGACAAGCATCAAATTTGGCCTACCGCCAACAATCACCAGCTGGTCAAGTCTGTCTGTTCATCTGTACGTGCGGGCTATCAATGTGGCGGGAATTTATGAAGATATCAAAGGAGAAATAATACTTCCGGAATGATTATGTTCTGCAACAATGCAAATGCTAACCTTCTATACATGTTTGTAACATAGTTTCAAGAGTGATGCTTGCGATTATTGACCATTTCCAAGGTCTTTTTTTTAATTTACAGTCATGTTCAAATACACCTGTCATAATATATCAGCGAAAAAGAAAAAAAAATGATATTTAGAAGTATATAGTTAAACACGCTTAGAACGAGGTGCCAGGGACGGACGACTTTGCTTCATTATAAGGGTAATTCATTATATCCGTTAAGTGTCCAATTATATTTTAAGGTCAAAGGGGAATAAAAATAACTTCGCTATATGCCTCAATTCATTGTAACCATGTTGGCTATAAGCGTATTTTACTGTATTTTTGTTGCTGTAAAACATTAATTTGACTGCAAACTGAATTATAGTTTCTTATTTTTATATAATATATACAATTTTATTTTATTTTGAAGCCTTAAATTTTTTTCTAGCTTGTTCTATTGATTCACATATGTTAAGTATATGGATTCTCATATCAATTAATTTCGGTCCAGAAAACATTCAAATATCAATTTACAAATTGTTCAAATTTATTGATTAATTAATCACTATTTTGATCGACTAGACCACTGCATGGACCTCATTGTCTCTGTGGTCACGTAATTACCACTTGTGAAGTGAATGATTTATAGGTCATCAATTTTAAATGGTGTTTTGATGATGACGACTTCCGATTGTTAAAGATTTTATAGTGCTAGTGACAATACTTTTTGATCAAGCCTCACATTATTGAATCATGCCTATGAAATGATATTGAAAATAACACAATGATTTTCATCATTTGTTTATAATTGATTAATATTCAAATGCAAACAAATGATGAAAATTCAATATTATTACATTTTCAACAGTGGAATACTGTGATTTATTTATTTCAACGTTTTACTAATTGAAATTTTGACTCAAGTTTGTTTTCAGTTTATGGTCTTGAGACCTGAAATATCAAGACTTGGGTTAGTGGTAGTTGATTCTGAAACGTGCAACTTACATCTTGTAGATAATCTTATACATAAACACAGATTAACCCTAAAATGGGTCTGATGTCAAAATATCATTTGATAAAGTTTTATACCTCAATTCTGGTAGCTGAATGGTTGACAATTTATTTATCCTAGGTTTTTCGTATTCTGCTGCAAACTGTTATGTTCTTACTTAATAGTAGTTAGTTTTGTCTAGACTCTACAGTGCTTCATGAAATATATGGAGATTACAAACAGTATTCAAGCTCAAAATTCCATGTCACAATACAAATTTTGGAGCTGAGCAAGCACGGACCTCTAAATCATCAGAGGTGGAATCAGTTGCCATGAAGGAGTGAGCATCCCCTGCCGATCGGTCACACCCACCGTGTGCTCCTTGTCATGATCGGGAAATAACGGAAAAATCCGTCGACAATTCAGTGTGTAAATAATGGCCTAACAATTAGTATGAAAAACGTCAGTCAGCATTTGACTTAATGATAGATTGTATTCGCTGATAAGGTCATTGTATCGACCATAGAACTTACGAAATAATGGCTTTAAGCGAGACTGCTGATATCCTTCTTTCATCAACTTGTTTGTCCATAACTTACCTCGTTTAAGAAATTGTTCATACGTAGAGCATGCTCTTGCGTATGGAATCAACTGAGAGATATAAACCCCGTATGCAAGTGATGAAGGTATACTGCTGCATAAGGAAAGTTGGATTGAAAAGTTAAAGTCATCACGTCTTTTTCTAGTAAAATATCCAAATATGAAACAGATGTGTCAGAATCTGTGGTATCTTTTATTTCAAGCTCACCGGGATACTAGTGTATCGTATCGACATAAGAATGAAAATATCCATTGTTAACTGACAATACGTCTTCGATATATCTAAATGTTGAGTTCAAGGCCACAGCAAGTGTTTTCTTCTTTTCACTTATAAGATTTTGAAAGAATTCTGCTTCATATGAATACAAAAATAGGTCTGCTAATAACGGGGCGCAATTCGTACCCATGGAAATTCCAATATATTTCTCCTTCACTACTATTAATATTTTACTGATGAGTAAAGAAAGAGGCTTGGTAGAACATTTACTGGAACCCGTTATGTATCTTTGTTTGTAAAGATTTTTATGAAGTTTCGAAATCCAATATAGATATGGTTATTCAAATTCATGTTGGTTGTTAGGAATATTAAAAATATTCGAAACCGACATATGATTTTGAAGAATTTACTCCTTAGAATGGGAGCTATGGGTATAAGTTGGATTAACACTTGTAGAATTAAATTCCAGTTCCTCTAACATACAATTTAAATAATGAGCCTTACAAACAAAGAATGATTTTACCCGCTTTGTCAGCAGGAACCAGTACATATTGATCGTGTTATCTATTTAATTCTTTTTTCACTTCTAAATTGTTGAACACAGAAGGATAGTTGGTTTTCATTTTGCCCCTCAATCGCTTAATGCGAGATATTATACATATACATTTAATCCATTCTGACAATGTGTCCAGGTCTTCTTTTTCATGTCTGGCCCACCGCCTGGCGTAATCTTCCACAGAATCCATAACATTTATGAAATTATGACGCCAGTTAAAAGATCGGGGTTCCCTAAATTTTGGCCCTTTTAATATTAATGATTTAAGGTCCTCATTATTAACTATATAATATTTACGTCACCAGTAATAACGTGTTATATTAACCGCGTCAATTCCTTTGTTTTCGTATGAATTAGTGTATTTGAATTGTTCAAGGCTTTCATACAAAAAAATGTCACTAAGATTAATTTTGTCCAGTAGGAGGATGAAATAGATAAAAAGCAGCAAATTGTATTTGTGCCAAAGGCTGTCTCCTGGCCCCTGGATCATGAAGCAGTCTTAAAATCAAGATTTCAGTCATTCATAAAAAAAATCGACACTTGAAAATTAAAACTAACAACACGAAATGGAGACAATATTTTAGAACATTTTAAATTTTGTGTTTGTTATCATTAACCTTTAAGACAATGTATAGATTTTGACTAAGGTCTAAAACGTTTTCGTTGAAATAAGTTTTGCCATGAAATTGGAATGGATAACACCTTAACAAACAAAGACATGGATTACTTTCAATTATGTCAGTTCTCTGATTCGATTCTTCGTGTAATAATTGAAATTACATCCTTATACTGTATAATTATCTAAAAAAAAAAATCTAACTCCTGCATTGACATTTAGCAAACTTTTTCAAGATTAAAATGGGCTTCTATCAAATTTATGTCTTTCCCGTCTAGGTCTTTAATTCAGAGTCCAGGCCTGCCAGAGTAGGACAAAGTTGATATATCAAAAATGCATTATACACAAGCACAGAGTGTATTTCATTGACAAATTAATCCGTTGAAAGGCACACGTGATGGAATCACTATCTTTGCGAAGTATGTAATTGCCCGTGGAAATCAACATGATCAATTTCGGGTAGGGGGCAACCGAAAAAAGTTTTTTAAATTCTTTGATATGCAAAACAGGGTAATCAGACGTTATTCCATCAGTATTGTGTGTATCAAGAAGGTCAAATGTCCCATGACTCATTTTAGCTTCTTTAGATTAAAAATGAGTGACTACAGAGAAGTAATAACATGCAGAGATTCTTAAAAGGTATAAACGGAACAGTTTATCGCTAGTAAATTTTCAAAAGAAATAGATTATTCTCAACAGAACATAATAGTATGGATGAAAGCCGAATGGGATTTAAAAAAAAAAGAACATCAGTCCATTTGTTTTTATAGTGAATGATGAAATGTACATTAAAGCTGAACACGACTCGTAAATAGGCGTACGCCATATTAGATTTCACTATCTACGATATCAGCACTGGGTATACCCTTCGCATTCGTTACACCTGAATGCTTTATTGTCACGGGTATCGGCGTGGAATTGCGACACGCGTTCATGTTGTTATCTTAAATAGCATTTGTTTACATTTTATTGCAGTTAGGTGTATTTGTGTTTGTTTGTATACTGCATTGACCTGTGCAACTTTTGTAAGTTTCTTTGGTATCTTTCTTTCCTGGCGTGGAAGAAGTACACAGTTATTTTTGTCGCAAACGAGTACTATGTAGCATACGTCCGTCTACACAGCTAAAAACTGATAACACTGAACATTGACTAAGTGAGCGGCTTAAATAGGGGTCCTCAGGTATGACAATTGAATTAAAGAATATGGCGGACAAATTCCTTTTACAAATCGTGCTTAACTTCAACAAGGTAGTAAAGGACTTCTTGCATGTTTTGTAGATTTTTGCAAAGCATTCCATACTGTTACCCATAAAGACTTTTAATTAAAAATCTTAGAATCGAATAATTGTCACTCACTTTACGATATGCAATATGTACAGGTATAATAATATTTTCATAAAAATAAAGAACAAGCTCAAAATATACACCAGGGTAGTTAATGGAACGTCAATACATATATCTTATAAGTACCGGATATTCTTGAATGATTTCTTTAATATGAATTACTAGATTAATCATGTAAATTTTGCACTTCACTATCGAGTTCAAACCCCTTTTAGTACAGAAGTTTGTGTAATAAAGAATATTGACATCTAAAGTAAAATATAAATTTCATTCTTTAATAAAGAATATATATTTACAATTCATCATTTCACAGACCTGGTAAATTTTGCATTCATTCCATATAGTCAACTCAAAATTTACACCAAGATAACATGCTATATTTGCTCATTAAATTTGTCTGTGGAAAGAAATATATACATTTTATCTTTTATTTTCAGATAACCAGAATGGGCTACAATTTAAACTAACTTTTTGAACTTTCTCTTTCTATAATCTTTTATTCACTATTTTGCCCTCTCGGCCCAAAATTGGAATACACTTCTCTTATCTTCAAAAAATTTTTAAAAACTGGAACACATAATTTTATAATTCAACTCTCAAAATGAACATCTCCTGTAAGTTCAATGAAAAGATGTGTAGGTTCTTTGATTTTAGATTATAACAACAATACAAAAACAGTTTAATAATTAATCATTCAAAACATTAAAATGAAGAATAATTAATTGATGTAATTATTTTAGTCACTCTTCAAAGTAGTCGGGATAGGTGAAAAGTGTCATGAATTGCAAGTATGTGTAACATTCACCATATAGTAACATATAGTACATTAGTTAAAGATAACTACACTAGACAAAATTGCTAACGCACCACTTATTATTCTTATTTGTGAATTGATCATTTTCCTGATTGGTACTAGTATATAAAATATGCCTTCTTTTCCAAAACAGATGGATTGACAAATGTCTTGGTGTAATGTCAAGACCCTTAAAGGATCTTCTTGTCCGAAAAACAATTTCCCGACGTGCACTGCGCACCGTTTTTGCCAAGATATGAAGTTGGTGATTACCGATGGTGGTCCGTGACGTTGCGACGGGAGCAGTCTCCCACTTAAAAATCAAATGATATACCCTGATTGACTACCATATCGCTTAGTAGTCATCCCGTGCCTTGGTGTCCCTACCAAATCCACCCAACTTCCGGTTGCCCCAATTTTGTGGAACAATCTTGATATTATTGTGTCGTGCTCACTTAATGCCGTCGATATCTATTGCAATCTGATTAAAATCAGATCCTCGATGCTCCTTTTTTAACGATATGTCGCTTACGAAAAGCGACATATCGTTAAAAAAGGAGCATCGAGGATCTGATTTTAATCAGATTGATATCTATTGTAAACATTTTTATGATCGTTAATTCACTTTCAACAATTTTTCACCAGAGAAATTCATAATCATTTAATTCTTTTAATTTTTTACATATTTCTTCAAAGGAACCCCTTGCAGACACCATACTGGCTGCCTCAGCACCCTCTTCTAGAGTCAAACGCTGCATACGGTGTAACTTTTTTTCTGAGTTTTTAATTAGTACAAACATAAAGAACACAACCACAAAGAAAAAGTTAGAAATTAATTCCACCAAAAAAGTATGAATGTGATTTTATTTTTTTCTATGAAGTGGTTACGCTTCAGTAAACATTGTTGTTATTTATCAGTTAAAGCATTTAAATGTCTCATTTTTTACTAAAGTAACATAATTATATATCAAAAACATCATAAACAAGTTTTGAAAAGAAAAATGCTAATTTATTTAGGTGGTGCGTTACATGTAGCAATTTTGTCTAGTGTATATTCATTGCAATAAATTAAACATTAAAAAGCGAAATATTAATCAGTGACAACCTAGTATTTTTCTGCAATAATATTAACAACAAGCGAAGACCAACTATTGAAAGGATGAACACCTTTTCCCACCCCCGTTGTGTCGTCATAATATTCGAACACAAAACCTGTCTCTCTGTACTGTTTTAACATATTATTAACTAGATTAACCCTAAGCTGATTATAAACATCCCGGGCCATCTTTTTATGCAGCCCAGGAATATTTGCATAATGATATAGACCGCTAAGTGTGAGATAGTTTAAGTTAATCCATACAGAACCTCGCCAGTAAGGGGGGTCATCTTTGGTATTCCAAACCTGATAAAATGGAGAATTTTTGGCAAGTGATCGAAGGCCATAGTCTGTCCACAAGAGTTCCTTGTTAGTTACATCCGAAAGAATGTTAGACAGTTGTAATGAATCGGGTTCTAAAATTCTTAGCATCAATGGATATAGACTCACATATCCAAAAGACTCCAGAAATTTTAGTTTAGGTTCTCTATAAACTATCCTTGTCCAGTTTTTATGATCCAGTTCAACTGCATTGGTATGAAGTCCGAAGTCGTTGAAAGATTTTTGTTCTTGATTCCAGTGATATTTCTCCAAGAGCGTGCTGTCAAACAACTCTTGTGAAATAACCTTGAACCTATGTATATTTTTTCCTAAGCGTTTTCCAATATTTGCTAGTACATTAGACGCAAGTGCCATCCAACATCGAAAGTCTAGGTGCCGTTCATCTGGCGAAGGGTGAGATGCTCTTGGATAATCATCAAGCCCTGAAGCTGGAGTCTTCGGAATAAGTTCTGTGTCAGTTGTACTGTTTCGTCCTCTCCAGTAATATGTTGTAGATTCACCACCCTTTTGATTTTTATGAAGCCAGTTGAACCAAGATTCCAGTCTCGGATAGATTTTTTCCAAGAAAATTGTTGTTCCGTAACTTTCATCTGCTAAAAAGTTTTGGATCGTTAAAAACAGAGAGGGTGGATTAGCAATATGATTTTCTTGAACTAGGAATTTTCCCGGTACTTTTGCTCTTGCTTCAACACCTAATATTTGCTCGCGTGGAATCCATCCCTCCATGTTGAGAAGATCTAACCAATGAGATATTATCTCTTTTGAAATTGTTTTGTTCCACAGGAAAATCAGTTGACAATCAAATCCAACATTCCATAAAAACCCCCTAGGGAAAAATGATCTTGAGGGAACACTGGTGTACAGAGAAGTAGGCCAATATTCATCAACTTCAGTGTCGTGTTGTGATTTAACCAAAGAAGTTCCATGGAAATAACTTATTGTACCTAACATATTACTTAATGTTTCTTTGGCAAAATTTATGTCATCAGATTTGTAATTTTGTAAAATGCGATCAAATGTATCTGTAAATCTTGAATCAAATCTTTTTGTTTACTTTAAAAGTTCTGCTGTATAAGCATCGCCTTCTAATCTTTCGTTGTAAAACCGAAAACTACCAGATTCGTATATAACCTCGAGTTCAAATGGCAATTCTACTGTTACCTGGTGCACAACAAAGTTTGGAAAATCATCAGGCTCTTGGTTTTTCAATACCACAATTTTACCTTTATAAGGCAATCTGTCGACTATCAGATTGTTTTTTACCATTGATTGTAGCTCTACAAAATCAGTGACTTCACTTGCAAGATAGTGATGTTTATAGCTGTAAGATTTTTTTACTTCGGAAAATGTGATGCGAAATTTATCGAGCTCATCAGTCTGTCCTTCGATGTATTTAATTTTGTCTTTATCAATGTATGGTTTCAGGTCTCCTTGCCCATCCAGCGCAATATACATTAGGAAAGACACTGTAGATGGGTATCGTTTATTCTGCAGAAAAGAAAAAAAAGTGGCTTAATTAGCCCTATTTGGTCCTGAACCATTTCAACTGGGAATTTCACATTGAAAAGGTGGCAAATTTAGAAAAAATATTGATGACCTATCACGTTTTCTTGTCAAAAAAGACAGAGTGTAGGCTTATCCTCTATTCACATTTTATGAATATTCATGATTTTGAATATAAAACATTAATGAAAGAGCTAGGTTCACTTTATGCATAAAATGGCCCTGTCCTTATATCAATTAATTGACTATCACCCTCTGTCCCATTTCATACATCAAAGTAAAGTAGAGGATGAAATACTCCATGTACAAACTAGAAAAAAAAGGCTCAAAATTAAAGAATCCCCAATGCAGCAAAAATGTTTACACTTGCAAAGATTTGTAAGTGTTCACCCTGATAAATCATGTAAATGAAATAACTAAAAAAGAGGCTCATTGGCCACAATGCTCACCCGAGTAACTAAGGCCCTTCTTGTTCTTCATCAGCAGATTCTTCCTATGTTTTCTTATAAACAAACTTTGATCGTCCATTATAGCCCCCTTACCCCGTCCCCCGGAGGTCATGATTTGAACAAACCTGAATCTACACTACCAGAAGATGATTCTGTATTCATATGACTATTTATTGCTTTGCTGTTCTTGAGAAAAAGATTTTTAAAGATTCTACGAAAAACTTTGATTGCCCATTGCTGTCCACCCTATCCCCGGAGGTCATGATTATAACAAACTTAACAACCTTGAATCTACTCCATCTTAAGATTCTTCCATATAAATATGACTTCTCAGGATTTGCTGTTCTTTAGAAGAAGATTTTTAAAGATTTTTTCCGGTATATACCCATGTAAAACTGTTCGCCCATAAAGGCCACACCCTACCCCAGGGGCATGATTTGAACACATTGGCCAAGGAAAGTAACTCGCAGGGAAAATACGTCAGACGAAAACTCTTGTCTCAGAGCGGGGGGTTGTCCTCGCCCTGTACGACCTCTTTCTTTGATGAATGAAGTATCATGGTTAGGGCGAGAATGTCGATGCAAACGAAAACCGATTGCCCGTATGACATGATTCTAGCACAAGTCCTACAAGCACATGTTCCATGCCATAGCACTAGAACTTCAGCAATTCGATAACCACGCGCGCTTTATACCCAGGCCTACTTAATGCACGGATCTCAATTTCATGCTTTATTGAGTATACAGAACTTTGGTCAATGGACCAGTGTATACATATATAGGTTAAGAACAGGTCTAAGATATCTAAAGGGGAAGGGTTACAGCTAAAAAAAGAACAAGAAAACATTGATGTCGCCTGGGAAATAAAGAGTAGGTGAGAATCATCTAAGGAATAAAGGTGTAAATCTGTGATTATCATTCCATTGAATATTTCCTCTTTATTTCTTTAGAAATCATTGTCGTTTTCTAGTCAGTAAAAACCGCTAAGCATATCACCTGTATACAGATTTCTTAGTCGTGGCTCTTCCATCAATTAGACGTACAATGACGTGCATATTAATAATACAATATTTAATTTACTTACTACTACTTTAGATAATCATTTGTACAGATATAAATATATACAATAAAAATGTCTTTCTTTGGTTGTAAGTATGGGAAATAACGTTGCAGGTATTGCAGGGGGGGGAGGGGGGACATAACCCGCGTAAGCGGGTTACGTATTGTTTCTGCAACATTAATCCCCATACTAACAACCAAAGAAAGACATTATTTTTATTGTTTAAGTTAGTTAATTCTAAAAATAAAAAAAACCTACCTACTTACCCACCTTGAAAAATATGGGTTGGAATACTTCAAATAAAAAAAATTATGATGGCCCAAGTGTAAGAAGTCAAATTTGAGGCCAGCTGAACAAAGGCTGTTTTTCGACTCATTTACTTTCGTTTAGACTTTTACTCCCTCGATTGCAAGAAGAATTGCACTTAAACCTGCAAGCTAAACTAAATACATGGAGTAAAAAACATATACAGAAGACTTTCATATAGATGCAATCACACTCTTTTCTCTAAACCATGTCTCTGGTTCTTGAAAAGATATCAGAAATGAGTGTGAATTCTTTCACTTCATTTTATTTACCTTGTCGATATCTAATCATAGATCACACAACCTACTGTACAGGCCGAAAACAAGGGCATATTGTCATTCAAATGGGTCAAATGAATAAAAGAAAAATGAAAATACAAATGAACATTACTGATTCCTCAAATTTTGAATTTTTACCGGCACTGGAAATTAGTGTATGTGTATATATACCGTGGAATCATTTTAATTCGTGGGTGGTCAATATTCGTGGGCAACCAAAAAGTTATGTATTCGTGAGAACGTTATTTCGTGGCTACAAGGAGACGAACATTTGATTCTGAAAGGGGGCTGACAGATTTTGTAAATGATCTGTCTAGGGATGTCAGATCGGTCAATTTTTGCTAATCGGTTACTCGGACGTTTTTCCGATCGAGTACCCGGGTACTCGGTAAAAATGTAATACAAGTATGTTAATTTTCTTGAGCCACGTTAAGCGCTGTCAAACCCCAAAGCTGGTTTTATCACGTTTATAAACATATATAAACATAAATTCCAACGGAAATTATTTTTTGGTACTAAATTTATTTATCAAATGAACACAAACGACACAATTTATACATCAAAAATTACAAATGGTTTACAGTTCTTGTTTAGAATCTATTTGATCAACGCAAAAGGAGGACAATCTGTTACGCAGGTTTGTGATGATTAAAGTAGGGAAAGTGAAGGAAGGACGTTGTTGGGATCGCTAGTCTAATATTTTTTTCATAAGTTGGTTGTTTCCACGGTATACACTAAACCTACTAGCAAACTGACTTTCAATATTTTTTTTAATCTTTCGTTATTTCTAAATATTTCTTCACTTTTGAAGTGGGCAAGGGCATTTCTATGCATGTCTAATTTCGCTGCCATATATTAAGTAAATAATTTAAAAATGATTTGAAAAAAGAATAGACCATACTTAAACGATGTACAATGAAAACAATCATTGAAGCCATTCAAAAATTAAGGACAACAATAGGTGAGAACAGCCGTGTATCAGGTGATTGGTCACTAATTACTGTATATATACATGTACACAGCCACAGGCGATAACAGGTGTTTTACAGGTGTGGATGACGACACGTTATTTACCGTATGCTTATTTAAGTTATTTTTGATAAATTTTTGATAAAAATATATACTTTGAAATAAGAAAAATATACATCCGAGTAACCGAGTACCAATTTTAGTATTCGATACTCGGACGTTCGATCGAGTACCCGGTTAACCGGGTACTCGTTGACATCCCTAGATCTGTCCTTAAAAATGTTTTAAAATAACCTGTTCCCGGTCATCTTAGAAATAAATAATCTGTCCTTGACTGGCCTAAAAATAAATAATCTGACCCTCTTTTTTCTGTCTGTACGTTTGCCTTTTAATTCCTGTCTGTGAAACATCTTAGTGTACCAATATACTACCACTTTTATATTGTATGTACCTTTGACTCTCCTGAAATCCGTACGGTCCAGTCTCCTCCATGTAGACCGCCTGCTTTTTTCACGAACGATGTCTCAAAGGCGAAGTTATCTTCAACAATTCGATGAATACCAAAATTCACTCTGTCATGTCTTATCCATCCATATCTGATGCCGTCTCCTTCCTCACACCAATGTCTTATGTTGGGGTATACTTGTTCTTCCCTGTCAGGGTATTGTTCATACCACATCAAACCAAATACTGGTGACGTAGGGGATCGAGTTTTTAAACCAAAGTACAAATTAGCTCTGTATGTTCCCCAAAATAAATCGGGATTTACGGATGGACTTGAAGAATTTTCCTCAACAACTCTTGGGACATGTAACGGAATGGCCTTAAAATTTACGTCCAATCTATTGGTTAAATCGCTAACATGATACAACAACGTCGTCCCTATAATTATAATAGCAAGAACGAGCACATACTTACAGCGGGCATTCGAACTGCGATTTTTTGTTATTGTATATTTTTCAGACTGAGTTGTTTTATCAATCACTACATCTGAATCCCTGATTTCTCTCTCATAGATGCTATACTCATCATCTAAACTGTGTGTAATTCTTCGACGAGAGATATAATCTTCCATGTCAATAACGAAACTTCGATGACTTCCTGTATAGAGAGTTTATCACTGAAAAGGGGTTACTAGAAACGACGATATTAACCCGTCAACAAAAGAGGGAGCTTGCAAGGAATTTAAGGGTAGATCTAGGAATTTTTGTTATAATTGATATTTAATTTTTCACCTTCATGTTTATTGCACTGTGGGCATTTCGCTCGCCTTGTTCGCCCATCTTCTTGCTCTCTTTAATCTCATCAATTCAGTGTATGAGACCAATAATTGATTTGATGTGGACATAAATTCAATTATTGGTCCAATTCATTGTATCTTCAAATAATTAACCATACATTCAATTATTTGAGTTTATGCTAATTTGGCGCAACATACTTATACCTGTGGTTGGTAATCTGTATATAGAAGTCAAAATTATCAACATATGCTTATCTTAATTGTCTTTGTAATCTCTACCCATGCCCGGATCTAGAGGGGGTTTAGGTCAGGACCCCCCCCCCAGAATTTGCCGAGTTATAAAAAGTATATGCTGAAGCAAACAAAAAATGACTTTGGACCCCTCCTAGAAAACGTGGACCCCACCAAGACCACCACGAAATAGGTGTTTTTCACGTTTGGGGCTGCACGGCTAGGAGGCGCGCGTCCCCCGGGTGGCGGATAGGGATCCTTTATCACTTCTTGAGGAGTGGAACGGATACACTGAAGAAGGTGTCGTGGACCAACGCAGCATAAGGGAAGGACACCCTGACAGAAAACCACTGGTCCTCCAAGTTTAGGGGTTGAGCAGGAGGCCTACTTCCTTCTCCCTGAAAAAAAATCGACGTGCAGTTACAGAAACAATGGACATCAAAGAGCAAAGGAGGTTTTTCAGACCTGGTGTGCCTTCTGGCACGAAGAGAATTAAGATGAGAGAGATATTGATTTATTTTGGTTTGTTTGTCTGTTTTTGGTTTGCTTTCGGGGAGGGGAGGGGGAAAGTTTTGTTCTGTTTTTAGTTTTTTTCTTGGGGGTTAGTTTTTTAATTTTTTTTTTTATACCGGGTATTATTATTTTTTTATTTATTTACTTTATTTATTTATTTACTTTTTTCTATTTTTAGGGGGTGGGGTGGGGTGGGTGAAGCAATTCAATCAATAATGGCTTATCTTTTTTTTTTCAAATGTCTTGCGTTATAACGCCAAAAATATATATTTTTTTTTTTACCTACGAAAATAAATTCAATGGGTTTTCGTAATTGATCGATTCGCTGTTTAAAATTAAATGTTATGTTATTCTCCCTTTGAAATGTAAACCTAGTGGAAGTTTCAAATTCTTCTTTAAATGCATCAGTGCGATGTATTTAATTGATGTTTCTAAGTGTAATCTACATTTTCTTCCTTTCGATGGTTTTCTTGTTTCTACTTTTCTTTGTCAACAGAAATAAATAAACTTGCTTCCACAATTATATCTCTTGTCAAGAATATGATATGAATAAGGGTTGGTAAAAATATTTTTGAATAATTTTTTTTAATAATTAGATAAGTTGTGAAAAGGTTTGTTTGGAGTAAGGGCGAAAATCAGAGTGAGTTTATTACCAGTCAACTGATATATAAATCGTTCTGAATTCTTCTTATGAGTTTCTATAGAAAAAAGATAAAATATAGGACATGCATACCGTTATCTTCATATTGTTTTAGCAAGAAGTGTTTTCGATATGAATTTCAAAAAAATTCAATTTACAGACGACTATTTCGAGAATACACTGGATCCAAACCCTGAAACAAGTTGAGCAGAGGTCAGAATTTCCAGATTGCCAAGGCAGACAACCATGTCGTACTTGGAGCACTTCATTTTGCCACTTGAATTAATTCCTTTTGAAAAGTGATGCATCATTTTTACTCTCGTTTTCGGCAAAATAAACGTGGGTTGTTGTCTCAACAGTAAGTTGTACCTTAAAGTTGGAGCATTTATAATAACAAATGACATAGTAAGTTATGAACATGTTCCCATCAGTAGTTTATATTCTTTGTTCTCTGTTTTCTTTATTACTTCATGCGTATACAGGGATACTGTTTTGTTGATATGTCTTACAAGTGTATCACAATAAATCTATCAAATATCATCCATGAGAAGATCATTATTTCATTATTTTTTTTTTTGGGAGGGGGCTTTATAAAATATGACCTCCAAATTTTTTTTACCTTTTTAATTGACTTCATGCGCAGATCTATAAAAAATGGGGGTTGAACGTGATTCAAGTTAAGTTATTAAATTTGTATACATGTAAAATATAACCAAAAAAATGGACATTAGGCCTTCCTCCCTCAGGAAACATTACTCCCACTCCACCCGATTCCTATGAAATAGGTTTTTCAAGTGTGTGCAAGTTGTTTGCGTTTTTTTTTATTTGTTTATTTGATTTGATTTTATTATTTTTTTTTTTTTTCTAAAAATTTGCGAGTTTGGCATTTGTTAGAGTAGATGGGGACACCCACCCCCTGGAAAAATTCCTGGATCCGCGCCTGGACTTCTCTACTTCGCCCATTTCAGGCCCGTAGGAAGCATTTTCATTTTGAGGGGGCACAACCTTACATTTTTAGTTGGGGGGGGGGGCACTATCAAGTACCAAAATTTCTTGACAAGCAAAAAAAATAATAAGGTCTTCAGAAGTTATTATTGAGGGGGCACAAGCACATAGTAGATATGTTTTCTATAGTTTTATATATATCGCCAAAATTATTGGGGGGGGGGGGCACGCCCCCCCCCCCCCGGTTCCTACGGCCATGCATTCATTTCCCCTCGGTACATGTTGTTGGCACACAGTTTTGTGTGCGTGTGTAATGTTTTATTAAAACTTGAAACTTATATTTCACCCAAGGCCCACATGAGCCATAAAAGTAAAACCTAATTAAACATTTGAACAGGAAAATAAGAACAGAAATATGTACAAGAGTTTTCAAGTGTTGAAAGATAATAGAAAGGATGTATTTCATTGTTTAAAAATAAACATAGCAAATATAATTTAAATTTATGTCGCCTTTAGGGCGATACAGCCCTTGCTCCAAACAACTGCCTCAGCAAGTCAAAAGCAGCTGTATTAGAGCTGATCACTTTTTTTTTCTAAACAGGACAATGTGCTTCATATATACGAAAAGGGGGATTTGGGGTGGGGCGGGGCTTCTGTATGATATTAAAAATATATAGATGTAAAGAGCAATGAGAAATTATAATAATTTAAAATTTGTTTACAGAAAATTCTATATCCTTATTACTCTTTTTCTCCTTTGTGTTGATATACTTATCATGAAATGAAAAATATTTACAGCATGAAAACAGCATCATCTATTATTTACACTATTTATTTATTAGATAGTAGTTGCATATTGAATCACTTTTTGAATTTAAAAAAAAATAAACATGCATATTTGTTCAAGGGACCAAAAATTATTCTGGGGCAAAGGTATAGATAGTTTATTTAATTATAAATATTTTTGCGGCACAAGAATTTTATATGCAATGGGGAATTTTGAATTTTTTCTCTTTCTCTCAAAATAAATAAGAAATAGTACAAAAATACAACAAGAAAATGGAAGAACGAAAACAATCTATCCCGAATTTAAAGCAAAATAAAAGAAATAAGACAAGTAAGAACCAAGTAAAAATGCCTTGATGGGGGACAGCAAACACAATATGGGTTGTGTGTTGGAAAGGGTTCACATAAGACAAGGTGATGTTGAAAAAAAATCTCTAAACGGATTTCAAGGGGACAGTTATAATTTACTTTCCTAAACAATAATATTTCTTAACTTTTGGCGAAAAAGGAACCCTGCATGGGCTGTCCTATCTTGCCCGTCAATATATTGATTGAATCAGTTTAAAGGTCACAAAGTACATCATAGTTCGATCAAAATGCTGAAGGTTCTAGAACTAAAAAAAACTTTTTAGAAAAGGGATATTAATGTTAGTACTAAAGTATAAATTAAAATGGTTTGTTTATTGTGGTTAAAATTTCTAAGAGTACATTTTCTGATCTTTCGGTACGGTACATAAGGCAAAACATAGACTGTCTGCTACATTATGAATAGCTTTACTAAAATAATTTTAGAGAATTTTGTTCCAAATTTTCAACAAATTATGTTTGAAATTAAATTTGCAATAGATCTAGGACCTATACAACAAAATTAACAATTGAATAACTTCATAAAAGAATTAAAATCTGAACATTGTCATAGGTCTTTTGCAAGTCGGTAGGCCCTAGACGGTTTTTTTTTTTTTTTTTTTTTTTTTTTTTTTTTTTTTTTTTTTTTTTTTTTTTGTTGCAAAAATTATTAATAAATACTGTTCTTAACAATCCCTTCTTATAATAATGGCAAAAAATCATATGAATATACTTGTATTTATTTCACTAAATTATGAAATGGAGTTTGTTATGACTCTATAGTAACGTGCAGGTTTTCGAAGACCGTCGATAACCGACCTGTTATTCTTTGTGAAAAAACATTGAGATCAAGATGATCATATTAATACAATCGAAATATTACAAAGTTCAGAAGTAATTCTACTTTTTTCAAGCATTAAACATGGGTTAGAACACATAATTAATGTGTAATATTGCTTGGGTTCAACTTTCATGTCACATGCCGGTCAAAATGTTTGGTTGAAATTTACGTTTTTATTGTCACCTTTGATGAAAATTCGGCATTCTTATCCTTAGATGATACCTGTCAATAATATCCATCAGACTACATTCCAAAATGAATATAAGGAGACGGAGTTATGATGAAAATTTTGAGAAAATGTAACATCGAAAGCACAAATATGTGAAATTTCTTGACAGCCATGACTTCTCGGCATCCGGGCACCAGCAGCTTTCTTTTACGTCCGCGCCATGTCAATAAATACCGCGTCAGCAGCTGCCAGCGTCATTCTTGTTTTTGCAGGAGTTCCAGCCAGTTCGTCGAACATGGTTAAATCGCGATCTCGTTCCCGTTCCAAGTCACGGTCTAAGAGTAGGAGCCGCAGCCGAAGTCGATCTCCAAAGAAGACTTCTCCCAAGAAGGCAGCGCCGAAGAAGGTTGTAGCAAAGAAATCACCGGCCGCAGCAAAGAAGTCACCGGCCCCAGCTACCCCTAAAATGGCGAAACGAAAGAGTCGAAGCCGTAGCCGTAGTAAAAGCAGAAGCAAGTCTAGAAGCCGTAGCCGAAGTGGGTCGCCAAAGAAAGCTAAGAAGGCCAGGAAATCACCAAAGAAGAAGGCATCCAAACCCAGAGCTGCAGCGAAGAAAGCCGTCCATCCAACGACCCTTAACATGGTGTGCGCCGCCATTACAGCTATGAAGGATCGCAAAGGATCTTCAGCCCAGGCTATTAGAAAATACATCCTCGCCAATTACAAAGGGGTAAGCACCACACAGTTATCGTCGTTGATGAAAGCTGCATTTGCTAAGGGACTGAAAAGTGGAGCTCTTGTAAGACCCAAGGGATCTAGTGCCCATGGAGCGACCGGACGCTTCCGGGTTGGAAAAGTAGCAGCACCAAAGAAGAAGAAGAAGGCAGCAAAGAAACCAAAAAAGAAAGCAGCTAAAAAGACCAAGAAAGCAAAGAAACCCAAGGCAAAGAAGCCCAAGGCAAAGAAGAAGGCAGCCAAGAAAGTAAAGAAAGCAAGAAAGGCCAAGTCACCAAAGAAAGCTAAGGCAGCTAAGAAGCCCAAAGCAGCGAGGAAGTCGCCAAAGAAAAGCAAGCCCAAAGCAAGAAAGAGACCTAGCTCCCCAAGAAAGGCAAAGAAAGCAGCGAAGGCTAAGTGAGCAGTCTGTTCACTAAATAAAACCCCACGGCCCTTTTAAGGGCCACCCACATTTTTCGAAAAGATACCTCTAGAACAGCGGTTAAGAAACAAAACTTAACACCAGGCCACAGTTTACCTGTAAACATTATTCAAAAATATGTCTATACATTTTAACATTTTTGTTTGGCAATTATAAGGCCTTTTTTTAAAAACATGACAAGTATGAATTTATGTGATAAATCCTAAAGCTGCTATTATGAAGGAGGGATTCCAGTTGTTAGGCCTATTTTGTTTTAATTATCTGTAAAAACCCTTTGGAAAATTAAAATTTATACTAAAAAAATCTTAACCACATTGATTTACCCCCCCCCCCCCCCATTTTCTGAAAAAAAAACTACAGTATGGTTTCCCTCTTTCTATAATTTATTCCTATATTCAAATATGAGTGCATGCGATATATGCATGCTTTCTAGTCCTTAAGGCTTTTTACTGCTCATACTTTCCCTGCAGATTTTCTGCACTTTTCTGGAATATCCTTGATATACACACGACAATATAAATCCATCAATTGTGAATAATCTCAGGTCCAGTCTATATTTCTCGTAAATTTCACCAAAACTGGTTATAAAGCATTGGGCATTTCAAAATAAAAGCAAACTTGACTATATATAAATCATAGGTATTCTGTGATATAATACATGTATTATCAAAGACAACAAACTACAATTACCTGTATAGTTGTTTTTTAATTCAGAATTAATTTCGACAATATCATAAATATACATATCTCCTCAAATATACATGGATGAATATGTCTACATTTCAAACAAACATAAAATTCACAAAATCTGAAAATACTACGACAATAAAATGTTCTACAGCAACTACACAAGACATAAATTCAATATACAGTTAAAAAACAAAAACAATTAATTGCCTCTCAGGAAAAACCACAGAAAAAGTTACAGGAACTTGATCCACTTGATACACATTTACTGCATCTTTTTGCGGTTAAAATAACAATCTTATAAATAGCTTGATGGTCTAATGGCAAATACCATATGCACATACAATGTACCATATTAATCAACTTACTTGTAGGAAGAAGTTAACCAAATAAAATGAAACACTATAATTGTGTCTCAATCTCACAAAACAAGTTCTTCCCTATTTGGAGGAATCTATTTTGGTTTTTGGTTTTACAAACAGTGCTATTTAAAAGTTTATCTGTGTATGAAGAAAAGGGGATATTGGCTATGATCAGCCAGTATTTAGAATTAATCCTTATGGTGTACAATTATGTCTAGTTTGAAGCCCTTGTAATCACAGTTTACAGCTTTCTCTCACTGCTCTTGTCAACAATTTATTCTACAACTGTCGCAGCTTTGCCAGTCTCTGTGAAAGCTCATCCTAAGAAAAGAAAAAAAAATTAAAAAGTTTATACAAATGTATTATACTTAAATGTGTTTGGCACTGAATTTACACATATGAGTTTCAAATGTGAGTTGGTCCAGAAACATTTAGAAAACTACTTTCAATTGAACCTAATAAATACAAGCAAATGATATCTGAGCATATCTAGTTTCCATCATTCAATCTGAGGTGGTTAATGCTGGTGTAACAGTCACAAATATTCTTTTTTAATTACCAGCTTTCTTGCTTTGCTGGTAAATCCCAGTTTGTCACTGTAGATCCATTAACACCTCATATTGAATGAATGAAGCTAGTTACTTCCTACATAACAGACAATTAATACCTTCAGAACATACAGAGCCATGTTTTATGGAGATATGGAGTTAACACAATTCCTCCGCACTTCAAATATGGACAGTATGAAAAGAACGTCCAGCTTTCTTAAAATCGTTTTTCTATTGTTAACATTATTCTGTTTATTTACACGTACTTTTAAATATTAATATGCTATATAGTTTTTCAATAAAAAAAAAAAAAAGCACGGATGAAAAAAAATGTCATATTATCTTGCTTGTTAAGGGGGAAAATTATGAATTGCCCAAGTCCATAAAAAATTTGATAATCAAAAGTTTTGTGGAAAGCTAACAGATCATTGAGATATTATGTGTGTACCCTGTTGCTTAAACTTGCAATAAATGTAATTCTATTTTGTTTGAACATTAGTATTTTTATTTTTTGACAAACAAAACATGACCATCTAGATGAACCTACTTGTTCTGTGGAGGCCTGAGCTGTGCTTGATAAGGAGGTGGCTTGTGCTGATGGTAGATCTAGATTTAATTCCAATCTGAAATAAAAAAAAAAAAAAAATCATTAATAACTCCATACATGAAAAAGCTAATATTTGGTGTAATTATGCAAAAAGCAGAGAAAACCTTAGACCCCCACTTTACACGATATTTAATATGCACTTAAACTTTTAGCATTACTACACTTCCTGTTGGAAAAGACTTGACTTTATACATCAAATCTATTACATGTTCTTTGCATCATTAAAGTTTTTGATTTTAATTAGCTTTTAATTGATAAAATTACATAATATTACATTCTACTGATGCTTTTAAGAATTGTATGACACAAGTGTACTATCCTTCTTTCCTGCTTTTGTATCACTGACTATAATCCCTGCATGCCCATTTTTGAAAAGGCTGTGCCATTTTAATAAAATGCTCTTACCCTGCCTAGTTGGCTACTTGCTGCATTAGATTGTCCACCTCCCCCTGGGGAGATAATAGCGTAACACTAAGGTCATTCTATTTCAATAAAATATACTTACCCTGCCTCATCGGCTACTTGCTGCATTAGATTGTCCACCTCCCCCTGGGGAGCTGACAGAGTTGAAGCATTGCTCATCGTGGCGTCCATCACCTGGGTCTGTACATCAAGATTCTCAAACTGCTGCTCAAACTTGTCCATAAGATTGGATACCTGTTGATCATCAATAACAATTTAGTCAATCCCTCATCAATTGAAAAAAAGAAATATGCAAGTATCCTTGAGTTAAAAGCAATTTATCAGACAATAAATATTGCAAATTGTAATTTAAGGAAAAATTATGGTACATTATTTATAAGAAAATTCATTGTTAGTATGATTAACATTACATGAATCAATTCAACTACTAAAATAGTACCTTTTAAATTAGTGTAGGCACTAATTACATGTATGTACAGGTTCTTATTAATAATCATTTTCTGTTGTTTTATTGATTTCAACTTTCAGAATTTCATACTTGAAGACAATTTAATTATACACATGAACTTCTATATAGTGAGTTGAAAAGTTGAAGGTTTGTATACTTTTATATTTATTGTTCTATGGAGATGTGCATTACCTTTTCAAGATTCATAGACTTCATGGCTGACTCCATGGACTTGACTACTCCTGCCATAGATCCAGTCACCTATAATATAAAAGAAAAACTTTCAGACAAAAACTTTAAAAAATGTAGATAATCTTTACACTATCTTTGAGCAATCATAATGGGAACTTTGATGGGGCATTTCAAATTCACCATTGCTTTCTCATATTCCCTTTTTCTTACAGCTATTAATATTAATAATGTACAAGTATATTTCTCATTTAGTGCAGAATTATTGTTTTTCCTTAAAGGTATAGTGGTGCTCTATCATTAAATATTTTGTGAAGGAAAACACTGACAACTATTTTTTATATCAGTATTAACCTACTAAACAAGAGGTACTTCTAATTTCAATATATTAAGCAAATAAATAGCAATCAATTTGAGTGTTTTAACAGAATACTCTTAGCACTAACAACAAATATGAAAATGACTCATTTCCATAAGGAAGTACACATACATGTATCTAAAATAGTCAATCCTCTAAAAATCTTTCCCGACTAGAACAGGAACCAAGAACTTCATGGTTAAAACTTGAATACTGATGGACAGATGTGTTGGTGGAACTACATTGTTTATTTTCACCTGTACAGATCTGTCAAACCAGCAATGTTGTAATTTGGACGATAAAAAAAAATTGTGTTGAAAAACAGACAACAAAGTGTATGGATTTAAAATGAGGAAATACATACTTCTCTGCCATTTTACTTCCTTTTACCAAACTATTTTCCAAAATGCTCTAAAAAGCTGCGATCTGAGGAAAACATTCATAGTACTTTGATAAGGAGTGTATAATGGAATACGTAAGGAAAGAAAAAATGTTGCCAGAATGCAAGGCTCACCCATCTAAAGCTCTTAGTTTATATTGCTGGACTTGTGATTTTTCCATCTGTGAAACCTGCAGTAAAGATAGGCATTCATTTCATGAATGGGGGGCCATCTCCAGATTCTCAGTCAACTGGAAAAACGTCACCAAAACACAAAAAGACATTCAAGAAGGGCATCTTTGTCAGATAGGTGAAAACATAAAGTATATTCAACAACTAAAGCTAGAAAATGTTGAGAAGACCACAGAGAAAATTAACAGGATCCACCAACAGGAGAGTGAGATGCTAAGTGTTATCTCTAAACTGATCGAAAACCAAGTGCAACAGTCAGAGGATGAACTGACGAAGAATAACTCAAAGCTGACTAAACTGGAGACTCGATTCCGAACACACGCAGAAAAGATAAGACAGAAGACAGCTAGTTTTGAGAGAAATCGGGCTTCCAACTTGCAGTTTTTGGAAGAACATGGTGAATTGAAGACTATGATGGCGGAAATGAAGTCTATGACACATGAAAAAATCTCTCGTTTTGGTGAACTTTCTCTCTTTGTCAAAGGCAATGTTGAAATAAATAGCATGGAAAAAATGCTTGGAAAAGCCCAGAATGTTTCTGATATGAATGCTACGCCCATATCAGAGTTCAGCATTGGTGAAAAAACTATTGCTAATATATCTCTGGAATCAGAAGAAATTGCCTGGATTCATGGGGTGTCTGAGGATTTCAGTACCTTGGTTACCCTAAAAGGGGAGCGAAAACGGAAGCAAAAACACAGTGCATCATTTGGCGACTGCACTCTAGTGGAAAACGGAGATCAGTATTTCAATGACTATATGGCCCAAAGTATTAAAAAGCTCTCTTCAACTGGTGTGATATCACTGGTTAAGGACACAAAGCCTCTCACTCCCCTTGGAATTAGCTTGATGTCTGATGGGTGCCTTCTGGTTACCCTTGACTCCGAAGAATTCACTTCAAAGTTTGAAAATGGTAAAAATCTAGTCTGGCACATGACCCAGGTAGGCCGAGTGTTGAAGGAGTATGAATTTGAACTGGATGGGCAAACCAAACTCTTTGCATGTCCATATAGAGCAGTCCAGAATGGAAACTCTGACATCTGTGTTGTGGATGTTCTAACCAGTAACACTGGAAGAGTTGTGGTTCTTAGAAAAGAGGGCGCTCTCAAGTTCCACTACGCTGGATTTGACTCTACCAAAACCTTTGACCCTTCCATGGTATGTTGTGACGTCAGCTACAACATTCTTGTAAGCGATTACACTAATGATTGTGTTCACGTTATCACTGCAGACGGACAATTTATTAGATATCTTCTGACCAGGGAAAATGGACTTTTAAAACCCTACTGCCTAGCAATGTTCAATAACATCCTATGGATTGGTTGTCGTGATGGAAAGGTTAAGGTCGTTCGACATCATGTGACAAAGGACATGAGTATTTCCTATGGGCTTGATGCAGTCGCAAAAAATAGTATTGATTTTGAAATGATTAAAGTTATTAATTATTGGAAGGCTAAAAATAAAGAAGAGGAGGATGACATATGATGATAACCCATACAATTTTCATGAATATGAAAACAGTATTAAAAACTCGCCATTTTATGACCTTGTTTTTTTTTTTTTTACAATGAACTCTCAAACTTTCAGAGATGTGTTCATGTGCTTCAATATTTTGAAATGTAGCTTAAATATTGATGCAATAAAATAATTAAATCAGCTCTTTTTTCATTTCCAATTCAAAAATGGAAGGTGGGTGGGGACAGGATGATACAGTGATGTTTGCATATTAGTACATCAGAACACTATTCACTGTAAGTGAAACTTAAGAAGATATATTATAATAGAAATAAAATTCAGGAAGAACTACAGTCTATACAATAAAGTGGAATTTTTCTGTGAAGATTAAAATTTTCCAACAGAATATGAAGGCAATAATTGAAGAAAATTTCACATACCATGCATCAAAGCAAATATGAGACAAATCATTGCAATGAAAATTTAATAAGGGACACATAATGTGAGCCAGTACTTTGTACTGTGATTACCTCACAGTTATCTATCTTAATGCTGCTCTTTTGCTGCGAAGTTGAAGAAACTCTAAATCTCTCATTTCCGGGGCATGAATTACGCTTTATGATTCAAACAATTAGTATGCCGAAAGTACTATATACTGCAAAGGATTGAACTTCAAATAATAAGTTGTCTAATTTGGAATGTTTAAAGTTTTTTTTTTCTATCAGCTTCCAAAAGTAATGATAATCAGAAAGAAATGTTTGAATTTAAGTAGAAGAGTCGGCTTACTGAAAAAGTATCTATAAAAATGTAACACATGAGGACTAAGTTCCCTTAAAATTTATAAGCATGGTTAAGCGAATGTTCTGCAAGATATTTCACCTGGACTTCTTTCATATCTGCCCTTTAAAAATCCACAATGCTTGGTCTCACGTTGTATGCAACTGTTACAGCACATTGCCCCAAGCTAACTAACAGACGTTTCCTACCTTCACCACGAAAAAGTTCCATTAAGTAAAGTAATCGTGATATCAAGTATTACATAACATTTATTATTTGCTGATCACCAATTAAAAACCAGTCCCTGAGACAAAATATCTGCAACTGAAATTTTAGGTTTTATAAACCTTTGAGCACTTTTGATACATGGTCATACCATTGGGAATTATAAATTGAGGTATTAAATTAAACTGAAGAAGTAAATTAAAGTTGCAAAATGGAGAAATATATTGATGACTTTAACTATCATCAGGGTTTCCCTAAGACGCGGGGGCTGGAGAATTTCTCCGCCTATAATGATGTAATCCCCCGGTTATTCTGGTATTCCTACTCAACCCCCTGTTAGGCAAGGGACCCCAGAGACCCCCGTTTACCTTTTTAATTTACCCTGCTATTTCAATTCTTAGGGACAACCCTGATTATATTGTAATGCTTAATTACCCAGTTTTATAACATTTCATACCTGTTTTGTCGTGACGGCGGTCTGTACCCTGGCTGCCACTGCGTCTATCCTGGCACTCATTTTACGATAATTCAAAGCCTGGTTTTTCTGTCTGATGGCATTTTCTGCATGAATCTTTGCTCCTTCTGCATTACCTTTTTGCATAGCCTGTTATTGGTCAGAGCAATAAAATAGACAAATCAGGCTAAAATGCTATTAAGAAAATGTACACGATTGTTCACAATGTAATATATACATAAAACAAAAAGAGAAACCTGGAAAATGTGGTTCACTTTAAAAATTAATGTCTTGAACAAATAATAAGATACTGAAGACTTCACTGCTCCAAACATCTGACAGTCAAATTTGATTCTGAAATACTAATCGTACTTTACTTCCACAAGAAAGAAAAGCATATTTCATCTTGAGAACTTACTGTACATAATTATTAATTAATTTTTATTTGAATTTTCTGATAAACTCTTCATTACTCAAGTGTTGTCATACCTTTTTACATTTGTTTTTCTCCTCTTTTTCTGACTTTTCACATTTTTTGGCATTCCTTTCAAGATCCTTGGCTGCAAACTTAAGGTTGAATAAATGTTCTTTGTCACAATTAAGGAAAATACATAGATAAATTGGAGAAACAATATACTGATACAAAAAATGGCATCAATCTTCATATGAAAGAAAAAAGCTGATCCAGAAATATGCAAAATACTAATAATTTTCTTTAGGAAAATTTGTAAATTTTGACATGCAAGAAATCACTAGAATTGCTATGATCAGTATTTGATTTTGAAATAGTACATACTGTGATATCGTATTTTTTTGATTCTCCATTTACTAGACAGAAAAGTGACACAGAAGCATGCCTCACTCTCATATTCTTACTCTAGCTCATATTACATGTGTATTAGGTGGAAACCCATTTTTCAGAGACACCAAAGTGACTGGAATTAAATACAATTAATGTCACTATACTATAGTTCATTAGTTGAATCCACACTTTTCAAAAGTTATGTCCCGTGGCCGCCATCTTTGGGGGAAAAACCCATAGAATCCTCACAGTAGCCTTTGTAGTCTTTGTCAAATGCAAAACATCTGTGTATATATATAATTAAATCTTGTATACTGATTGCCCCAGAGTGGGGCTACCCCATACATGTGACAGAACTGAAAAATCACAACTGGAGATTTGAAATTTTTCAGCTGGAGTTTGGGTCTCAAAGCTGGAGATTTTTTATCGACATTTTTTCAAATCGCAAAAGTCCAACCCCCAAAATTCAGGAAAAAATACCTTCTCCCAGTTTATTACTTTACAAATTTTATTTTATAAAGTTGTTGTCTAGTTTTAAGAAAAATATGATAAAGTTTTTATTAAATGAAGTGAAATTGAGTATTCAAAATGAAATCAATTCATTTCCTAGTAAATTAATTAAGAGTTAACAGCATCTTTAATACATTGGATTTTTATTTTTGATTTAATACTGATATATCAACTAATAAATGAAGTAAAACATTCTAAGGTTTTATGTAACAAATTCTATGTCAGTAATTTGTTTTTTAAATAGAAAATGTACAGATGAAAAAAAGTACCCTCTAAAAAAATAAACAAATTAGAGTCAGGTATATTTTAGCAACACCCTGTAGTGTGATCTATTTTTAACTAGAGTGTGACCTACATTATAACTGTATCTTTTAATGACCAAAGCAGCATTAGAAGATGGCAACTGTGTATTTTAGCAACTAATTACAATGTTTTGCATTCAGTAATAAACATCAATGGTCTTTTATGAAGTTGATATATCACTAATTTTTACAACATAATTATACGACCTCATGTTGATTCCTACGAAGCCTACCGCTGTGAAAATTTATTGCACTGGCGTTGTTATCTCAATTTCTTTTCATTCTGAGCAATTATATGAAACACGATCAAAAAAATATTGCAAATAATATTTAATTTGAAGAATTTTAAAACACGGAAGATTTAAAAATTAATCGGGAGGGGCGGAAGGGGGGTGAAATATCGGGAGATTTTGTCTCCCGCCGGAAGAATCACATGTATGCTACCCATACATAGAAAGAAAAAAAATTAAACGCAGTGGATTTATCAGCTAGAGCACACCCAATCCCTACTTCTCGGGCCTCTCTGGCAAAGCTCACAAAAACACCTTGCATGTATTCACATCACTGGATGTTAAAATTTTATACAAAATGGAGTTGCTTCCTATTAATTTAAGTATTGACTAAACAGAGTTGATCGTCCCCTCTTCAGAGGTATATTTTAGCTGATATCATTGCATTCAATGAAGTTTTGTTCTAGACTCTACAGATAAGGGGTCATCTTACATTTATTTCAATGTTTATGAAAAGGGGGGTTCCTTTGTAACACATTCAAGGTTGTTTTTACGCTTGCCAGAAAGGCCCGGGAAGTTGCAATATTGAAAGCACATCCAAATGTTTGGTAGTATAAAGAGGAGAAATGTCATTTCTTTCCCTTTTGACCTTTTGGTTGACCCCGCATAGGGACACAACTTTTGCAAAGTGTGCATTGGACTATATTACTTTCATACACCTATATGTTATAGTAGTTAAAAATACATTGTATTCACTATTCTGCCCAAAACTTCTGCTGATGAATTTAGATGTTTAAAGCTTCAATCTAAAGAGAACAGGGGAGCTAGCTCATTAGCCAAGCATATGAATTTAAAAAAATGACAATATATGCCCTTTCAGAATAAGCTTTGTATTTTCAGGAAGATATGAGCAAGAACACTGTACATTTGCCTTTTTCATCACTTACCGCCTAATATATGAATAATCTTGAAAAAGGATACTGTCCATAGACATTTTGAAGCTATGGCTGATCTCTTTTCCCAACAATCAGGAACTGAACATGTAAAAATCTATTGTGAAATGTAAATAGAAGATGACTTCTCCTCTTGTGATTGTGTATATCCTATTTTCTCGTGCATTACGTCATCATTTGGTGTGGTCCTTTTCGGAACCTTTTTGAGCTTATCATTGGAAAAACCCATTCAATGGAAATCGAGGATACAAATAGAAGAGTTCCGAATTCCTGAAGTAAACACACGTGCACATGGTGGATTGAAATATGAAAGAGAAAATTTTATCGGGGAAAAAAAGAAAACAGAAATCAGATAAAAAAGGAAGCGACTCTCCCACAAAAAAGAAAAAGCAAGAGGATGAGAAATATACAGAAATTAGATTCAAATTTGAGCTCAGGGATCCAAATCTGACATTTTTAGGTATGTACCATGGCATGTGTACACAAGAAGACAGATTTTGTAATATTTCACGAAGCATTACTTAAAAGTAAATGGACAGGAATTAAAAGAAAGTAACCCCGGGTTTATTAATCACAAATTGTAGATTGCTATGATTCAATAATAAAAACTAATATATAATGTTATCATACTGTTTATACATGAATTATGTGTTAATTAACAACTTATATATTTAGTCAAATTATTTATGCAATGTTATACTACTTGTTTTGCAGTTTTCAATTGACTTTATATTGTATAAATGTTTATCATATGTGCAATATGGGCGCTTCTATGCAAATGAGTTAAATTAAAACACAAAAGAGGTATTAAGGAGGAACAAGACCTTGGGCTGAAAAAAATCTAGTCAATGAATTTTTTTCATATTTTGTATATTTTTAATTTAGTATGTCCTACATATCTTAAAGCAATTCTGTCATCACTTTTTTTGACTTGTTTAAGAGATATCGCCATACAAATATCGCTCCATACAGTGTCTGTATAAAGTTTTGGTTCTTCGTGTTTACGGGTCCATTATTGAGTCTATAATGGGAATTTTTAAACACAAGCAAAAAATATGTATAAGGACATGCAGCTCTTCAAATATTTAGAATATAAATAGTGCTTAGAATTCTTACGGCATTTTTTCATATTTCACAATGTATATATATATGGACTGGATAAATTACGCACTTTTCAAGACAGCTTCAACGACTAAAAATGCACTTGGGAAAAAAATCTGTCAATAAATATTTTAAAATTTACGATTGAACTGAGGTCCTTCTTCGTAGTAATTAAATGTCGCAATATCGTAAGGTGAAGCTTACCTCATTATCAAGGAAGACATAGATGAACAAGACATAAGCGTGGTAAAAACGCTTCATGTTAACATTTTCCTAGTACGGGAAAACAACTGTGACAACACACGAAAACTTACACAAGTGAAATGGAATATTAAGTCAGATAATCTCTGCTACCAAACACGTAAAAATTATTATTGTAATTCCTACTTCAAAAAATTTATCACGATGCATTAACTGTAATCTGTTTTATTGTTTTAAAACCGACCAGGTAATCAACGTGTACTTGATCTCACTGCACTGAGAGATCATATATGACGTCACGGACATGTTAGACTGCAGCGTAAAGAAACAGAGGGGTGGATCAATCGATTTCACAATTTTTAAATATTTACATGATCGTTTAAAATTCTTAAATATTTTACATAAAATGTCTAAGCTCAACAAGTTGAACAAAAATTATACAAATACAGGTGATTATAACAATGTTTAACACCAATATTAACAGTGACTATGACGTAGTCAATTGAGTCATGTGACATGTGTCCTGTCTCCCCTTAAATTCTTATTATACAGAAAAAAATTAATTACTTACATCATAATAATTACATTAGGGTCTTAGTACCCATTACATGTTATAGCCAGTACACATTATGAAGTCAGTGTTCTTTGCTACATGAAGAATTTAAAGAACATCTACAAAACATATTTGGAGCAAGGGCAATGTATCCTATTAATTTTGCAGAAAGAATTAAGGTATATAATAAAAAGTAAAGTACATTGCATTCTAAAGATTAGAATAGAAAGATAGGGTATTGCTGCACAAATGTTAACAGTACATTGTAAAGTTACATGTACTACATGTAGAGTTTTGAGTTAATTGAAATAAAGTAAAATGCAAAGCCCAGCATCATGGTTTTTTAAAATTCTGATTGAGATTTTTTGAAGCATTATTTCATCAATCTTTAGAATATTCTTCTTCTTATTACATGTACGGTACTACCATGTTTCTGTAAAATTAAATAACTGAAAGTTATGCTCTTGAAATGAAACTGTTTTGTTGATGTTCTTTAGCGTCTTGTAGTAATTAAAGGGCAATGCTTATAAAATAAGAATAATATAATAAGAATAATACAGCATCCATGATACAATTTTAATTTAATTTAAATATTAGCTTTGGACAAGTTTGTCAAGCAGGCAGAGGAGTATGGATCAGAGAGCAATGAGTACGACATTGTGACTGGATACTGTAGGTCCTCTCCGGAGTGTACCGAGATACTACAGCTGTTAGAGGGAGGCAAGAGAAAGGAGAAAGAGGTCTGTCCAAGATCACCAAATTCAGAGAATGATATAACATATTTGTATAAATCATGTCCTTTAAATTACAGTATTTAAAAGTTAATGATCAAAAGAGTCAATGCATTTAACATGTAAACATAAAATGTAAAATTATATACCTACTGAGTACATTCAAAGATTCTGATTTATTGTAATTTATTGTAATAAGTGGTGCTTTCTACATTCTAACTGTAATTTAACTGTTTTTTTTTTAGCTGCATAGCATCTTTGGTGTATTAGAAGCCATACTGCTCCGCCTTTTAGATGACCTAAGGTTAACCAAACATGCTCCTGTTGGTAAAGTCATTCTACAGAAGATCTTGTCTGTGGGTATGCCATCAGTATACTTTATGTTGGGACCTCAGGTGAAGGCATCAGCTGTGAAGACAACACTGAGGATGCTAGGGGCACTGGTGATGCTGGGAGAAAATGGGGCTAAGGCTCTACTCTCACAGCTAGACACCTCCCACAAACATATCCAGTCTTTGTTTAACAGGAGGGACCTGAAGGTTAGATATCATTGGTACGAATAGAATAAAATTATGTTTTGGCAAAATTTTATAGATGGGAACTCTTTATCAATTTCTCTATGAAAGTTATAAAGTAATGATAATAAAAAAATTAGAAAGTGATGCACATACAATGTTTAAGTTTTTTAAAATGTTACAGATATTTTTTAAATTTATTATTTTTTTTATTATTGCATTTCATCTAGACTTAGTAGAATTTTTATGAAAATGTTACGATTTTATTTTATTTAATTAAATGATATTTTTGCATGTCATTGAAAATGTACTGCAAAAATTTTAAATATATTAGTGCAGATCACAAGAGTATCACTTAATAAATAGAACTGTTGTTTTAATATTTTCATGACTTTGACATATTTATTATATAATAGGATCCACAGGATGTAAGGACTTGCCTTATTCACTTTATCATGTCATTTCTTTTGGTGGGAAGTAACTCTGTCATACAGCAGCTTATAAACATCAAAGGTCAGTATTCTCAAATCTCTGGGTCATTCACAACTCTGGCGCTGTGAAATCACTAATTTTCATGGACTCAGGAGGTTTAATTTTTGTTGGTTTTGTGGTATGAATATATACCCATGAATTACATGTCCTTCATGAAGAGTAAAATTTCATAAGTATGACAACATGACAAGTCTTCAACCACAAAATCAAACCTCTTCAGACCAGCATTTTTTCCTCAAACAACAAAAATCTGACCCAACAAAAATATGTGATTTTACAATAACTCAATTCAATGGGCCTCCACCCTCTACACCTAAAATCCTTGGGTCATACACACAACTTGTAACCCTTAGGGCTAATTCCTGGGTCAGCATGACTTTTGTAAAATGACTAGTATTAATTATTCATCATCAAACATTGTCTTATTAATAAGTAGATTTAACTGTTTTTAAAGTAGCAGAAAATATGTAGTGCCTCATATTGGTATAATAAAATCTGCATATGTATTTGTTGAAGAGTAACTTTGATTTTTTTTCATCAATACTGTTAGTCTTACAATGTTTCTGATCATTTATGTTTTTGTGTTCATTTTCAGGATTTCTGAACTCCTTGTTTAATGGTTTAACAAAAGACAAAGCTGCAAACATTAAACTGATCTTAAATACACTATTGGAAAAGGTAAATAAGAATTCAGGCTTACATGTATGTAAAAAAAAAAAATTATGTCAATAATAAACACTGTGGTAAAAGACAACAAAAAACATAGATTTTAATTTGTTTTTTACCGTAACAGGTTATTGAGAATGAAACCATTACAAAAACTCAGAAGTTGCGACTGTTTAATGACTACTCCCTGAGTCAGATCAGTCTGCTGTATAAGTGGACGGGGCACCCGGAACAAGGGGAGGGAACCAACACAGATGATATAGAGGAGGTACACAAAACCTAAATATTACACAAAATCCATGTTTTAGGTAGTTAGTATCAAAATTTATTTAAGGTTAATGTGATGAAACAATCTGCACAAATAGTTAACACAATGCTATTTATAGTATATGCTAAAATAATTTTTCAGATTGAAACACATTCCAGTGAAGATAAAGAGATGGTGATAAAAATGGCACATAAACTACTAATGGAGATTTGTTGTTCTCACAAAAATGGCATAAACTTTTATGACAAAACATTAGGGACAGGTGGAAAGTATGTATAATGTTCATATGTATTTAGATGTGTTTACTGTATACCTGTCATCATACATGCATATACATTATCAATGTTGATTACAATAACTTCGTAATAGTCAGATCAAATGACTCCTTAGCTTTACCAATGAGTGTGGGGGATGCATTGATTTCTATACTTTAAACATGTACATATGTATGTAAATTTCCCTGCTTGCACCTAGTATATTGAAATATTTTGATCATCTGGGATTCGCATGTATGTATATATAAATATGAAGGACTTCTTTTAAATTATTGGGGAAAATTCCATGTATAAATATACCATATATATCTTTTCTTTTTTTTGTAACAATTCCTTGTTTGCTGTTGATCGATATTTTCATTTAAAAATTTTTGATAGTTTATTTAGTCAGTGACCTTGCTGACTACATGTATAAGGAAGAGAATGTTCTTTTATTCAGTATTTTTTTTTTTATAGAAACCAGAATCAGTTATTGACCAATTTCCTGACATCTGTATCTAAGACTGTTGATGGAAAGGAAGTACAGGATCTAATTTGCCAGATTCTTAAAACATGCCCAGATCAGATTCAGCATTATCTCCCTTGTTTGATCAAGAACATACCACCAAGACCCACCAGTAGATGGTGCTCTACCATGAACTTTCTGTGTGAGGTCAGCATAGAAAATGTAGTAAAATATCATGAAATATCTAAAAATACATGTACCGTAGACATACTTTATTCCACATGGGATTAATTAACACTATATATGTACATGGTTACAAATTTTAAGCAGAAATTTGTCCCAGCATGCTTAAGGTGCATTAAGTCATAAAAAGACAGTCCAACTAACCCACTGATTGAACACAGATTGTGTTTCTGCAGAAATATGACCCCATAGAAATAAGTATGTTTACAGTATTTCATTTCTTGATAAGTAAAAAAAAAATATGCTTCTTTTAATGCTCTCAATTTTGAAATTGAAGTCACAGTCTGATTGGAAGATTTAGAATGCACAATTGACTGTAGAAGATGAAATATTGTAGATCTACACACATCAGCCAGACAGTCCAGTTGTTCTGAAGTCTAGTCAGCATCACTCACCTGTAAAATTCGTGGAGATGGTTATGGTTCACTTGATACCCATACCTGCGATTCTGACACCTGTTCTACAGTCTCTTAAGGTTGATTGATTTGGATTTCACTGAGTAATATGGGATAAATGTGAAGTTAGTTTATGTTTGTCAATGAAGAGAAGGCCTACTGATCACAAAACAAAACAAACAAAACAGCATCATTACAACAAAAACAGAAATCAAAACATATTTGCCTAATGTAAAGTGTAATTTAGTAAAATATATTTACTTTGGGTTTCATTATTTGGTAGGAAAAACATAAATCAGTTGAATATCAAAAGTCAGATATACAACATGTAGTTTTCATGTAAACATGATTGCATATCATTTGTTTTGTTTGAGGAAATAGAATATACATACAAAATTGAATTTGTACTAAAAAGTTTGAATATGTTTGAATTCTTAGCACCCCCATTCCAGTGTTCAGTATTTTGGGATGAAGTTTCTGGGTGTTCTACTGCAGAAGTCTGTGAACTTTCTGCACTGCCTTAATGAGGAGAGTGTAAAGCCTTCATCTTCTGTTTATAACCAATCAGAGAGGCAGGAAATTGTAAAACTCTTCAAGGAAAATATTCTAAAGGTAAAAATAGTTTATTGTATCAAAAATCAGCTTGAACATATATTTACATTTAAACGCTTGGAAGAAAATCACAATAAAGTAGTAATTTCATGTAATAAAAATATTTGGTGGATTTTCACTAGATCTGTGTTCTTGTTTTATAGATTTTAAATTGATTGACCAGTATTCTGTGTAATTGTTAAGGGTATCCAAATATGTATGTAACATGCAACTTTTTGAAGAAAAACAAACAGGCAAACCAAAAATGACCAGACCAGGATTCTAACCCATGTTCCCTGAACTTGAGTCATGTGCTCTAACTGGACATGGGGGAATAAACCTGTCTGACTGTCACTTACATGTAAGGCATGCATCCAACAAAGTTAGGAAAGAAAAGCTGAAGAATCTTCTCTCCTTTATATAGATATTTCCAGATTGTAAATTGATTATGAGTTGTTGGAGGGATCTCTTGTTTCCTAAAAAGTTGTCAGAGCAGAAAATGACTCCAATGAAGGGGACAGAGGTTAACAGTGAAGATAAGACTGATGAGAAGGACTTAACAAAAGATGAGGGTAAGATGAGATATTTTTATAGAGGGTCACTTCTCCTGAGCATCAAACTTGCATTAAAAATTTTAAATGGCAGAATTTAGAAAAATATTACAAAATGTGTTTGTTACAATTGCTTTTTACCAAATATAGGTGTTCCAGAAATTCTGCAATCAGATCACATGGTTGAGATAGAGAAAGCTCTGTGTCTTCTGCAAGAGTTCTCCCCATCTGTTCTTGTGGATAATGCAGGGGACATAAGTCTGTTGTTGGAAGGTGTCAGGAAAATCTCTGAGGAATTATCTCCTCTTGAAGTCACTGGGAAGAGTGGTGATGTTGCCATGGAGATTGAAGAGAGGTCACATGACCAGCAGAGGGCACTGTTACCCCAGCTTTATTTGTTGAAGCTCCTGGCTGGTACAGATGCACGTAAGCTGCCTTGGACACAACAGGTGTGTATCATTGTTACAGAAAAAGCTCATACTGCTTCAGTACTTATTTGCCAATAGAATACTTTTAAATAATATTGCACTGTCTGATGCATAAAAGTATTTGTTGAAATTAACTCACAGTCAATGAGAGCTCTTGCCATAATATTGGAATTCTTTTGACAAATCAAAGGAATTCAAGTTTAAAATATTTTACCATATTTTCAGAGTCAAGATGGACGTTCTTTGATTTACCTGCTGTTAGATATGTTGTGCAAAATATCAGACTCTGAAATGCTGAACAAAGTGGAACTCTTATTAGTACAGGTAATTAAAAATATTGCCCTTTAATGCATCATGGTTTAACAAATATTCCTCTATTGCACCTTCTTAAATGAACTGCATGTTATATATACTGTTTTCAGCTGCTACACAGTACCGGATTGTTTGAACATAATATCAGGGAGTTAGAACTTTGGATCAAGCACTTCACCAAGTTTCCTCAGAAACAAGCCATTCAGCAGTCATTGGCTGGAACGTTTACTACCTACATTAGCAACTCCATGTCTTATGTGGACAGACTTTGTATTCACATGTCAAAGGTCATATCTTCTGAAACAGACAATGCTGCTATGGAAACTGAAAATGTTACCACTTTTGACAATGCATTGAAAGGTATGTTTTCATAGTTATTTAGTTAGTACTATATGTATCAGAAAAAAATACAGCTTACTTTTTATGCCTCCATAATCGGAGATACGGGGCTTATATAGTTTTTGGTCTGTCAATCTGTCTAGCTTCTGTCATAGCTTTGAACGGTTGGTGCCAGGCTTTCATATTTCACATGTTTATTCCTTGTGATCTTTGTGTACCAACTTTTTTGACCTCATGACTGTGATCTTGGAATATAACCTACTTTTGTAAATCTTTAACTTTCATCATAACTTCTGAACAGTTGGTGTTAGGAGCTTTCATATTTCACATGTACATATATATTACTTGGGAGAAGACCTTTCTTTTGGTACCAACTTTTTTGACCACCTGACCTTGACCTTGGAGTTGACATACTTTTGAAAAACTTTAACCTTAAATTGGCCATGAGCTGCCTTACAGGGTACCAGTGTTTCACAAAGCATCTTGTAAAAACTCTGGAATGCATGACTTATCTACAGTATACTCATATGCTACAGTGGTTAGCAGAGGAAAGGTTTACCAGTACAAAGACTTTGTACAGGAGAAATTCATAATAAAATTTTATCTCGTAGTTTAATATCCCAACATCACAGTATGAACCATTTAAACACGTTTTCTTTTAAAGATCTTGGAATTCTTTACTCACATAAACTATCATGGGTTTAAATAATAACCTCTTGAGTATAAAATTTTGCAACTGACATTGTTACACTTAATTTTATTCCCTCTTAGCTGTTTTAGAAATGGATGAAGAAGACTTTGACAACATAAATGGTGAAATGGAGGCATCCTCAGAAACTAGTTTATTAAGGTACATACAGTGTATTTTATCCCCCCACCCCCACTCCACCCTAATCTATTCAGTTTTAAGCAAAATTAGTGCAGGTTGCTACAGATCAGAAATTTGTCATTTGAATATGTTTTTTACAATTTTAGACTTCCATTTACACCACTGATGATTGTTGCCTTGGAGATCAATAAGAAAACCATGGAAACTGAAAATGAATGCCAGGATACTCCAGGTAATAAAAGGGGGATGTTCAAATGTTTATACCCCCACCTCCCAAATGCTTTTTTTATTCAGATGGAGAGCTTAATTTTATTCAAATAAATCAAAACTTCATTTTTTGATATAATGTGAATGCTGAAATACTCTACCTGTGTTGTTACAAGATAACAAGGAAATGGATTAACATTTAGATTTTTTTTCTTGTTTGGTCAGAATTGAGCCAGTATCTGTCAGGAGTTCTAATTGACATTCTTCATTCCCAAGTTGAACCTGTGACAATAACAAAACTAGTAAAGGAACTCCATGGTGATACAATAAGTGCAGATGTACTAAAATACATGGAATCTTTACTCAAACCAGGAAAGGTATAGTGCCAATGTTTAACTGTAGCCTCTGCTTTGAATTTTTTTTTAGTTTAATATCCTTTTCACTCACATTTTTTCAAGGTATGTAACTGAAAAAAATTTCATCACAAAGATATTGAGCTAGAGCAATATTTATACACCTTTCAAAATGTTGTGATCTTATATGTAAAATGTTCTTAGATGAAATTTCACATTGTTTTTGACCTGTGATCACAAATTCTTGTCAAATATTAAATCAGGTAAAGGTCATAATTGTATGTTACATGCTTCTTGTGGAGAGAAGCAGACTGGTTTACTGTGAAACCTTATTTCATTTCAGAAGAAATTAAAACAGAAGTCTGTGAGGGTGAAAATAAACATGGAGGACCTGTATTTCACGGCAAAACCTGTTTGTCTAGAGTTGATGATTATAATGTTGTGTAAAGATGCGACTGAGGAGATAAAAAAGGCAATCAGGAATGAACTGAAGTCTGTCAGTCTGATTGAATTAGATACCGTTGTCAGCCAGATTCTTCTCTATTGTGGAATTTTACTCAAAACACAAGTCAGTTTCTCCCTTTTTTGAAATCTGAAAATTTTCTTTTAGGCTAATTGGTAATATATGTAATAGAGTTAGATTTTGTTATTGTACATGATTGGTAAGTAAAGGTTGGTACATTTTCTGTTCAAGAAAAATGTTGAAGTAAAAATAATAATTTGATCAACCCAATGCAGATTCTCTACTTTAATTAATATTTTCATAATTCTATTTTCAGAATGCTGAAGACATCGATTTGCTGAATTTCTGCTGGGAGATGTTAAATATTATACTAACTACTATGATTAATGATGCTACCATGAATGAACCTGAAGTCATGGAATCTGGGGGATCACAAAATAAATTAGATGTAAATATCAAATTCATAGAATTTCCAGAAAAGTCCAGAGAAGACTACATAGAAGAAATGCTACAGAAGATTTTAATGCATCCTTCTGTATTCTCTTATTTCTTATTTCCTTCTGGGGAGATAACTCTTGGCAGATCAGCAGGTGCTTGTAAAGACATGGTGATCTGTACCACACAGGGCTTGTGCAGTATTCTGAAAGAGGTGAAATCACTCCCTCAGGGAACACTGTCTAAATGCTTGGATGGATATTTTCACAAGGGTTTGACTCTATTAACTGACAAAAAGTATGCAAGAAGTGCTACCATGACAACACATCTGAACAGTTTTCTACAATCCGCAGAGATTTTCATCAGCAAAGAACATGTCAACAAATTACTTTCAATATTACTTTCACTTTCTTTATCAGATTTGACAAACATTGGAACTAGATCTCTGACAGAAAAGGGAATGGTGCTTCTTACTCTACTTGACAAAGTTAAAAATAAAGAACAAGCTGCAATACCATTCCTGGACTTTAATAGATTCCAAACTCTGTTCACCCTTATTGACCGTTTGGATCTTGTTGACATAGAAACTGCTTGTTTGAATTTATTAACCCTTTATCCCATAGCCTCTTTAGCTATGCCAAAAGACGTGTTCATTAAATCCTTGAAATCTGATTCAGTTTTGAGAATGGAGATACTGTGTATTGTAATTTGTCAGAGTGCTGAGGCTAAGGAGTGGTTTGAGTCTTGGATCAGTAACAGAGACACAATGGATCTAAGGCCTGCACTTCTATCATTGCTGCTTCAGTACATTGATATGTACCCAAAAAGATTGTTAGAAAGTAAGTTTGTAAGTTTTGTTGAAGTGATAAATCTATATTATAATATCAGGGATGAATCTTTGTTGTAATTTTAGATATTTAAATCAGTAAAGCAAATTTAAATTTTGTAGGCAAAACATTTCTGCTTCAAATCTTAAAGATGTATGGGAAATGTTTACATCTGATGAAAGAGAAACAAAGCATCCCATTGGAGGATGGTAACCAATCAGAAGCAACAGATGGAGTAAGGAACAGCCCAGCTGAAGTAATGAAAAGGCTAACTCTGAAACTTAACAGATTGGGGGTTTTAGGTGCGTCATTACTGTAATATATATAGTCATTAATATTATACTGTTATCACAATACATATATAATATATACTGTATGTATTTTTTTTAGATGTTTTAAAATAAGGAGAGTAATCATGTTAAAATTGACAATGTAAAATCCTGCATTTTTTGGTCATATAAGTCATCAAGGTGTTCACATGTCCTTATATGTCTTATGTGAACTTTTCATTAACGGATTCTTCCCTAGAACCACCAAGTCAATTTCAGCCTTTAACTTCTCTCAAAGCATTTTTGGGTGATTTCAATTTAAAGTGATGTTCTAAAGGGAAGAAATGAAAGAAATAAGGAGAATTAGGATGATTTATTTTAAAAAAATGAAGAATCATTGAGCTTGAAATGTCAATTTTATTTATTTTTTTTTTTAAAGTCTTTTGATGTGACAATTGATCTTTTATTCACATCATGGTCAGGATTGGACCAACAAAGAGGTCATATGTTTGACTCAGAAATATAAAGGGAAACTTTAAAAAAAATCTTAAGACCTACATGCACATTTAAAATTTTGCAATATAATGAAGGCTTTCAAATTTATTCCAATCATGACCTTCGAAAGCAGGGATATGGCCACGTAAAGATATCTATTAAACTAGATGTTTCACCTGAAATTATAGGTAGAACCTTGGAAGAGAAAGTCATCACCCTCATCTCAACATTAATGACGGAGAGAACAAATCTGTGTCCTCTTCTCATCAATATTCTATCCCAGCTGTGTGGAAATCAAGAGGATACAAAGAGGCGGGGCCTGTTGTTGAGGAACTGTCAATCATGTCTTCTTCTCAGTCTGAAAAACAAACAAACCAGAGAAGAAAACTGGATAGAGTCACTGCTGAATGTTCTTACTTCCTTCAGCAAGGTGTGTATGGACCCATAATATGAACTGAAATACCTTTCTATGCTTTAATTTACCGGTATTTAAGTTTGCTATTTTTACTTTATCATTGTTTATTTTAGTTTGTCCTATTCATTTGTATTTTCAGGATGAAATAAGAGAGTTGTACACGACTATCATGATAAAAGAATGGCCAGACTTTGTCAAAACTTTACTGAGGTTGGGATGATATTTCAAAAATAGCTACATATAGTTTCTATATTACATTATACATTATATTATCTTATGATAAGAATCTCTGATATTCTACACTTTTTCCATATAATTTGTTAAAGTTTTGGTCTTTACTGTATGTTATTGTTTTCCCCATGTTTTGCTGTTAAATATTCTGATCTCTAATTATCACAGATACAGATATTCAGACAAGCCAACATTACAGCTCCTGACTACACTGACAGATATTATTTACCAAGATTCTCCTGAAGCAGACACACCTGTATCACCAGATCTACCTGTTCAACATCTACATGATATGCTTATCAGCCACTCTCAGTATCTACCAATCATGTTCAACGAGGGTCATCCAGATGTCAAAGGTAGGCTGAGCAATTATCGAATACTACAAAGACTACATGCAGTTCTTAACACTTCTCGGAAAAAAAGTAATCAGACTCTTTTATTCGTAAAACACATTTTTGTGCACTGTAGATTACCAAATTTTCACATGTTATTTTTGTGAGTTATTTGATTTTTATAAGCAAGGAAAAAAGTAGACTGTCTTGCATAATTACATAAAAATAAAATTCTCCTGAATAAAGTGATTTAAAGTGTGCGAGAAACGGGGCATTCTTTTCTGTGTTACTGGTAATATGCTTCATTTTGGTACCTCACAGAGCCCCTAGTGGATCTTATGACTCTGCTGGTGGAGAAAGACAGGAGATGTTGCCACACCCAACATATCGGGGTCCTCCTCGGGGCCTACACAGCTTCCCTGTCATCTACTGGTATGTACTAGGGGTGTACATGTATATTTATGAGGGATTATGTAACCAATGTGCTTAATACTCCAGGATTGTGATTTTGTAAATTTAAACAATAAAATCAGATTCTAAATATCATACTTGATATTTAATTAAGTGGTGTGATACTGGTACACATTTAGCTACACTGTTGCACACTAATATTTAATTCTAGCTTGCATATCATATTTAATTTTGGAAAAAAAACTCTCCCAAATTGCAACTTTTTAAAAACGTTCACTTTGTAGATCAGAAGATTCTAAGACTGCTGTGTTTGTATGAGAAAAACAAGGCAGACTTAAGGAGCTACAGGTGTGTTATTTCACAAATGGAGCTCAATAAAAAACATTAAAACAAAACTTGTAAGTCATAAGTGCTAAGTTTTTTTCTTCTCAGAGTATATATTGTAGGACTAGTATTTGTGAATTACATGTATGAAAATTGCTGTATACAATAAGACTAGTATGATTCCTACAAAATGTTTTATATTTCTTGGCAATTGATAACAGACTGAGTACAGATTGACCAATCCTTGTTTTCAGACCATATCTGTGGGGGATGAAGGCAGTTGAGGTTCACTCTGTTAAGAAATCTCTGGGTGCCTCCTTGACGAAGCAGACAACAGCAGACGAGGTCATGGAGTGTCTGGACCAGAAGATCCTACAGACGTCCATCTTAAAACTGCCTCTCAGGAGGCTGATGCAGGTAGACATCTGTAAAAACAATATGGATAACACATGTAAATCAACATTCTCATCATATTTGGCATTGAGTGCACATTAATTCATTTGAATATTTTATAAAAGAGAAGAAATTCTAAGCAATTGTAACAGGGTTTTCTTATGGTGTTAAAGAAGAACTCCTGCGTCTAAGGTTCGATCATTTTATTTTGTCATGTTGAATAAATAAATACATCAATAAAGCCCTGAAAATATCAATAACAAATTATAAGTATTTAGAAAACAAACAACCATATTACATTTATAATGATATTCATGAATTTAGGCATGAATTACTTTATAATAATCGATCATAAAAGTATTACACATTATACTGAGCATTGAAATAAATACATGGAAAAGTAAGAGTTATTTCCCTTACATCGACGTCTTGAAAACGAGAATATAAATCGAACTATTCCAAATAGAACTATTACAAATAAAATGAATAGTTCACAAATCTATTTGCAATAATATATACACAATAAATAGAAAATAATTGTAGGTATACCTGATTGTGGATCAAGGCTCAAACAATGGCCACCCGATAAAAATAACGGGTCTTGATATATATACTCCTATTAAACAATAATTATATTCTATATACACTTCTGCATAATTGATATTTTATTTACATACTCAAAGAATTTATACTTTAAGCTTCATTTAATAATGATAAAGTTGAACTCAGTATATCTTCACAAAATTACATTAAAAATCAAAGACGATGAATTATCGGAAAGTATAGAATAAGAATTAGTAAAGATAAAAGAAATAGAAGTCAACTTACAGTCTCTGTCCTGAGGTCTCGTCTCAAAATTAATATTGTATATAATGATGACCAAAAATACTCATCTCACTTTCTCAATGGTCTATAGATGTCTGACCGATACAAAGAGATCGGCGGGAAAACGTCCCTAACCAATCGCAAGCTTGGATATTAAAACTGACCAATAACATTATATACCCTTAGGATAAGTAAGAACTTCTAGAACATAAGTAAAGATTAAAACCAAATGAAGTTGTAGTATTTTATTAATTTTATTAACGGTGAGCGCAAAACTCCGTGAAAACGAAATGCTGCGCGATGCTAAAAATAAAATATATACACGTGAATATTAAGTCACTGAACTATATAATATAATATTCACTTAATAAAATAAATTAAAATATCACTCTATCACATATGCCCCCTCCATACGAAATGACGTCCTCGTCATTATACTTGGAGCATATGTACAATAGTACTAAATAAAAACATCTAATTATAAAATCAAATACATATACTTACTTGGAATCCTTGTCTAAAATTGCATTCAACATTGCCCTGCATACCATATTTACAGCATACTCTCCATCTCGCATCCATTGGGGTGGTTTTGTAGTTCTCTTGGATCTGCGAGGGGGAGGTAAAGGTGCTATGCTGACCGAGTTTTCTACACTATCAATGGTTCCCTGATTTTCTTCCTGTTCTTCATCCTGTTCTGCAAGTTCCATAGCAGATGAACCTACTTCAGCAGCTCCAGCACTAACTTCATCTATAGATGAGTCTGTATCATCTGTATTTTTACTATCTCCAGGCATGGAATCTGTTTCCTTCATTGTGGAATGAGAGGCGTCCCTCTCGGCTTCCATATCCTGTCCTCTCTTGTCATTCTGATCGTCACCAGTCCGATCAAGAGGGATACTTGTAGTTACTGGCCTAGGCACTTTCACTTTCTTGGAGGAAATTACAATTATGTCAGATTCATCATCGGAATCATGGTCCTGGTTTAACTCAAGAGTTTCTGGTTCTCTGTTGTTATCATGGACATTTCTCTTCCTCCTTGGAGCTGGAACAGGTGTTGGTTTTGGACTATTCTCCTGATCATCAGGATTAAAAGTAGCCACTGGGAGTAGTAAATTCCTATGAAGAGTGCGTTGCCTCCCTAAACCATTTTCCTTCTTTACAGTAAAGACAGGGATTTCAGGATTTGGCTGCGCAACAACAACATAAGGATCATCTTCCCATCTATTAGAGAGTTTGTGCTTTCCATCAAAAGCCAAGATCTTCACTAGAACAGTATCTCCGACTTTGATGGTACTTCCTCTAATTCTTTGGTCGTAGAACTTCTTCTGCTTTTCTTGGGCTTTCTTTGTTGCTTTTGCTGCCAACTCATGTGCTTTCTCAAGCCGCTTCTGTAGATCTGTGATATAGCTAGTCATTGGTTGTTTCTTGGTAGTGGTGTTGTTCAAACCAAATGCTATATCTACAGGTAACCGGGGTTGTCGTCCAAACATCAGGAAGTAAGGAGTATGGCCAGTGGTGTCTTGTCTTAGCGAGTTGTATGCATGCACCATTGGTCCGACATACTTCCTCCAGTTCTGTTTTTGTTCTGTTGATAACGTTCCTAACATCTGAAGTAAAGTCCGGTTGAATCTTTCTGTGAGGCCATTTCCCATGGGATGGTAGGGTGTTGTTCTTGATCTTTCTATTCCTGTGAGATTACAGAGTTCCTTAATAATATTAGATTCGAAATTTGCTCCTTGGTCTGAGTGTAGTCGTTTTGGAAGGCCATAATGAAGAACAAAGTTGTTATAAAAGGCTTCGGCAGTTGTTTTGGCAGTTTGATTTCTTGTAGGTACGGCAACGGCATATTTCGTAAAGTGGTCAGTGATTACTAAAATGTGTTGATATCCGCCTTTTGAAGTTTCTAATGTCAGATAATCCAAACAGACTAATTCCAAAGGTTCTGAAGTTTGTATGTTGACTAAAGGAGCTCTGTCAGTGGTTGGCGATTTTCTCAACAGGCATCTTTTACAACCTTTAATCCATTCCTCGATATGATACGTCATACCGGGCCAGAAAAATCTCTCTCTAATAAATGATGTTGTCTTATCTCTCCCTGGATGACCAATGTTGTTATGGGAATACTTCAAAACTTCGTTGACTAAGTCAGGTGGTATAACAAGTTGTTGTTGTATCTCTGAATCAATTGTTGTTTCTCGGTACAGCTTATTGTCAATGATCTTGAATTTGTCGAAGTTCTTTCTGAAGATTGTTGATTCTTGTGTCAGTGGTAACTCATGTTTCCTAGGAAATCTTTTCTGCTCCACAAAGTATATCCAGTCTCTTATGATAGGATCCTGATGTTGTGCTTTCTCAATATCAATATGATGAATCTGCTGGCACTGTACTGACATCAAGGGCTGAAGAGTTTCATGGTTGAAACTTAAGCTTTCTATGTAAGGTTCTTGAGGCTGAACATGGATGCTTGCTATGGTCCTTATACAGTCTTGTGAGATTGGCAGGTAATCCTTAGGTTCTACAGCAGGTAATCTTGAGAGCGCATCAGCGTCTGAGTTGTTACGTCCTGGTCTGTAGAGAATATCAAAGTCAAATGCTGCCAATGCTGCCACCCATCGATGCCCAGTCGCATCCAGTTTTGCTGTTGAAAGTACATATGTTAAAGGATTGTTGTCTGTTATAACTGTAAATTTCTTGCCAAATAGATAGTCCTGAAATTTTTCTGTAACTGCCCATTTCAGCGCCAAAAATTCCAATTTATGTGCCGGATAGTTGCGTTCTGATTTACTTAATCCTCTACTAGCATAGGCAATTACATGGTTGATTCCTTCCTGTTTTTGATAGAGAATGGCTCCTAAACCAACTGAACTGGCATCCGTATGAATTTCGAATGGTAAGTCAAAATTAGGATAAGAAAGGATGGGTGGGGATGACAAACGCTGTTTCAGCATCTGGAAAGCTTCTTCCTGCTCTTGCTCCCAATGCCACTCAGGAATCCTAGTTTTCTTCTTCATTGTTGTTTTTGACTTGGTGGTTGACGGTATAAGATTCGTAAGGGGTCTAGCTATTTTTGAAAAGTCTTTGATAAATTTTCGATAATATCCCACAAAACCTAAAAACTTCCTGACCTCCTCTGGTTTTGTGGGTGTAGGCCATTCCTTAATCTTTTGAACTTTATCATCATCAGGTTCTATTCCCTTAGTAGATACAATATGGCCCACATATTTTATTCTTTTCTTAAACAAAGAACATTTCTTTGGTGATAATTTGATCCCACAATCCTTCAGTCTTTGGAATACCGTCCTCAATCTGTCTAGATGTTCATCAAAATTATCTCCTGAAAACACAATAGCATCATCCAGGTAAATAAAACAGATGTGATGATGAAGATCCCCTAAACACTCCTCCATTAGTCGCTGGTACGTTGCTGGAGCATTAACTAATCCCATCGCCATGCGATTATGTTCAAAGAATCCCAAGGGACCGACAGTGAAAGCAGTTCTCTCCTTGTGTTCTTCTGCTATAGGGATCTGGTAATATCCTGACTTCATATCTAGGACAGAAAACCAAGTATTTCCAGCAAGCGAGTCCAATATCTCATCGATACGGGGAAGGGCATAGTTATCCTTCTTAGTCTTGCTGTTAAGATGGCGATAGTCTATGCAGATCCTCAGTTGTCCATTTTTCTTTCGTACTAGGACGACGTTTGATGAGAATGGTGAGTGAGATCTCCTAATAATTCCGGCTGCTAATTGTTGCTCTATGTTCTCTCTCACTTCATCAATCATAGATGGTGGAATGCGACGGAAACGTTGCTTAAAAGGCGTTTCATCATCAAGCTCAATTCTGTGTTCCACAAAAGGGCAGTATCCAATGTCAGTGTCTCCTTTTGAGAATAAGGAATCATAGTCATTGAGCAATTCTTCAATTTTCTCTAGCTGCAACTGAGAAAGTTCATCTCGAGGCAGGTCAATTTGCTCCAATACATCTGATGTTTCTGATGAGTTGTTCCTTGGAAAATTTTGGACATTGACTTGTTGCACTTCACACAGTAATGCATGAGGGTAGACTGTCACTTTGTTTGTAGTAACGTTGTTGATGTGCACTGGTACTGGAAAATTCCTTGCAGTATCATAGGTGATGACACTGGGCTCTATATCCAGATCAGCTGGAATACGAGAGTTGACTGTAGGTGACAGCATCCCACACACAGGATGGTAAGGTAACTCATCATGCAGGTATCCCTGGATGACTACACTGCTGTTGGGTTGTATAGTCACAGGTCTCTCCTCAGCTGACTTCACCAGTGCTAGCACGTATGAACGTCTGGATAACTCACGCTCACGCAGGGTCATACATCGAAAGGCAAGGTACCATGGGGTATGTAATTTTGCCTTCTGTAGAAATCTGACACCAAATTTCTGTTTTGTTTCCATCAGAAGTACAGAAAGGATGTTGGTCCCAATAAGAACTGGTACTGACTCATGGTAAGTAGTCTCATTCACTATGAGAAACAAACACTCAATTGTCTCTGGTGCATCAGAAATGCCTTCAACTCGTAGTTCACATGATATTACACCATGATATGGCAATTCTGTCCCATCAGCACACTCAAGAGTAAGTAGGCAATCAACTGGCTGCAGTGGAATATCCTGTAGATGGGTATCATAAAATTTGCGACTTATAGTCGACACAGCAGATCCAGTATCGATGAGCGCCTGTGTCAGCACACCTTGTATCTGCACTTCTATCTCATTTGATGACCCGACAAGTGTTGTATTTTGTCTCGATATTTGTTTCCTAGTCTTTCGTGGAATAAAATCATGTTGACGTCTTGAATGGTCTAGTCTAACATGGCATCTTGTATCCGAGTGTCCATATTGTCCACATCTTATGCATAAAATTTGTGAGTTGATTTCAGTGGGACAAGGTTCCTCCATAAAGCCGCCAATTTGTCCCTCATTAGTGGCTTCTATTGGTTTAAATTGAAATTTCTACCATGGTATCCACCATATCCTCCTCTGTTTTGGTATGTGGATCCTCGGTTTCCTCTATATCCTCCTCTGTTTGGATATGATGATCCTCGACTTCTGTCAGAGTGTTGATAACCTCCACGGTTTCTTGAATAATTGTAATTTCCTGTATTAGTCTGTTCAGTTCTGGGAGGAAAATAATCCTTTGATTTTGATTTCTTGACTTCTCGCTCCATGTCTCCAATTCTTTTGTCCATAGCCTCTAATTTTCTAAGGATCAGGTCCATAGAGGAATCTTTATCTCCAATCTTGGATACTTGTGATTTCTTTTTGTCATTTGATGATGATGATGGTGCTGATAACTTCATGTCAAGCTCGATGGTACGTAATTCCTTTCTCAGTGTTTCAAAGTCATTGATTGTGTCATACTTGTAGCGGCTCGCATTGCGGAGATTGTTATCACTCAACCCAGACCATAATTTTGTTCTCAGCATCTCATTCTTCACATCATTGCTGATGGCTTTCCTCTCAATGCATCGCTGTAAGATGCTCTCCAATCTCATGCCAAAGTCCACTACAGTTTCTCCTTCCTCCTGTTTAGAAGCATAGAATTGCTGAATCAGCTTCTCACTGGGGTAGATGTTCCCATAGACTCCATCCAGTTTGGATAATATCTGCTGAGGAGTTGCATCTGTGGGTAATGTAAGCAGCAGACTCCTAGCTTTACCCTTTAAGGAGGATCTTATTGCTTGAAGGATTATGTGAGTTGCACAAGCACCATCCCTGAGAGCACACTGCACATCATTTTTCCAGACATCAAATGCTGTCTCATTTTTCTCCTCTCCAGAAAATATAGAAAACCGAGGATGAACAGTCGATGAATCAAACACAAATCCTGAGCATGTATCCGAATGTGATGGTTGATTGTGTTCCTGAGGTTCAAATTTGACTGTTGATGGTTTGCGAACTTTTGGCCTAGCTCCACCCTCTGCAGCGGGTGTGCTTTGGTCCAAAGGTGTCCTCAATAGCTGGTACTCATCATTTGTCAAGATCTTATAATCTGTGTGCTCAGACAAGTAATTGATCATACGTTGGATTTGCTGTTGATTAAGTGCACTGTCTTCACCCTTCTTCAAATGAACGCTTTGATCTGATGCCATGATTTTGCTTAAATATCTCTAACCACTAAGTGCTATTGTAACTAAGCTCTAATAGTATGTCAACTTGTGTAAAACTATATAGCTAATTTCTTAATTAAGAATCTAACTCAAGAACTGTAAATAATTATAGCATTGTCAGGTTTTTTCTTACAAATAATAATAAATTTAACGCATGATAATCAATGCTGAAAAAAAATCAAGATTAAAGGCTAAAAAAAAAATTAATAAATTAATAAATGCTGAAATAAATTTAAAATTAAATTCTGAAAAAAATAATTCAAATTAAATTTGAAAACTCACTAACTTCTTAATCTGTAGCTGAAAATAAATAAATTAATGATAAATACTTTCAACCTTGATCAAATACAAAACTGAAATTGAAATGTTCACAGTTTAGTATTCCTGAAATAAAGTGTTCTAAGAAAGATAACTCGTCAATTTCAATAAACTAAGGGCAGATAATTCTACATAGCGATCAAAGGTGTGTCTGCTCAAGCGTGACGATCTTCGCGACAGCACTCGTCTACACTGGAAATTTAAATCTATTAATAGCACTACACAAACTTGAATACTCTGCACAAGGTAATGGTTTCAAAGTGTGCTATATAAAGAAAAAAAAAAAACAGTCAAAATATTATGCTACTATGTACACTACAATAACTACTACTGTCTAATTCTAACTTATAAAATACACATAATTATATACAAACCAATGAACGCGATTCGCGATTGATCTAGATCTCAGGTAAACACAGGCAAAGGCTTTGAAGAAAAGACACGATTACATGTATAACCGACAGTATAATACTATCTCTATGTCAATTTGTGTATCAACCAAACACTCTCTAAATATATACACTCTACCGACAGACTTTGAATGACAGATTGACCAGAATAAATACACCTAACCAACACAAATATACGTTGACTGTGCTTTTGATCAGGTAATATACTAATACTCAACACTGATACCCAACGCTCAACTGTTGTACGTGGTTCTATAGGCACACGTTACCGTTATACACTATACATGTACTACTATCGTCGAAATGTCAACATTGTCAAACAGAAAGTAGAGAGTAAGAAATGAAAGGAGGGTGTTAGTACAAGCATGCAAAATTTACTCGCGGTTCCTAACTTTAAACTGAACGAAAAAAAATGAGTTCAACTGAAACTTTTCAAACTGAAGAAAATCAAATGAAATAAACTGATAATTCACATTGTAAAAAAATATGCAGCTGCAGTTTAACCAACAAAAAAATATACAGGTGAACTTAACAGAGGTGAAAAAATAACACAAGTGCAAAAAGGGTAACTTTACAACCTTACCGTACGTACGTACTCTCTCTCTCTCTCTGTATTTCTACTGGTCAGGCAAAATATACATGTATAAACAAATCACTACACTAAAGTTTTATAATACTGGTAAGTCCATGGACATCTTAGACGTCGTAGCATGTCATATTCACTTCCAACATTGTCACAGTCCAGCAGTACCACGAACTGAGTTAATCACCACAGTACACACACGGGAAACTTCACACAAGGAATGGGATGCAGGGTCCCTACATGGGCGCCATTTCTGTAACAGGGTTTTCTTATGGTGTTAAAGAAGAACTCCTGCGTCTAAGGTTCGATCATTTTATTTTGTCATGTTGAATAAATAAATACATCAATAAAGCCCTGAAAATATCAATAACAAATTATAAGTATTTAGAAAACAAACAACCATATTACATTTATAATGATATTCATGAATTTAGGCATGAATTACTTTATAATAATCGATCATAAAAGTATTACACATTATACTGAGCATTGAAATAAATACATGGAAAAGTAAGAGTTATTTCCCTTACATCGACGTCTTGAAAACGAGAATATAAATCGAACTATTCCAAATAGAACTATTACAAATAAAATGAATAGTTCACAAATCTATTTGCAATAATATATACACAATAAATAGAAAATAATTGTAGGTATACCTGATTGTGGATCAAGGCTCAAACAATGGCCACCCGATAAAAATAACGGGTCTTGATATATATACTCCTATTAAACAATAATTATATTCTATATACACTTCTGCATAATTGATATTTTATTTACATACTCAAAGAATTTATACTTTAAGCTTCATTTAATAATGATAAAGTTGAACTCAGTATATCTTCACAAAATTACATTAAAAATCAAAGACGATGAATTATCGGAAAGTATAGAATAAGAATTAGTAAAGATAAAAGAAATAGAAGTCAACTTACAGTCTCTGTCCTGAGGTCTCGTCTCAAAATTAATATTGTATATAATGATGACCAAAAATACTCATCTCACTTTCTCAATGGTCTATAGATGTCTGACCGATACAAAGAGATCGGCGGGAAAACGTCCCTAACCAATCGCAAGCTTGGATATTAAAACTGACCAATAACATTATATACCCTTAGGATAAGTAAGAACTTCTAGAACATAAGTAAAGATTAAAACCAAATGAAGTTGTAGTATTTTATTAATTTTATTAACGGTGAGCGCAAAACTCCGTGAAAACGAAATGCTGCGCGATGCTAAAAATAAAATATATACACGTGAATATTAAGTCACTGAACTATATAATATAATATTCACTTAATAAAATAAATTAAAATATCACTCTATCACACAATGTCATCAATGAACATCTTCATATTTCAAGTTAACTTCACAGGGTCATATTTCTACTATTCAAGCTACTATTTTCATGCCATTCAAAGTAGACACGCAATTTAGACAGTCATCATCAGTCACATTTATGCTGAATCTCAGATCAAAAGAAAAAAAAATTCAATGAAGTGTATCATTTTCGTCATGTAATGAACTGGAAAAGTAAGGTATTACAGAAGAGTTGTTATTGATTACAGCCTGGTACAATACAGGAAGCTGAGGTGATCAAGTCTGTACCTGAAGCCTATGATCCCTGCTTTCTTCTCCCTGTCTTCAGTGAACTTGTCAGATCTGGTAAGTAAAAATGACATAAATGTGTAGAGTCTGTTCATTAAAAAATATCTTCATAAACGCGAAGAGCAAATTAGCTCTGTTTAATTTTGAATTTGAGAGCTTTCTTTGTTAAAATGTTTTGAAAGTGGTGGATTTCTGACCTCTGTAAACCTGTTTCAGAGTCTGTTTTGGATTGCCGTAAGTTTGTAGAAAACCAATGCTTGTCTTTCACCTTTGCCTGCCTGAGTTGCCATGACAGCATGATGCGGGGTGCAGCTTACCACATTCTCAATAACTTCCTGTCCCATCTACAGGGGGCACGCTTCCCTGAGGCCAAGCAGGTCCTCTATTTTGTGGAGCTAGTGAAGAATAGTATAGAGACACCAAACACAAAGCTGCCATGTATTATTACATTGTTTCTGGCCAAAGTCTCCACAGAGCTTCTCAAGCCAGGTAAATAAAGATTTAACAAGGAGTAGTCTCCCTTATTTGATGTGTGATGTTATAAAGTCATCAGTGCTTCCCAGTATATTTTATTAAATAATTATTCATTGAAAGTTTTGAAATATTGTTTGTTTGATTCCAGTCATGAAAATGATCAAAACATTCCCTTTGTTGTAATGAGGATCTTTGTATTTTATGTCAGTGTATAGCTGACTTACCATACTGTATACCAGCTTTAATTATTCAATATGTAATAGTAATATGTCAACTTACTTCACAATTTGTCACTTTTCCATCCACGACTACTATTTTTTGCGACTGAGGAAACATTATACGTAGAAACACAAATAGATAAATGGTTTATAGCAAGAAATATTTGCAAGTAAAAGAAGGTTGTGAAACTCAAGAATATTTCTCACATACAAATAAAAGTTGATTCATAGTATTAGAAAATCCTATGTGAATAAATGTAAACAGTAAATTTAAAGGATGTTGATGTTATGTTATTTTCAGAAGACCACATGTACAAGATGTTGAATGCCTTTCTGTTGTTGAAGCCAGCTATGGATACAGGAAATGTTCCAGAATTCTACAAACTCTTCAACAGCTCAGCACTAGAGGTAATAAGCTGCCAATATAGAACAGATGACAAAGACCTTGCTCATGAAAGTGCAAGGGAGTTGACTTAACTCTAAAAGCATCCATCTAGCCATACAGTACTGATAAATACAGAAATATTATATGAAAAACCAATGGTTGGTTTAAAATCCCCTTAAATTTTAGCTCATCTGAGCTGAAGGCTCGAGTGAGCTTTTCTTATTGAAGTCCATTGTCTTTCATTGTCATTGTCATCATTGTTGCTGTTATCTTTCACATTTTCATTTTTTTCTCCAGAACCATAGGCGCCAATTTCAACCAAACTTGGCACAGTGTATCCTTGGATGAAGGAGATACAAGTTTGTTCAACTGAAGGGCCACATTCTCTTCCAAGGGGAGATAATTAAGAAATATTGAAAATTGGGTGGGGTCATCTAAAAATCTTCTTGAAACCATTGGGACAGAAAAAAATGAAACTTACGTGAAAGCTTCCTGACCTAGTGAAATTCAAGTTTGTTCAAATCATGACTGCTGGGGCTAGGGTGGTACCACTATGGGCTATCAAAGTTTTGAATGGGAATATGTAGGAAAAATCTTTAAAAGTCATCTTTTCAAGAACAGCAAAGCCATGATTAGTCCTATTTATATGGAAGCATCCTTAGGTAGTTAAGATTCAAGTTTGTTCAAATCATGACCCCTGGGGTAGATTGGGGCCAGAATGGGTGATCAAAGTTTTAAACAGGGGGTTATAGGAAAAATCTTCTCAAGATCAACAAAGCCATGATTAGACATATTTATTTATAATATTATATTATAATTTATATATATTGTATTGTTATACCTTTTAATATTGTTACATATATAAATTTGTACAAAAAATGTTTTTACTGAGCAATCCAAAAATATGATATTTTGCAGATCTGTGAAATATTGGACCACTATGAAATTTTTTAGGTCCCACTTAATTTGTATTTATTAATCCTCATATTAGGCAGGATCATCCAGCATAAGCTGTATCTAATTTGCATTTATTGGTATTTAACAGTTACATAAAAGGTGTTCGAAAAACATTTGACTGTATTCTCAGGCAGAATGCATTTTGAATCTGAGAATCAAACTGTTTTCTTAATCTTAAATAGCCCTAAGCAAATAGTTTAGTTCTTGAGTCTGACAGAAAGCAATTTGACCTCAAACACAGTCAATAAATGTACAGTGTTATTTGATCCCTACATATACATGTATTATGGTATAGGTACATGTATAATTTATTTCTGATAATTGTTCAGTAAATGTGTAGTGAAATAAACAGTCATGTAAGATGGACTCAAAATTCTGGCATTGATTGTTCAATGAAGCTTTTAATTTGTTATGTCTGTAATACACCTGCAAAATGTGATCTGGATGATGACATTGATTTCGAGCCATCCTGTAACAAACAACAGACTTATTAAAATAAGGATTTTTGATTCAAAGAAAGAGTTTTTATGGGATTGATGATAACTTTAATGTTTGTAGTACAAACTAGAGAGAGCCTGGATGCTGGGTTTACTGTCAGAGGGCCTAAGAGAGACGGCAGATTTCCACATCTTTGAGAAGCGACACATTTTGAAGATGTTGTTGTCATTCTACGAATCCAGTATCAGTGACAACTCTACACAGGTCAGAAAAACTTTATACTTTATATGATTTTAACAACTCAAGAAAAATAAGAGTGGCAAGGAACACAGGTGTCACCTGCTATAGCATCATCAAGGATATAGAGTGGTCATCTATATTTGTATACTAGGTTATACTTCATGCATTTGCCTGCAAAGGAAAAACATCCGTGGATAGTAACACTTCAACAGAATAGCATTTATCATAAAATGTGACAATCAAATAAAAATAGGATTCCTCAACCCTCGAAGCTAAAATGAATAATGAAATTGAAATTGCATGTACATGTATTAGAAATAATATACATGTATTATTTTAATTTATTATTAATTTATTAATCCTTTGGTTTTGTAACCAGAAAGAGATTATCTTCTTTTTAATCTTACCAAATTCTTCACTTCATGAACATTAAAATTTCACACTTCAGAGAAAATTAGAAAATTTCCAGTATTGTATTTGTACAGTATGTATAGTACTACCAAGATTTACAGTTGAACATTTTAAGGTAGAATTATTTGAATTAGGGTTGTCCCTAAGACCCGGGGGTCGGTGAATTTCCCCACCTATAATGACATAAATCCATGGTTATTCTGGTATTCCCCCTCAACCCTCTGTAAGGGGAGGAACCCCAAAACCCCTTCTACTTTTTAAATGTCCCCTACTATTTCAAATCTTAGGGACAACCCTGTTTGAATGCTTTTTTTATTTTCATAGCTACAAGTACTGCAGATTTTGAGAGCAGCCAGTAAGGAAAGAAAGGTGACCTCTGACCTGGTTAGGAATCATGGGATTTTAACCTGGTACTCTGCTATGTTGCAGTCAAAGTAAGGACACCAGTTTAAAACAAAGCATTGTTTCTAATATCTTGATTTAGTATTTTCTTATTTATTATTCCAACAATTTCAGCTTCTGATGTGCATTTGCAGAACATCTTTACTTGAATTTGAACTGTACATGTATCACAAAAATCATGTCATTCTAAATATAAGACTTGAAATCTTTTCAGGTCCCTTTCAGAATAAAATAAGTCGATTTAGGTCTGATTGAAAAACACCAATACACACACATTTATTTGCAGTGTCATAAAAAACATTAAGACTATCAGTGTAAGATTATGGTAGAAATTTGGCACACAGATTAATCATGTTCCCATTTCTTGGTTAGATCATTGCCTGTAGATCATTTGAAGATACTGCTAGAGATTTTACACAATACATGGAACACAATGCTGGGTGAGTCGCACAGAACAGGAACACAGGAGAAAATGGCCTCAGACTCAGGCAAAGCAGTGGAAGACAACAGCAGAGGGACAGACAACCAAACACAGGTCTCACAGAGCAGCGGTGTGGGAGAGGACAACACAGTGACAGACAACCAAACACAGGTCTCACAGAGCAGCAGTGTGGGAGAGGACAACACAGTGACAGATAACAGAGATGAGCAAATGGAAAGAAAGCCCAGTCTTACTGAACCAGAAATGAAGTCCCTCCCAGTCTCGTTCACCAGTCAGATGATCCATGTGATGAAACAAGTTCTTGCCAAAGTCAGGTATCACTATTAGTGCTTGAAGACTAGAAGAGCTTCTGCAATGTTTAAGTATTTGCCATCTGTCTGTCTGCACACAATATTTAAAAATTCTATTCTTTTTAGAGTAATAAAACTTGGTACATAAGTAGATTACACTAAGATATATAATATCTGAATTTTTTTTAAAATTTTGATGAACGGTGTTGTCTTGGATATGAAAAATAGTAATTCTTTCAAAATGTTACTCTTCCAACAGTTTTTGTCCAGTTTTGATAAATCTTTGAACAAAAGTAGATTACACTCAAGTGAAAATACATATTTCTGAATAAATGCTCTCATTTTGACAAACAGCATTTCACAGTTACTCAAAATACACTGTGTAATTCTTTAAAAAGATACTCCTCATACAGTTTTCGTATGATTTGGTACAATACTGAATATCAGTTTTCAGCTCACCTGAGCTTTCAAGTGAGTTTTTCTGATCACATTTTTTCAAGCATTCATTTGTTTGTTCGTCTGTGTGTAAAATTTTCACATTTTCAACTTGTTCTCAAGAACCACTTCGCCAATTTCAACCAAACTTGCCACAAAGTATCCTTGCATAAAATGGATTCAAGTTTATTCAAGTTTCTTCCAAGGGGGAAATTTAGAAGTACACATGTAGTGAAAAATTAAAGGCATCTTTTAAAAATCTTCTTCTCAAGCACCACTGGGCCAGAAAAGATGAAACTTATGTGGAATCATCCTCAGGTAGTGTATATTCAAGTTATTTTCAAATCATCAACCACAGGGTTAGGGTGGAACCATGCACAGTGGGAAATCAAAGTTTTACATAGGAATGCATAGGAAAAATCTGTAAAAATCCTCTTCTCAAGAACAGCAAAGCCATGATTAGTCAAATTTATATGGAAGCATCCTCAGGTAGTATAGATTCAAGTTTGTTCAAATCATGACCCCTGGGGGGTAGGTTGGAGCCACAATAGGTGATCAAAGTTTTACAAAGGAATCATTCTAGGGAAAATGTTTAAAAATCCTGTTCTCAAGAACAGCAAAGCCATGATAAATTAAACTTATATTGAAGCATCCTCAGGTAATGTAGATTCAAGTTTGTTCAAAAAATGACCCCAGGGGTAGGGGGGCACAGCAGGGGATCAAAGTTATACATAGGAACATATACTTGGAAAAATCTTCTTCTCAAGAACAGCAAAACCATGATTAGTCTTATTAATATAGAAGAATCCTCAGGTATTGTAAATTATTTCAAATCATGACCTCTGAGGATAGGGAAGAGCAACAACAGGGGATCAAAGTTGTACAGAGGAATATATAGAAAAAAAATCATTGAAAATCTTCTCAAGCACTGTAAAGCCATGATTAGTCATATAAATACAGAAACATCCTCAATTAGTGTAGATTTAAATTTGTTCTTGTATCCCAGAGGTAAGGTGGGACCACAATAGAAGATCAAATGTATAGGAAAAAATCTTTAAAAATCTTCTAAAGGCATGATTAGTCAAAGAAATATGGAAACATCTTCAGTTGTGTAGTTTCATGTTTGTTCAAATCATGCACCCCTTCCCCGAGGAGTAGGTTGGGACCACTTGTACATGTATATTTAAACCTTTCAATACTAAATTAATTTCTGCTTTTTCCTAGCCAAAGTGCTCAGGTGAGCAATGTGGGCCTCTTGTTTTTTTGTTTTTGTTTTTAATTTCATTGAGTGCTCTTTCAATGATTAATAAAATACTGGGTGGAACGCTTTCAAAGTGCAACTGCGCCTATAGTTTTTTTTTTAATTTCATTAAAATTAGGTATATAAGTAAACTAAACCAAGGATAATATACTGTAAACCAACTTTTATTCGCGTGCAAGAAATATCCACAAGTTTTGCACCATTTATTTTGCTTTATATTTGACATAGAGAATGTTTCCTTAGTCACGAAAATTTATCACCACGGATTGATTTCAAAATGATGAATCTCAAATTAAAGATGGCATGAATAATAGTTGGTTTACTTTATAGTTTTAAAAAGTTTACATGTATCGTTGAGGGAGTTAGTAAGATTCCAGTTCCTCAAGAGCATGCTTAAGCTTGCTCGAGGGGAACCGGAATCTTGCTGACTCCTTCAATGATGTACTGATATAACTGTTTCATTATGCCAGTACAAATATTAGACCAGTTAAAACTTGTACAGACTGGTGTTTGCAGACTGGTGTAATTCTAAGGTGCACATTCAAAAATATCTTTATTTTTATGCCCCCGTATCGAAGATTCAGGGGTATATAGTTTTTGCCCTGTCTGTCCATCTGTCTGTCTGTCTGTCTGTCCACAAAAACTTTAACCTTGCCCATAACTTTTGAATGGTTGGAGCTATGACTTTCATATTTCACATGTGTTTTCCTTGTGACAAGACCTTTCTTTGGGTACCATCATATTTGTCCTTAACCTTGGAGTTTGACCCCCCTTTTGCAAAATTTTGTGAGACTTTAATCTTGGCCATAACTTTTAAACAGTTGATGGTTGGGATTTCAAACTTCACCTGTGTATTCCTTGTGACAAGACCTTCCTTTGGATACCAACAACTTTGACCTTTTGACCTTGACCTTGGAGTTTGACCTACTTTTGAAAAACTTTAACCTTGGCCATAACTTTTGAATGGTTGGTTCTAGGGCTTTCATATTTAACATGTCTATTCCTTGTGACAAGACATTCCTTTATATATCAACCACTTTGACTTTTGACCTTGACATAGGAGTTTGACCTACTTTTGAAAAACTTCAACCTTGGCCATAACTTTTCAAGGGTTGGTGCTAGGGCTTTCATACCCCACAAATGTATTCCTAGTAACAAGACCTTCCTTTGGATACCAACAACTTTGACCGTTTGACCTTGACATAGGAGTTTGACCTACTTTTGAAAAACTTTAATAATCTTTGCCATAATTTTTAAACATTTGGTGCTACAGCTTTCATACTTCACATGTGCATTCCTTTGGACAAGACTTTCCTTTGGATACCAGCAATTTTGGCATTGACCTTGACCTTGGAGTTTGACCTACTTTTAAAAAACTTTAACCATGGCCATAGCATGTGAACGTTTGGATCTAGGGCTTTCACATTTCACAAACATGTGTATCACTTGTGACAAGACCTTCCCTTGGGGCCCCATTTGACCATGATGTTTTACTTTATTTTTTAAAAAACCTTCGCCATAACTTTTGAACAGTTGGTGCTAGAGCTTTTAAATTTCACAGGTATATTCCTAGAGACAAGACATTTCTTTGGGTGTCAATATTTTTGATCTCTTGACCTGAAGTTTGACTTGCATTCGAGAAACTTTAACCTTCGCCATAAGCTGCCATACAGGGGCATCAGTGTTTCACAAGCACATCTTGTTTGTAATAAGAATACATTTTCTATATAGGACAGGCAATTTTTATTTAGAACTTTATCAATATTGGACAAAGGCAATATTTGCAAAGAATATTCTTTTTAATTGAAAACACAATTTTTAATTTGTAAAAGTAATGTCATCTGCCTTTCACTGCACATTAAATGCTTCAAATTTTACTTTGATGGTGTTACAATGACAAGCTACTAATTTCCCATACAAATTAGACCCCACCTCATATGCAACTTTAACTGATCTGCATAATGAATATTCACAATATTATTTGGAACATATCTGAACTTTTCATTAAAATTTAAAATAAATTTCTAGTCTTCCCAGTAGGTGTGTATCAGTCATCAAACTGGTGCACCTTTCTGCAGGGAATCAGTCTTTTTTACAGTGATTTTCATGGAGTCAGCAAAATATTTTGATTTACTTTTAAATAGTGAAAAAACAATAGAGGTATAATAATTCTCTTTATCGTTTTTGCCAAAGCTACTTAGTTTTAAATCCATTTACTTCTATTCTATTCCTTTGTTGTAATTGCAAACCAGTAGAGCTACAGTCTTATCAGAGACTTCTGTTGCTTATTTGTGTGTTTTTTAAGGGAGGAGGAGTATTAGACATGCAATTTAAAGAACGTAGCTTAAACTAATCATAGATTTTTCCCCACTTGATCAATATTGAGTAGGTTTTTATGATTCACTAGAAGAATTCTTTTTTACAGCAGTGAGGTGAAATTGGAATCTTACTGTCAGCTACTGGAGACCTTAATATCCATCTTAGGTTACACCGATTTCCCCAGGGAGAAAAATCAAGGTGTGCTTCACAGATATCCTCAGCATAACTTGACAATTAGAGATGCTTTATTGTTGTTAGGTAACCTTTGTAACTATGGTGATGACCTTGAGACCCTTCAGTGTGTGTCCTCTGCTTTAAAGGCTTTGAGGCTAGAAAATATTTCTAGGTATGAAACTAATCAAAAATTAATCAAGAAGAGTTCAGGTGATTCAGGTAGTTTTAATACACAGAGGAAATCTGAAGAAATGAAGAAAGTGATTGGACTGACATTAGAATCATTGATTCATTGGAACCCTTCTTATTTGCTTAGCACTCATTCTACAGAGAAAATTGTTCCTTTGTGTATTGGAGTCATCATTATTAGTTCATGGCTTCTCAAACAAAATCAAAACGTGATTGGTTGTCACTTTTGGAAACTCTTTGTTGATTGGCTGCATTCAGTACTGATGACATCTAGAAGTTTCACAGAAGTGTTATCAGAATGTCCAAAAGAAGGACAGATTATATTAGAGGGCCTGTTTGGCCTGTATTCTCATCTCAGTAATTGCATTCCGCATGTCACTGAAGTGGATGCCTCAGATCAGGGGAAGATAATTCTGAGAGACAGAGAATCACATTTGACTGGCAATCGGAGCAGGACAATAAAGAAACTTAATGAAATGGTTTACCTGCTGTGTGAACTGAAAACTGATATCAAAGAGAAGTCATGGAAGGATTTCTCATCTAAGTACAGAAAGATAACAGGTCAATATTATAATTGCTTTATCTATATATTTTTTTAAATGATTATAGAAATATCAAAGGAACATGCAGTCAAGTATTATATATGATATTTTACAGAGTTAATCAGAACAAAGCAATATATTAAGGGTTTGGCTGTATTTTACATGTAAATGAATACTTCACTCTTGCTAGATGATCTGTTTGAAATTGTGAACATATGAATCATATTATATAGAGGAGTAACATAAATGCAAAAATTAAAAAAAAAATTTAAAAAATGACGGAACTAAATTGATTCTTTAGTACACCCAATTGTAAAAAGATACATGTATTAAGATTTACAGTGTCAACATTTTCAGTACATTAGACTACCCTTTGATGTCATTTATACTGAAGAATGGTAAAAAATATCACACCTATGTACATTGTATGCATCTACAGAAGTACAATACTTTGAACTGGTATCGTTATTTTTACAGAACCTGAGAACCAGTCAATTCTCCTGAGACAGCATTTACTGCAACATCTGACAGACTCATCTAATCAGAAAACAGCCATTATGTTCAATAGTTATTCAAAATTAAAAAAATATAAAAATTATAGGTTTATAAGTGAGTGTGTCTAAAACAGTTACAGACCATTAAGTGCCTCTAAACTTTGAGAGCTATATGTATATTTTACCACACCTATATAAGTCATCATTTCATGCCCATGATCTTCTTAGGAATAAAAAGCATTTGAAAGCATGACAATTAACAACTGCGCTATGAAGATTTTTCTGTGAAACTTTGATATAGTAGGGAAACTTTGTGTAGCTATTCCTATTTCACACTGAAAATTGTTCTAGTAATGGTTGTAAATTGCTTCATTGACCATGAAGCCTGATTCCTTATAAAATACTGATGCATGAATAATTAAACAGATGATGTCTATTTTCTGTCAGGGAGATGTAGTATTAGCATCACTTCCATTTTGCCAGATGATTACTGACAAATTTATCAATAAAATTGACAAGGGATTAATGTACATTTGATTAGCTATTCATGGCATCTATGAGATCCATAAGAAGATACCTCAGAAATGTTTAGAAGAGGGTGAGAAAAATCTATACAAGCAAGGATAATGGATGCTTATTCTGCATATCAGGAGAAATGGGCCAGAATTTAAGAGAGTCTTCATGAAATTCTTTCACAGGTACTTAAGATTCTGAGGAAGATTTTCCATAAATTCAATTTGATAATAAAAACAGAATTTGTAGGTAATTTATGATTATGGGCATTTTCAGATAAGAATGGTTTTGAACTATTTTGAGTTCAGGTCTAGTTGATTTTTCTGTGAAATATCTTAACAATATCAGTTTATCAACAGTTTACAACTCTGTGGACCATTATTGATAGCTTCAGAATGTTCAACGACCTAGAGGGGAAAACAATGATAATTCATCAAAATGAATGAAGCCACGGCTTTGTTTGTAATTAAAATATGCTTTGATTTTGGTATGATAAATCAATTCCTATATCACGTTGAATTGCAGGTCAAAGGGACTTTATTGCCTTGTCTTGTAAATTAAAGGGAGCAATGGCTCCATAACATGATTTTCCTATCAATTTGATTGGCCAATTTGTGCTTGAAAGTGAGGGGAAGATAATGGGGAAGAATTAATTGACTGAAAGGCTTTTTTCGACTTTCCTGGGCTAGAACAGAATTTGAATTGATTCACATCTTTGTATTCTGTGAAGGCCAGAATAGGTATTTAAAAAATTGAGGTTGATTTTCTAATAATTTAACCATGAAGAAATCTAACAGAAAAATTGTGATTGATCATATTTGCAAAACAGAAGAAAAGGATGAATAAGTCAATATCTTAGTACCAGACAAAATTGGACATAAATATGATCAATTTAAAAGTGGATGCACAGCCTCCAAGAATCATGTGTCATCTTTAAAGTTGGTTTTCAAATATGATAGGCTGCTTTTTCACCTGTCTTTAAAATTATGGATTCCTACCACCACCACCACCCCACATTCTAAAGAAAAAGAAGAAAAAAATTAACAAGCTTATTAATGGAATTTATGTCATCCCCACTTAAATCTTGTCCAAATGACTTGTATTAATTTGTGACTTTGCCCTTCGGCCTTTTTACATCAGAATCAACCTATCACATGTTTTTGCTATAGCTAGACAGCATTGTTCAAAGTGAATACGGAATCCATTTTATATTACACAACTGTATTTGAATTTTTGATCTTGACCTTTAGCCTTGTGACCTAGGGAGTTATAAAAATTCATTGGAAAGCTTATTACTTTCAAAGATATCATCTGGTTCAGATTCAAGAAGACAATATCACTAAGTGATAATATCAATTGGATTAACTGGATTATTTTAAAAGCAATGTCAGGTCAAGGTCATTTTCTTTTTCCTTGATATAATAAAAAAAAATTTTTGCCAATCATGTGATGCCTACTTCTGTTTTAAAAGATTAATGCTTTTCTTTTTGCATAAAAAAAGATGTTATCATATAGAGTCTATCAGAGGATACTACCAAATTGACATAAATAATTTAAATGAATTAGATATTGGCTAATCAGAATTTCCTCTATTTTTCTGAAATTCTAGGGGATTATTAGTTATTTTTATATGCTTCATATATTTAAATTTTTCACATATGGTAAAGTAGTTATGTAAAGATACAAAATGATACAAAAACAAAAAGTTTTGACTATTTACTAAGCGAGAAAAAAGACTTTTTACTGATTTTTTTGCTCAAATCTGTACTTGGATTTGAAGCTTTCAAAAGCTAACAAGATTGTAGTTTCAGTGGCGGATTTAAAGGGGGGCGCACCCGGCGCGCGCCCCCTTAAAATTGTCAAAGTTAGCGTAAATCATAGTTTCGTCGAGAAAATGTTAAAATGTCTACTCTGTAGACCTCATTTTTACCCTACAAAATCTCTAGAATCCGGGGGCCTCAAGGTGGCCCCCAGACCCCCTGCCTACTTTTTGCCCCTAACTTCAATTCCCGGATCCGTTCAGTTTGTTCAGAAAATCTTATTTATTTTATATTTTTTAAAACTTCTGTCCATTATTATTATTTTTAGTTACAAAAGAAAATTTATTTAAGTCTCTAATTGTTTAAAAAATTTAACTTTATTAATGTTCTTTAGTAATTTTGAGAAGCAGAAAAAGGGAGTATTTTCATAAACTCAGCTTACCATTCTATTTAAAGTTGTACAATTAAGAGGAGGAAAGAAAAATATGATCTTTTAAATCCCTTACATAATGTAAGGGATTTAAAAGATCATATTCAATTTGTAATATATCAATAGATGCAATACATCTAAATATATAAGACATATATTAAGCAAATATAAATTGACTATATCTTTTAGAAACCAGACAAGAATCCCTCATTGAAGACATACGCAACGTAGTTTGTAACTTTACTGTCTTTTTCCCTGGAGTTGAAGAGTTCCAATACTTAAAGGAACTCTGAATTATACAAGAATTTACATCAATTGATATCTTTTCAAAACCCCTGGTGATGCAGGGTTCGACACTAACTTTTTAAGGCTTTAGTCCAGCCGGACTAGTGCTTCATTACTTTTACTAGTCCGCACGCGATTTTATTAGTCCGTCAAAAAAAAGAAACATCAATGTTTTTTAACATTAATTTAACATGACAATTAATATACGTATTATTTTTTGAAATAAACAAAGTATTTACGTGAAATATATTATTCCACAGATTCATGAAATATCGCAATCAGCAAGTACGATCGTATTCCCGATCTCGTTTTTTTTTATCTTTACATTACATCCAAAACGTCCAACATCTTTCTTAAAAGTGTCATACTAAATCATGATCGCTTAAACCTTATACTTCATATTGATCAGTCGAAAAATTAAGCGCTGAATTGACCCGGTATTGCGTAACTCCCGCCAAAAGCTAGAAATCTAAAAATACACGCGGGATTTCTTAGTAAAAGTTCGGTAATTTATTCATATTCTTTATTGGTCCGTTCGGACTAATAGCCACATATTTTATTAGTCCGAATGAAAATGTATTAGTCTGAGACTAACGGACTAACGTTAGTGTCGAACCCTGTGATGCATGCTGAATTTTTGTCTACGAACACCTGATGGCACTATAATCTTAAATTAAGAATATCTTGAAAAATTATCAGTAGGTAAGGTACGTTGCGCATGTCCATAAGATCACTATTTCGAAATTGGTATGATTTTTGGAAACGATTTTATGTAATGACCTTGACCATTTAACCTCGAAGTCAATAGAGGTCTTTTTTAAGTCACTGGGAGTCATGGTATCTAATTTCATTACAAAAGCTTGTTTACATTTGAGATATCATCCGGAAACGGGTAAAGTGTACTATTTCAGAAGATTTATGAATTTGTGACCTTGATCTTTGGACCTCAAAAACAATCAAGGTCTGCAAAAGATATGGAATGTCATTGGAAAAGCTTGAGTACTTTCAGAGATATCATCTGGATACGAAAGTGTTATAGAAAGACAGACAGACGGACTCACAGAAAGGGGGACAAAAATAATTTAAGGGGGCATTTTCCAAAAGATCTTTGTTTTGATACACAATTTTGATTCGACGTCAAGAGGAAACTGGCAAATGAAATATCCATCAAAGATCTTGCTACTACGTCCTGTTATTTGATTCTTCACTCCTAAAATTGACCGATCCGCCTTTTCGTTGACAATGGTACATTGATTTACTGCAGGAAGCCCGGATTGGCGCATCGATCGATGCAGCTCTGCGATTCCTGCTTAATGAAGTTACCTCGGTAGAAAGAAAAAAAAAAGATACTGTTAAAAGCTTAGGAGAGGCTTACCTATATCTGATAGAAATTGAGGGGGATTAATGCAGAGGGATTATATCTTAAGTGTAGGAAGGTAAGTTGTCCAGGTGTCTGTTGGTGTTTTCATTTGAGAAGCGACAAATCAGATAAGTCGTAAACTGTGAATTAGTAAAAGCGTGAGACTGTCGTATGTGCTTTAGCTGTTGGTAATTGAAAAAGAGAAATAATTTAAGAACTCCTGATACAGATATCATGTGCTTTCTCTCTCTCTCTCATGCATTTAGTTTCATTTTTACCGTTTCGAAAATTCTAGGATTCTTCCTGACTATTTTTTTGTGCTTAAAAACAAAACCGCTTTAGAGTATTTGACTCTTATTTGAATCTTTAATAATGATAAATTGTTGTAATTGCGACCCGGTGTTCACGATGAATAAATAAACCTTGTAGTCGTTTTTCGTAACTTGATTAATTTTGCATTCGTTCCGCTATAATGTAATGAAGGACATCGATCTTTTCTCCCAAAGTAGTAACACGGTTATATGGGAATAAATTATTAAAGACCCTATATATATATATGTACTCGTATACAGTTTTGTATCTTGTATGTACTACATACCTGCTCTTTCCTCATTCAATATTTACTGGATATTTCAATCATTTGTTTGACATCCTTGATATCTTATACATTGTTACTGAGTTATAGAAAAGAAACACTTTGGGAAATAGCGTCAATTTCATACTTTATTTGATTTAATTTTATATTTATTAGAGTTTACATGTTTTTCTTTTTTATTTTCTTAATGATTTACATCGATGCATGTCTATGATACTTGGAGGTTGCGATTATCGATTTATTGATCTATCGATGCAGATTCTCGGGTGTCAATGGCCTTTTCAGACCAATCTTCAAATGCGAAAAGGGCGGATATACTAATTCATCTCATGTTGTGTCTTGATTTATAATCGATTCTATATTAACATACCTAACATCCACCACGCTTTCTTAAGAATCCATTTAACACAGGCTCTAGATTACTGCATGGCTATAATACTATATCTTCTTTCCACACATCTGAATGTACAGCGTATAAATTAAGTAAATCTATGCAACTTTTTGTCATCCTAGATTTAAAATATATTCTAAAAGACATGAATTAAAATGGTGAATATAATCAAAAGTACGTATAATGCGTGAGGCGAAAAATCTTCAGTAACGAGTTTGTTGCGATCTGCTTAGACTGTAACTGTGTTCTTTGACAGACCGCTGGTTAAGATGCTAACATGTTTTTTTTTTTTCAATTTATCAATTTTCAATGAGTACATAACAAAGTAACTCACTTGCAATTAAATATTAATTGTTCATTCGTGAAAGATATTAAGTAAAGATTTCATTAAAAAGCTACCTCTGATTATTTCCCATTTTTTTTAATTTACTTTTTTTAATTACAATTATCAGAACGGTCATAGTTGGTAAAAATTCTTTACGTATTGCATATAAAAAAAAAAGCAATCTACTTGCGGGATATGAACTTGTGTTTTAAAATGAGTGCAACTGTATACATAAATTCTTCATTATTATTTTTTTTATTTATTGCTTAAGACATGCATCTAATCGCATTAAAATAAAATATACATGCATTTACAAAATGGCATTACTTAGCGGTGTTAATATGGTACAGGTATACAACATTTTATATGATTGAATAATTCCTATCTCTCTGATTGGCTGAGATCCAACATTGTAGAAAAAATAATATATTCACCTGCACGCGACCTTCCAGATGAATATAAGGAATTATTTTTCTCCACATTAGACTGAAATAGATTGGGAAATTTCAAATTGATACAAATAGTTTTGGAAAGTTATTTCATTTGCACCTGACTTATAAGAACAAACCATTAAGGTGCATAGAATCTTGGGTGAGGGGTGGGTGTATGTGTGTGTGGTGGTGGTGGTGGTGGTGGTGGTCGGGGGGGGGGGGTTTAGGGAAGTTGTAGGGACCTTGCCCCTCTCCCCACCTTTTTTTTAGCGTAAAATTTTAATTTAAATTTTAAGGATAAAATATTTTGATTTGTGAGAATTCGAGGGGGGGGGGGCTAGCCAAATATTTTTCCAGATAAGTTGTCAATTTTTTTCCCCTCATGTTGCTCCTCCCTCCTGACGTGCCTGTCTGACATTTAGTTTTTCTACATAGCACCTAAAATAGAATTAAATATTACAAATTAATACAACTAAATGTTTATTTCAACGCCGTTTCTCTCATTATGTTTGGCTAGTACTTCAGTAAATGTAAATAAGTAAGATGGTTTGGACCGCTTAAAGAGTTTGTGTCATTTAATCATTGAATTATACAATAAAACAATTACTGCTGTTTTTTCGGTCAATACGATGATTTAGCCATCTTCGAAGTAAAATATTTACCTCGCCCTTCGGACTCGGTGAATATTGAACTCCTTAGGTATCTCAATCATCGTATTGACCTCAAAACCAGCAAAAATTGCATAATACAATAATGGAGAATGTGAATTGAGAAAATTTAGGTACATGCAATCAGTGATTAAATTATTTCTATGGTTTTATTTTATCCATATACAGTAATCCACTTATTCATCAATTTTATAGATATTGTCTCACGTTTCCTTCCATAGTGTAAAATGGAATCTAATTACGTTGATCTAGAAAATATCATTTGTATTAAAAAAAAATCTCTTTATGGCATGAGTGATGTTCGTTCAGAAATCCTGGTACAGTGTAATCCCATGGCTAAATGCATTCATGACGATTCTAAAAATAACACAAACATTTATGTATTAAAAAACATATATGTGACACAATTAATACTGATGTAAGAGGCCCCAAAGGACATGCCAGGTCTGTGGTGTAAAGGCGTCGCGGATCCTAATTATTCATTGTTATCTCCCCTGTGATAAGAACAATGTAATGTGTGTATATCAGCTTTCAAGTTTCAATACATTATAGTTTTTCAACCCATGCAGATCTAAGCAATGCCAGAGAATGTCAATTCTATATTGTAATTGATCTTTACCTTGTCTTTGAATTTTTTTTATTAATTAAAATAAATCTATCCTTTTTTACTGTCCTTTTGAAAATACAGTTTGCCCTCACTGTTTCGATAGCATTTTCCGATACAGTGTCAGCTTTCACTTATATCGTATCGATTATCCAATAATCATTTCTAAAGTATGCTTATAACGAATTAATGATAGTACTGAATCAATATTTTAATTGTTAATGAATGTGTTCTTTGTATCATTTTATTGCAGTATTTTGCATATTAGAAAGTTCTATGAAGCTATCAAAAAACCGTTGATCAAACTTTTGTTTACATAAAATATGCACCTTAGTGAAATATGCTAGGTCACAATATTTTGTTTGATTGCCAGCTTGGTATTAACCCTTGTCTACTGTGATAAAAAGAAGATATGATTTGCCTTCTTAACATGTTAATTTGATAGCCTTCTTTGCCTAGTGGTTGTCTTTATTCGCGCTGTTTTTATATACAATATATTTCTCTCCGTATAGTGATCAGCACATAACGTGGTCACCAAAGATTTCCATACTGCTCTGCCCTTTTCCCACCTCAGGACTTACCCCATGTCCATTTGTTCTCTTCCATTTCCTTTTAAACTGATCTCCTCTAAAACCTCTATTGTACCACTCTGTTTCTTTCCAGTTAATTGGCCTCATTCTCAATCTTTTGGATAAGTTCGGGTGCAGTCTGTGTATGTAGCATATCCTAATGTATCATTTTCATATACATATATTATTTATATTATATTTTATTTAATTGAGTTATCTCCCGTTTTTGAAATGACTCAATAGACCAAAAATTAAATAGAGCGAAATATAAATGATGAGTTCATATGAAGTATCAAAGTTTCAATGGTGTACTGGTGTATATAAGTGAATTATGCATACATCACGATAGATCTGTCTGTTGCGTAGGTGGAAATCTTTTCAGTATAGCTTCTATTATAGGTGATGGAATTACGCCTATTTACTCCCCGGCGAAATTTACTTAATCACATGACAAAAGATAGCGCGTAGGATGTAAATTTATATTTACAAAATAGTTTCTTCTATCAATATACAGAAATAGATGTGATGGTTAATTAACGTGGAGTTTTCCCATTTCATCCTTAAAATTTCATGGTGTCACGTAACGTGGTTTATTACCTGTAAATAGAAAGGAGATCCAATCTCAGCTCATCTAACACGTCAGTTTTCATACCTTTATAATAAAGCTATCGAGAGAGAGGATATTTTTCTATTTCCAGTCTTGTCATTTTTTCTTCTCACTTGCATGTAATGGTTGCATAACCTGCATAACCGTATAATCTTTTTTTTTTTAATTAGCAACATAATGTCTGAATCTGCGAAAATTATGATTTACAACACCAACACTCAGTTAAGGATATAGTATATATAAAGTACAATAATTGTGAGTTTCCTGTGCCCTGTGTATCAATTTCTTCAATATTCAAATGCCAATTTAAGTGATTGGAATTTTCATAGAAAATCTTCCGATTTCTTTTCTGGCAGAAACGAATATTTTTAAAATTTCTGTATATATACATGATGAGTAGAATTCTCCAAAACTCCAAAGTCTTAACCTGAGAGAGTTTGGTATAAAAAGGATCAACCCCTCCCCCTATAAAAAAAGGGGGAAAAATATTAAAAAGCGCCCACTGTAATATATAACAAAGTCCTTCGTTTATGTCAGTAGACCGGTTTATTGTGTGCTTGGTGTAAATACATCATCCAGAGACTACACGAACGAAGAAAAGAAATATGAATCACTTCTTCATTTACAATTAACCTTCGGAATAAATCCATTTGTTTAACTAACACATTTTGTTTCTACATGCGAAACATGGATATATTGAAATCTGTTTGGACAGTTCCACATTTCTATTTACAAAAATCAATAACAGCGTTACTTGATATTACCGTTAATTTGTTTTTGACAAATAAAAAATAATTGTAGACAGTCTGACCAAAGACGCTTAGAGTTTACTGTGTAGTCACGCGACGAATTCCATTTAAGGTTCATCGCCCCTCTGATAAGAGAGATAACTTTGAGTGGATAAATGACTATTTTTCATGTATTGGCCATTTCTATCCAGTTTGCCCCGCAAGTTATTCTGAAATTGTTTGCATTTTCATTATAAATGCCCTAAAACAAATTCAGTATGAATGAATAGAGAGGTGTTGGACCTTAATATGTATTATGATGTTTTCTTGTTGGAAGTTTGGTCAAGACTTCAAATGTTGTTTCTCATTCAAATTGTATTGTTCGAAGCTTGTTTATTTCATTTCCCTGATTTCCTTTTAAAAATAAAACAAACAAACCTGATTTTGTTTGTGCTACTTACTTCACTTATTTTGTATCCATATACCGAGCTAAAAAGACCACATTGTTGTTAGAAGTCAGAACTGTTACTGTGTGTCATCATCGGTCAATATGATTTTTTTTTCCAGTTTTGAGATGATGCCAGAAATACATAAGTTTGCATAAAGATTTACAAGTACTATTCCAGGTAGCATTATAACTTTGGGTGACACATGATAATTTTATAATCCTTTTTGTTACCTTTTGTAGTAATCTGATTCACATCAGGCTGAAGAGGAGCTGGTGATATGAGGGTTTTTGTTCTTTATACGAATTAAAAGTGTAACATCCAGTGTTGAGAAATTTGTGCAGCCATACTTTCTCAGATATTGCTCGAATCATTAGCGTTTGTCACGGTTAGGTTGGTCGGCCTGAAAGAATAAAATTATCTTGTTTTTAAAAGTTCTAATTGATAAATTCCGAGATTATAATAGAAGCTTTGATATAGAGTTCCCTCGTTTTAGGCTTCAGACATGTAAAACGATAAATGCTTATTTGTGCCCCGTGATTTCTCCTATTTTGGATACTTTGATGTTAGGATTCCTATTTAAAGAAATAGTAAGTAATTATATTGCATTGTGGGAATGTAAGATCAATTAATTTCTTTTCAAGTTTCAAGTTAGTTGAAACGCTAGATGATTAATTGCAAGCTCTTGTACATATTTTTTTAAAAGTTGTTTCAGGTTAATTGTTAGATCTCACAATTCATTTTTTTAAAAACAAGGTTAGTTTTATTTGTTTGTTAATTTGTTTTAGTTTGTGTTTTCTATTTGTTACCGTATTTAAAAGTCTTGTTTGGGTTTGTATTGAATGAAGAGAGGGATACCTGCCGGTGGTTTGAGGAGTATACTAATTGGTAGGGTTTTTCAATCAGGTTTATGCAAATTCCAGAGGAAAAAAATAACGTTAAAGTCTATTTTCTGCTTATGGCATGCTGTGCATTTTTATGAGCGAGATGGAAGTAAATAGCGCCTATCGCGGGAAAGACAATAACAGTCCGTGTGACTAAAATGCATCTGACAATAACACCCAATAACATTCTGTCCGAGAATAACAATCCGTAAGACATTTTACTCATTAAAACATATACTTTATACAAGTGTCTCATATTATTGTCGGAGGAAATGGTTCTCCCGCTAGACCAGCCGACAGAGGGAAATCAATGTGATGTTAATCTGTTTTGGTGAGAATGAAATACGTTGGACGCGACTATAAATGACTTACCGTGATTTCTGATGTACCAGCGGATATTAACCGTTTTCATGAAAGCTTCGTTGTAGAGGGGATTGCTTTCTTTAATGAAAGTTTGATAACAAGTTTTTATTTGTGGGTCTCCTAACGTTTTCAGAAGCACTAATGGTCCGGGAAGTAATTTCAATTCATCGTCTTGGGTTTTATGTTCGTACAAGTTATTGATCTAAAATACACATTACTGAGACAAGTTCATGTTCTGTTAAATCATTCTAAACATGCTTTGAGATTAATATTTGGTCTATAAAAGGCAAACCTATATCACCTATGAAATAGAAACATCAATTAAGTAAGCATCAACTATAGCACCGTAGGAAATATGATTATAAATTAACTACATGTAAGCATTAACTTCATTAAAAAAAACATACAGCATCTGTTTGTATATTAGATTAGATTGGTTTTTGCCTTTGTGTTTGATCACAAACTACTAGAGTATCATATATACATGATTATGTGTAATCATATTGGTGGTCAGTTCTACATTTGGTTAAAAAATGATATTGGAAATGTTTGTTATTTACAGTGCATATGAATCCTGAAATGACAGAACCGCTAATGATATCTGTTTGAAAGCCGAAGGATTGCTAATAGATTTAGTCCTCGGGTATCGGTCTTGTGAAATAATTAATTCCTCGGGGTTCTATATAGATGACACTGCTCGTGTTACAAGAATGTATACAATCAAATGTCCTCAAGGTTACGGAGAGAATCATGGAGTTTTTTACTACACATATTTATGTCAGTTATCAAAGTTGCATACATATTCACTTGTTTCTACAGACATGTTATAACAAGCCTTATAAAATCAATTAGAAAGAGAACATCCTATCGTAATGAGTGTATCAATAATTTAGACGAATTGCATGCGCGGGTAGACTACAGTATACATATGTACGTACATCCTTGAGAACATCGAAAGTATATTGTGCGCTTCATTCAAAGAAATTGTTAGGATTTTAATGATTATTCATGATACTGAGAAGAGTAAAAGAGTTTAGTTTTGATCGGCGCAAAATCTGCATAAATATATTTTCTATTTTCATGTGACTTATGGTATATTAATTTGACATCTTTGCAAGCCAGGAGTGTCGGTACGCCAGGGGGAACGTAGCGAAGATATCACATCAAGTGATCTGAACCTAACTTTTTTAAAGTTTTAATGATGAATGTCTGAAAATGGAATTTGTTAACAAAATGAAGCAAAACAGGTTTTGAACAGAAAACAGGAAAACGGAAAGCGGGTAATACAGTGTTGTTAAACTATTATAAAGCATTAAGGAAACATAGTTTTGCATATGATAAACCTATTTTATCAATCATAAACATATAATGTTCGGAATGTTAATCATAGTAACTATACAATTCTACATTAATCATCTCTAAACTACAGTGAAAAACCTCGGTGTTTCACAAGTGAAAATTTCATTTGACTGCGAAAATGATTTACAATGCAAATCATGTTTTTCGATTTTTAAACTATGGACAGATATTGAAATCAAGAAAAGTTTAAAGCAACATAATATCAAAGTGCCCGCTCTATATCCATAACATTTGTAAAGGAATACATGTAACTGTCTAGTTTTTTGCTTTTATGATGTGATCAAACAGCTTTGCTCACGTGATAATTTGCATAAACGCTGAACGTTTGGTTTAGACTTCATAAACTACCCTTTACATCGATAAATATACCGTAGTTTACATGTGACTTTAGTTAATGCTCTGAAAACTTATGTTTACAATTATCAAATTCAAATTACTACTGTATGTTTTTCTTCTATTTTGTGAAATCGGCGTGCGGAAGGAAACGGTATACAATAAACAGTTTTCAGAGAGTTAAAAAAAAGAAAAAGAGAGAGCTTATTGTCATATTCCAACCAGTCTTCTATCTAGCTTGGAGCTCGAGAGAGAGAGAGAGAGAGAAATACTTCAAAAAGAGATGATATACCACCATAGCAAATTCATCAGCAGAAAATCCATCAGCTCTATGAAGGATACTCGGTAATACTAGGGGGAGGGGAATGGCAATGTAGTAAGATGTAAAGGGGTCAGTGAGGCATCCAGTGGAAGAGAGGAGGGAAGAAAAGATAAAAGGAATAGGGATCGAGGAGGAGTGTGAAAAGAGGAGGGAAGAACAGGAGGGGAGAAGAGGAGTTTCTCCCGTCCACGGTTACATTTTAAGGAATTTAAGATCGCACCATGTGATAAAGACAAAGCTTTCTTGTTCAGTGTTGTAGAGAAAAAATACAAGTAAATTTGCTTGCTCATTTTCAATCATATATATGAGTATAAGGACTCAGGGTATCGGTCAGCGTTATGTCGGTTGATAGCTTCATCCGTTAACCTGAACCCTTGATATTAATGTGAAATTTTGAATTTTTTGTTTCAGACAGGTTCTCCTCGACGAGAATTTGGCGAGACTATGAGTGATGTTGCCATAGCTCTGGTTGTCATAGTAATCGTTGTGGCAGTAACGATTGTGATCGCGGTGTTGATCCGAGTTTACGGGATTTACCATCTTACCTCATGTTTTGCCTCAAGTGAAGAGAAAGCTGTCCTGACACAACATGAACAGTATAATGGGTATATGGTACGTAACTTTTTTTAAGTTGATGGCAGAACACGCACTTGCAAATCTGTTGCAATGTCAATTTGGATTCGAGACTTGAGAGAAGTATAAGATTGATTTTCTAAATAAATATGATGTGTTTCAGTTTATCATGTTGACTTCATTCACTGCCTTTCTTATCTGTAAACTATTTACGTATGTAAGAGCTACAATCAAAATTTGGTTGCTATGATCTTGGTTGCCATGGTATCATACGGGATTTTTTTTTTAATTGATAGTTTCAAATACTTTGAATCTTTATTTACCCTTAAAAAAGACTAAGATAACTAAATTGGCCACTTACACAAAAAGATAATACCTTGTTACCACTTTTGATGTAAAGAAATGTCTTCGAAATATATCTCTAAATAGATGTAACCATGGCTACGTTTGGCATACATTTTATATGCTGGCAAATGCTCTGTGTTCACTAATTATAGAAGTTACATGACCAAACTTAATCGCCGACGGCAGAGAAACAATCAAAATAAGTACATGTATATATATATAGGTTTTAGAAATATGATTCTAAACATTAATATCACGGTTGCCATAGAAGCACAACATATACCTACACACAATTTGTGGCTTAGCTTTGATAAATACCGCCATCTCATGGAAAGACACGGAAAATTGGTGCTACCAAATACGTGTACTATATCATCTTTAAGGTTCATCAACCTTCTAAGAGAGGTAACTCTCACTGGAATAAATGGCCATTACTCCTTTATAGAACCGTCAAGTAAAAAGGCCATTTCTGTCAAATTTTGCCTCGCAACGTAGACTGATATCGTATGCATTTAATTCTAAATTACTTCTATTTTGGAAAATGATAATAAACATTAAAACAAACTTTTATATGGGTGATCAGAGGAACAATGAACCTTAAGACCTTGCGTTACACGGATAGCATAAGGAAAATTCAGAAATTATTGTTACTCAGTTAATTAAGGTTTAAGTAATTATTTGCTGCTACTTTATGAACTTAGTTACTATAGTACCTTATAATCCAAAAATATAGTTATTCCAATCACCGAAAATGGTAATAATCTAATAGAATTAAAGTTGAACAATATATATTGAGTGTGTTTGATGAAGAAAAGAATATTGGCTGTGGCTACCAAGAGGGGAAAATGTACAATTTTCCTAATTTCTTGGCAATATTGAACTTTATATGTGGTAACGTCTGGCATCCAATTAGATATTTTGTGGTAGCTAAAACTGAAAGCCAGCGTAATTGTTGATAGATGTCAATTTTTAAAAAAAAGTGCATATTTGAAATTTACATATAAGGGTATGTTAGATCAAGTGGCGGTCGTCATTGAATTCTCAGTCGTCTAACACTGTACATAAAGTCTGTCACTTCTTAATATTTTCTTAGACCGGCGTATCAATTGCATTTAAAACATGTGGTATTTATCAATTTAATATTTTTATTATTTTGTATTTCAAGGTCAACTCAGAATCGTCCGAATTTGCCCTTGACACAAGTGGGAAGTACGCACAATATGATAATGTCGTAAGTGATTCACGGTATGGACAGTCAGAATCGCCAATTCCGGATAGCGCTCGCAGCAGTCCGGTTTCTGTTGGGAATGCATCAGTGGGTAAGCATAAATCATCCCCTCGCCAGTGCATTTATGCACATGTCCATCACAATGCCGGGACTCATGAATTGTCATGTAGGTGACCAGGGGTACAAGTTATTCAACTGAGGGTTAAAGGGACAAAGGTCACTGTTACTGCGAGCCCTTGACAGTGCCATGGGCACGATATGTTGCATTTGAGTACCATGTGACTATTTAGTGTTAAACTTGCTACTGAGATTTAAGGTGACCAGAGACATTTTGAATACTTATTAGCTTTGTGGACACGATGTGTAGTGTCCTTTCTGACATATTTCATTACAATAGCGTACCATTTGATTATTTTTTATTATTTAGTCTCAAACTTGCCTCAAAGAAGGTATACGTAGTTGACCAGAGAAACACACCTGTTTCATTTAAGGGTCAAAAAGTCAAGGTTAAAAATTCATGTGAGTCCTTTAGTGTTGTGGTTACATGCTTGACCTTTCAGACTCAAACTTGCCTCAAAGGTAGATTACGATTTTAAAAGGGAAGCAGATCTATACATGCATGTATATATACCTGATAGGGCAAAAACATTTTAGGTTAGACTGTGATAGGTTTAACTAATTTACTGACCCAATTTAAAGAAAACCACTTGGCCGTGCAGTTTCATACTTACTACAGACATTAGTCTTACGAGTACTATAGACATGCACAGTGACCCAATGAAGAAAACTTTAATTCAAGGGTCAAGAGGTCAAGGCCAAAGACTGATAG